>NC_135182.1:32833633-33154258 GCF_041146795.1 Maylandia zebra
CAGATCAGTTATTGACCATGTCGTCAATCATAGCGTGTCTTTTAAAGAGGCAGCGAATCCAGAGGCATTTATTGTTACACTATTCACAATGAAAATATGTAAATTACAGGTTTATTGAATAGTACTAGTAATTCAACTTTATTGCTTTGTTGGTAGAACAAAGTGTTCCTACAGTAGTGCAGTTGATTCATCAATCCCATTTACCTAACTGTCATGTTATATTTTATTTTACTTTAGCAAATCTTCACTTACGAGACATTTTTGGCACAGGATATTGTGGCGGAGGTGTGGTCCTGGGCGCGGCTGCAGGGGAGGAGTGGTGCAGTGGGCTCAACGGGGCGGTGCTGGAGATGCCGGTGAGAACAGCTGATGGTGATTTGGACTGATAATGGTTTCCTTCCCTTTTTATAGTGAGACGGAGAGGAGCGGAGAGAGAGGGAAATCAGCTGGGACCGACAGCTGTCAGACTGTGTTCAGTCATAACCTGGGAAAACTGTAAATAAATGTGGAACCTGGTGATAAAGACCTGTGTGTGTGTGTACCTGTGTATAGTGCATTTCACAGATATATCTTTAGTGCTGGTTGGTAGCTGATGTTGATGGTAGTTGCAAGCAATGCACAACAGACTACCTGAAATCCAGGTAGCAGTAATTGTAGATCATATAACTTTTAAATATATCAACAGTGTGAGATTCTTCTTCTATTTTTGAGCCTCCAAACCACAGCAACATGAAAGTAACTGCTCAGAGTACAGCAACAAATTGAGCAGCTACCTTTAGAGTAAGTCGTTATTCGAGGAAGATCAACTGGCGCAGTGCCACTGTTACAATGCCAAAACATTGCGTCGTGCTATGATATGTCCAGCTAGCAGCCCATTCAGTCCAGAATGCCTCAACTTTTTTAATGCACTTAAAGATGGAGAGAGCACAGACTGTTGCGCCTTTTATTGTCATTTGTCTTCTACTACTTTGGAATGAATTATTTGTGGAGTCACTTAGGATGATCCAGTTCCTCCCCTGATTCTCTTCTTCTCTGAACCCAAAAGAGGAATTCTCCTCTGCTTGGAAATTAATGGCATCAAAACCCAAATGACCAGATGTCCTTCCTGGAGCCCATGAATGCTACTTGTCTGACATTAGGACTGAGGACGGATTCATTACATCTTCATGAGAACATGTGGCCCAATAGTTATAATAGTCAGCAAGACAGACTTGCTTTATTGATTCTTGGCTTACATAAGAACGTAGTACGGTATACACAGACAAATGTCCAAATTTGCCTAGGCCTAGTTCTACATCTTAACAAACTTTCACAGGAACAAGCAGACCTGGATGCTGAAGTTGGGTTTTATTCTGAATTAAAAGAAAATCCACAAAGCATTATACTTAATCATACTTAATCAAGTCATGTATGGTGAATGCACACATACACGTGCAC
This sequence comes from Maylandia zebra, assembly GCF_041146795.1. Taxonomy (NCBI): domain Eukaryota; kingdom Metazoa; phylum Chordata; class Actinopteri; order Cichliformes; family Cichlidae; genus Maylandia; species Maylandia zebra. Next base: position 32,835,071 of record NC_135182.1, read on the forward strand.
ACACATACAGAGCATTTGCATTTCCATTTAAGTACAGAAAATGAAAACATGCGGTTAAATAAATATTAAAGAGTCTTAAGGCAGTGACAGTCACTGCACTGAGCCCACCAACTCCCTTAAATTTAGGCGTGTTTGCTGTAGGAGTCTTGAGTGTCTACAATTCAATGATTGTTAGATGTTAAATTAACAACACTGATGTTTGATAGAGATATTTGTTTTTTCGTTGTTTTATTTTTATGTTTCTTGAGTATTGTAGCAATTTGCAAAAAAATTACTAAACACTTCATTTCATGTTCATTTTGCAATTTCTAAATTTACTCAAGCTTCAAAAAACTGTGAGCATCGTATATTCAGATAGAAATGATTAAAAAAAGTGATCAGAGGCCAATCTGAAAATAAACTGCAATAGTCGTCGTTCAGCTCAGAAATATTAGACGCAGATAGTGAATATATTTTGTTAAATTAGCTGAGAGCAGAGGTAACACATACGGTACTTAAGCATATGATGCACCAACACCAAAAACAATAGTGCAATTCCTCTTGTACTGTAAAGTGTATTTTCAGCAGCTACATCAAAAATTGGTATCAGATTTGGGGGGGGTATACCAAAACAATGTTCCACCCTGATACAAATACAGCAGGAAAATGACAGTTCATTTTACACAGTTTTTCAGTTAGGTTTGACGGAAAAATATTTATTCTTCAGAAAACTCTTTTCTCTGAGTTACTGTTATCTCGATAAAAGGAAAATACTCTTCAGTCAGTGACAACTACCAAACCTTTGTGGATGTTGCAATTTCAACTGAAATGCAGCAGAACCATTCTCATCCAAAACAGATGAACATGTTGACTTTCCAGTGAACACGGTGACACAATAATAGTATTTTGATTAAAATGACACATTTCACAATGGATGTGCAAGATGAATGTCTTTTATGAAAACAAGAAAGATCCTTAAAACTTACTCAAGGTTGGCAAGTTGGCAAATACTTTAGCTTATTACTGGTTTCCATGTAACAGGCTTTGTGATGAGATATTTACTTATTCTGTAAGTGATGAGTTGGAAAAAAATACTTACATAAGTAATGCTTAACATAGCTGGTAAATGTATGGGTATTTAGAGAAAAGTTACTGCTTTTCCAGACTGACCAACTGCTGCAGGACCATTTCACAGACACTGCATTGAAGCACCGACACAGGTGTGAGTGTAATATGAGTGTGGTACAAGTAGTGCTGGTTTTAGGAGACCTCATGAGATCATGGATGAATTACACACAAAAAAAAAAACCTTTTACATTTTTTTGTTACAAAATCATCAGAAATTCTCAAAAAATAACTACAAAGAGACATCAAACCTCCATAGAGAGAGACATAACAAAAACTACTGTAGACTGTAGAGAAACACACACTACAAAAATACATAAACTTCCCACAAAGATCCAGAAAAAGAGTATAAAGACACAGGACAGAATGATGGTTTACCTCAAAGAAACAGAACTGATACTGCTACACAGACAGAGAAGGACCAGATGCAGAAAACGGCTGCAAGGGTATTATGACAAAACACAAAAAATTAAAGAGACACAAGACTAAAGCACGTACATTTCTCATGTTTCACACATACCTGGAAAACAGGGCCTTTACATCTTGCTAGTATGCTTTCGTGATACTAGACAAATTAGAGCACCTGAATAACCTCTGTAAGTAGTATGTTTAAGAAGGCCCGCTATTTTCATAATTTTAAACCCTGTATCTTCGAGTGGACCGTATTGAGACTCTGAAATAGATCCTTTACACCTCAAGCCCGAGCTTTTTACTCACACACACTGACTCTATTCATTAACATTTTGTTACAGTGGTGGATGCTCATATTAAACATGGACAATGTACATGTGAAAGACCAAAGAAAAACACACAGAGCAAATTATTTAAGTATTTACACTAAAAGCATGCCAGCAATCAGATAATCACCCAATAAAGGGCTAAAAAGTGCTTAGAGGAAATTATGTGGTCACAGTTGCTCCAAGGCAGTAAGAACTTAAACTAACTAACTAAATTAATTAATACAATATATTACAGAGTTATCAAGTGTAACAAATTAGCTCAAATAAACACAAAATGGCTCTAATTCTAAATATAATTCATTATTGATGCTGTCGAATTCTGGAATAAAGCATCAAATATAAACAATAATCACCCTCAAAGTTATACATGAATGAATAAAGGTCCATCATCTGATATAAAGTCAAAATAAGGAGGGGAGCACCTCAGTTTCAACTATATGTATTCATTTTTGTGTAATACACTGAAATAAGTTAAGCACATTCATTTATACATAATATAAAGAAAATACTAAGAATATTTACACTTATCAAGTTTTGTAGAGGGATGATGATCACCGTTACCTCACATCAAGAAGGTCCAGGGTTTGAATCAACTGGCTGGATGGGGTTCGTTCTGTGTACTCTGGCTTTCTCCCACAGTCCAAAGACATGTCTGTTCGGTTAATTGGTGACTCTAAATTAGCTGTAGGTGTGACTATGAGTGGTTGTCTGTCTCTCTGCGTTAGCCCTGTGTACCCTGCCTCTTGCTCTGTGACAGCTCTCCCTGCGACTCTGAATGAGATAAGCAGAAGAAAATGGATGGGTGAATGTTTAAGAGATGGTCATAATATATATATATATATATATATATATATATATATATATATATATATATATATATATATATATATATATATATATATATATTAGGGGTGCAACGATACACAAAATTCACGGTTCGGTTCGGTTCGATACTTTGGTGTCACGGTTCGATATTTTTTCGATACAAAAAAATGTTCATGCCTTTTTAATTTGTCATTTATTAAAATGATAAATATATATTTTAACTCAAAAGTACAGTTTTTAAATTTAACCCTAACCCTTGTGCGTGTTTTTTATTTTGACAGCGAATGCGCACCTGCGGACCACTTATGTGCAGCCCTGGTTATTTAGCTCATCATATCGCAGCCACAGAAATTCTTTTGTCCATGAAACCATAAAGCTGCACTTTCTTTTTGCCTTATAGTCTGATTTGTCATAACTTCTCCGTTTTGTGGTAAGCTTTTCTTTGGCTGTCACTTCTTCACCCTGACCTGTCTTATTTGGCTCAGCAGAACTAAAATATATATCTGTCTGTGAAGGTTCTCAGTCATCCAGGTCATCGTAGTCAAATATAAATCCTGCTGCTTTTACACACGGACTCACATAAGCTCAGCGATTCTCTGCGCGATCAACCTCTCACATGTTTAAGCTGCGGGAGATTTCACTTGTCATGTTTGCATAGTAAGCTAACGATTAATAAGACTATGTCAGAGGAATTGGTGCACAAATTATCATCACTCACAGATCAGTGCTGTCGCTCTCTATACACAGTTCGCACGATTGCAAAGTGAAAGCAAAAAAACAAGCGCAAATTCAAATGCGATTTCAATATGTCACATATTGACAGTGGCTCACCGATGCCAATGACATAATTACCCAGCTACATTTCCGAAAGAATGCAAAAGCATTGACATATATTTTTCCTACAATAGCCCGACGGGCAGGGAAGAGATAGATTTTGGTAGCCCGACTGAAAAAATCGCTAGCTCCAGGACGTCGGGCTAGCGATATTGCAAGCCCTGTATCTGATTGAGGAATCACTCATCTTTGGAAAAGAGAGTTTATTACAGAGAAATGGCTCTTTCCAAAATAAAAGCTATACTATCCGCTTCTTCTGGGCTATATTCTCAGCAGCATAAGGAGAATCATGTGCTAACAGCTGTCTAAATGACTCGGCTAAAGTTAGTAGCATGCTTGCTTTTTTTGTCTGCTTCCACTTGTCTTTGCACTAGGATGATGTCGGCGTAAATGTGCAGTCATATTCGTTGTGTTCCCACTAGTGCTTTCAGGTTAATCTCGTTGAAATGACCTTAACGCCACAACACGGCAAATCTCCGTTAACGAGCTACCGCCGATCGCTCCGTGCATGGGGCTAGACGGCCAACACGTTAACGAGCTAACTGCGCTAACACACTAGTTCACACCAATGTAATTGAGCATTGCATGGCACATCCAACATACTGTTTTACTTTAGTCCATGACTCGCTTACCTTCAGGGTCATACGTCACATGAAAACCAAAATAATTCCAAACGCCAGATCTGAATGAGAGTGGGGGAGGTCCATCTTGCAAGGAGAGCTTAACTTCTGTCTCGCTAGCTTGCCCTGCGCTCTTCCTTCTGACTATGCTGTCTGAGTTGAGCGCTCAGTGGATCTGCGCTCGACAGTGCAGCCTAGGCGGAGTAGTCGAACACAGATTCACTGAGCGCTCAACACAGACAGCATCGTCAGAAGGAAAATTGATAAAATAAATTACAAATGTTGTATTGTTCGATACATATGCGTACCGAACCGAAAGCACTGTATCGAACGGTTCAATATCGATACGAATATCGTTGCACCCCTAATAAATAATATATATATATATATATATATATATATATATATATATATATATATATATATATATATATATATATATATATATATCTCAGGCAATGTCTGCCATTTTTCAAACATCACTTCAGTTGCCTCTCAACAGGTTTAGAAAGGCTGTATCCTTTGTCAGTGGTCATCGTTAATTAGCAGCAGTATTACTGTGAATGCTGTGTTCCTATTGAAAACCAGATAACTGTGCTAAGGCCACAGCATAGTTAATTAACACTGGAGAGAAAATGTCAATATTGCATAGAGTAAATAAAGCATTTGGCGCTTGTCTGATTGAGTATCACCACTGTCACTCCCTTTTAACACTAAAAGCTTTGCATGCTCTGAACAACACTCAATACTCTGGAAAATGAGAACTTGAAGAGTCACATTGGTCCCATTTATTTCTTTTTTACTTTTCTTTTCTTATTGAAGCACTTTCCTCTGTTAAAAGATCCATTTCCGAGTCAGTGTTTCACAAGGAACCAAGATTTCCTCAAGGCGATGGGTAGTGATTTCTGAGATATGAATTCATAGCAGTAGTCTACTTGGTGTTACACTTTAGCCATGAAGTTCTGAATTTGTCACAGAAACAATGAAATAGCAGAGGTGCCAGAGGAGAAATTAATCAATTGGATATATTAAACCAAACACTCTCAAGATTAATTGTAAACTCCATCTAGTTTCTCCATACATCAATTTTCTTAACTGCTCATAGGGCCAGTCCAGACTCTCATAATTAAAGAGATGGGATTGACTGTGGTCACCAATCTATTACAGGGCTAACATAGAGACCACCACATGCACTATTGTATTCACTCCTACAGGACATTTTGAGTTCCTGGTTAACCCAAGTGTATGTTTTTTTAACTATGGTATGAAAGGGGAGCACCCAGAGAGAGAGGCAGGACTTTTAACCCTAGCTTCTTCCTGTGAGTGCTAACCACTGTGCACACTGAGTTGCCTTATTCATTACTCAGCCATGATTTACAAATAAAGGGTCAAGACCTCATAATATTATGGAGCGGAACTAGCATCTCTGAGGAGGAATGATTCCCTTTTAAGAAGAAGAAATCACCAGCAGAAAGAGCTTCAGGGAGGGCGACCATCTGCATCTGTTGGTTGGCGTAAGCAAAAACAAAACTGAGAACTGAGAAACACAAAATAAGTAAAGTGAGCAGTTTGGTGGGGCCAGTAGCCAGAGATACTAGCAGATGGAAGAAAGAGGAATGAGATTGAGGAAAAGGAGCAAGTATGAGAGAGAAGAAACAAAGTTAATGACATGCAACTGTAGCATAAATGTGGAGATCATTTACAGAAATATTACAACTTTTTTCTGTAAAATCCTGTCCAGCATCAAGCTTTTCTTCAAGGGTAAGTGGAACTGCACATGTAGATTTGAGCAGTTTATCCCATTCTACCTAACAGCTCATGCCAGTTTTGATGCTTTTTGAATGTGCAATGTTCAGTTGTCTCCATGATATCAGGGTTTAAGTCTGACCTGAAGCACTCCTGCATTGTCTTGGAAAATATCCTGTGACATTCAGGACTGTCAGTGCCTCAGAGAGTGGCAGAATTATTTATTTTAAATACAGTTGTTTGGCTGATGAAATAACTTTTCTCGGTCTGTGAATTAATTCATATTTTAGTCTACTGAAACAAAGAGAAGCAACACAAAGATCCGTTGTACAGAATTTTCACTTATTATCTACAACTTGTCTGATATCACAACTAGCCACATCTGTTGTATTGTAAATGTATCATCGACTGGTGGCATTTTAATGTTTCTACACACAAATTTTAAGTTTTTATTTTCTACATTCTGCACTATTATAATTTGTTTTCATTTGGGCCAGCTTCCAGGCAACAAACGGTATGTAAACCGAGACATTTTTATCATTATGAAATAGTGGCTTACCTCAGGAATATATTAGGCTGTATAAACGGATATCTGTATGAATATGCAAATATCAGTACACAGGGGACAACATCTTTGGTACTGGTAGCTGGCTTGTGTTCCACAATCACATTTGAGCAGAGCAGGATGGTTTTTGTAAAAATTTCAATTTCAATTTCAAAATCATCAGTTTTACCTGAAGATGGTTCAGTTTCTTATAATCAGTCTATAAATGTAAACAATTGCCACCACGTGGAACAAAAACTCTTTCATTGGATTTCTGTTCAGAAGCAAAGTCCCCCAGAAGCTAAGCCATATTAACTGATGTGTTCCCAGCTTGCATATGTGTGGACCAGGGATGTCTTGCACACTTGACTTGTAACGTTGTTAATACTTTTGGTCACAAAGGGATGAAATCAAACGTCCCAGTAGGAGGCTAGTTTAAATTCATTTACTTTCTGTTTCCTGGAAGCAGAAAGTTTGAAGAATGGTCAAAGAAGTTCTACCATAAAATTAGACATATCCTGTCTGAGAGTAATGCTGAAAAAAGTAGTTAATGCATTTATTACTTCCAGGCTGGATTGCTAATTATATTTTCAGGCTGTCCTAAAAACTGTCTTCTGTGGAACCAGCTTCCAGTTTGGATGTGGGAGACAGACACTGTCTCTAGTTTTAAGTCTTTTATGCTTAAAACTTTCCTTTTTCACAAAGCATATAGTTAGGGTTGGATCAGGTGACCCTGACTCTTCCCTTAGTTACGCTGCAATAGACCCAGGTTGCCGGGGGCTTTCCACAGCACACTGAGAATTTATTTTTTATTCGCCTCTTTTCACTTTTTGTTATTATAAACCTCTGGTTCTCTTCCACAGTGTGTCTTTTGTCCTGTCTCTCCCCCTCCCGGAAGTTTCTGCTGGAGGTAACTTCCTGTTAAAAGGGAGCTTGTTCCTTGCCCAAAATATCTCATTTTTCTTTTAACATTTTAATTTGTATTTTTCCTGCAGAAAAAAGAAGAAAACAAATGCACTTCAATTAGTTTTTGTATTCTACCTCTTGGTAGGTCACTCCAACAGAAACCTTTAGCTGTTTATGACGGTTTTAGCCCCAGGTCACATGATGCCTTAGTACAACCTTGGTGGTGCAATACTCTGCTCTCTTAATAAACTCATATTAAAAACATTAAAGTGTAAGGAAGGAACAAGAGGCAAGAGGGTGATGGGATTACAGTTATTTTTATGTTTGTTTTGATCCAGTTCTCGTTCTACAGTGTCAAGATTAAACGCACATATGTTACCAATTTATAGCATGTGCTACTCTGATGTCACACTCACACTCTTGTCCTGCCCAAAGCTGAACCAGATTGAACCCTGAGGGTCACTGGTTTTCCACACCCATCTCTAAACTTCTGTCTCGTTAAACATTAATGGCCAATATGAAACTGGATTCCTCCTAGTCTGAATGGGAGATAACTGCATCGCCAGGGCAATATGATAGCATAATCAGAGGTAGACAGCTCCCAGGCCCTGACAACTAGCTGGCTGGCTACACTGCTGGAGCTGAAGAGACAGACGCCTGAAACTAAAATGAAGGACAGGGTTTGGTGTGTGTGCATGCGTGCGTGCTTTCATGGTGTTAAGTGTGTGCGAGTGTATGGCAGAGCTAGTGGGGTAGAGATAAGGCCTTGGGGAGAAGTTGTTGAAGCAAGATTTGGGATAAAGAGTGCAATGTCAGTTAGAAAGGAGAAAAATCTAAGGAAAGAGAAGGTGAATATCAGATGGTGAGAAGCTAAGACAGTTACTGGGTTTGAAGAGAGAGAAAAGAAGAAAAGGTGCCACATATTCACCCACCTATTCTAAGTCTTTTTAGAGGATAATGAAGAGTCACTGCACTCCTGAATACTGATTAGAATAGAAAACTCAGGATATTTCCCCCACACATTTGTCTGTCTTTTACTATTAATGGAAACTCAAAATTGCTCCCAATACGGTTATGGTTCAATGAGCTGCATCACCTTATCTGATGTAATTTTTATGAGAGTCTGTCTTGAATCCCCCTTTTTTTGCAGACCCATGCTGTCTCTCCTAGAAGGCTGTTAATGGGAAGTCGATGTGCTTGTTAGCAAATAAAAACTGGCACTGGCAAACTGTCAGTTAGATCTGAGATGTACTTCTGTTGTTGTCAACACACAAGGAGTGCTAGCTCTTGTTGAACGTATCCCTAAATGCCTCAGAGTGTAGTGAAGAGCCCATCAGGCTCGTCTTCCTTTCCTCCACCCTTTTTACTCAATATTTTCCTCTTCCACTCAGTACATGACCTGCTCTAAAACAGATGGTGGAAAGGAGTTTGGGGAGAAATAAGTTACAAGGACGTTGTTTGTGAATTTCAAGGATGAGAAAAAAAAATGCCAGGGGGACCTTACATCACGCAGACGAGTGGAAGGAGGAGAGAAATGAGAGGTGAAGGCAAGAGGGTGGGTGGTGGGGTGCTCCCACAGCACAGAACATCTGTTGGCTTGGTGTCTTTGAGTGCTGAGTCTCAGGTGCATCACTAAACAGAAACTATGTCTCCAATCATCCATTTATTTTATGTTTCTGTGTAACACAATACAATGTCTTTTCATTCATGTTGGCTTTGACAGCTTGGTAAATGAGGCATAAAGTTTGTATTTTAATTGGGACATTAGAGCCTTAATATGCCACATTTGAATCAGACTAATTTCATGTGGGATTGTGTTACTATGACAAAGATTTTGTTAAAACGTTTTTAAAGTCCTAATTAGGATTTAAACATAGTAAACAAATACCTGCTCTGGAGTATAGTTAACTCTGACTTTTTTCTCCTTTTATTGCTTTAAATAAAACTTAAAATTAAATTGGCTGAACTCAAATCTGGCCCGACAGCTTTTCCTTTTATAAAATAGATATATTATGTTGGACATGATCTGCTCAATTCCCTCAAAATAAATACAAAAATAAAAAAAGAATTTCACTCAAATGTTGCACAGCCATTGATTGATGTCATTTATTATTATTATTTATATTTAGCTTTAAGTCATTTCCTGTTGTATGTTATGTTTACTATTTGTTGTGTATCATTTTTAGAGTTCCTTCATCTCTATTAATTCTTTGGTTTTTGTCTGCCTGCTGTGACCAGACTCACCTGGGTCCTCTTCCACACCTGTTCCTTTTATTACTCTTCTTTTTTCTTTGTGTATGACCTTGTTGGAGTATTTCTGGACTTAGCAGGTCCCACCTGAACTATTTACCTGGCTGCCTGGCTTGCCACATTAGCCTGTTGATTAAAAGAATTGGTTTTGGTCTCTAATCGCCATCCATGTGTCCTACATTTCGGCTCTCTCTCCTCTGTGTAAGTTAGTATTTCAAGTAACTCTCTGACTAGAATTTGATAAATAAAAAACAAGCCAACAAAAAGCTACCTAGGTTAAGCAACAACAGGTCAATAACAAAACATGGCATAAAAAAAAACAGTGGTTCATCAATTTGCAAAAAACTGAAAACTGGAATAATTTCAGAATCTTCAATATAAAATTGTAAAGAATTTAAATATCTTATTATCTACAGTCCATGATATCATAAAAAGATTCAGAAAATCTGGAGAAATCTCTGTGTGTAAGGGATGAGGGACAAAGCAGTACTGCATGAACTATATTAAATTCCAGCATGGGTCAGGAACACTTCTAGAAAACATCGTCAGGGAACCCAGTCGGCCTTGCCATGGATAGATGCAGGTTAAAGCTCTGTCATGTGAAGAAGAAGTCATGAAGAAACTCCACTACCTCTTCTGGGTCAAAACTCATTTTAAATGGAATGAGGCAAAAAAGCTGAAATTTGAAATTCCTTTCGGAAAAGATAGTGTAGATGCAGCATCCTCCAAAGTACAGAAAGGCACCATCCAGCTTGTTTTCAGCACTCACTTCAAAAGCCTGAATCACTGATGATATGGTGGTGCATTAGTGACTATGGAACTGGCAGCTTCCACATCTGGAGAAGCACCATCTGTGCTGTAAGGTATATACAGGTTTTAGAGCATCATGTGCTTTTTGTGCATCTTGTGCATTTTACATAGTATCCCAACTTTAGTCTTAGAAGCACATTAAAAGAACAGCGGAGAACCATAGTCTGCAGCTAACTTACATTTCTTTGCTTGCTGGGTCTGTTAGATAAACAGTTATAATACTCCATTTATAGTTATCTCTATTTTACTTTAGCATACTAACATTTGTGTTATACACAAACACAGCTGACAAGGATATAATTTGCAGATATTGGTGGCAGGGTGAAAATAGAACATTTTATCTATCATAATATCAGGCAATTAGTCATATATCAGATGCAGTAAGCAGTTGCCAAAAGTTGTAATCACCCAGTGGTGTTTTTCTGTCCTGATCACCCTGTCAGCCAGACCCCTGATAAGAGAGAGAAGAGTTCAGTCCAGTCAGCTCACTAATTAGCTGACTGCAAAGTGAAAGTCTGTCTTCACACTGCTACAGCCCACAGATGGAAATACTGAAAAAGTTCTACTTTTCCACTGTCACCACACATTAATCTCTTAGGATATTTGTACAGTATTTTTAAAGAGCAATAATCAAGACACTGCAGCTTCGTTACTAATGCATCTATTATTGAAAGCAGAGACTAGAAGCAGTGACTTTTACAGAAAGTCAAACAGAGACTGATTGACACTGTTTCACAATTTAACATCATAAAATGGATGCGATTAAAACATAGCATTTGTGTTGTCTGTCTATATCTGCACTCTACATGCACGTCGTCACCTTTCTGCTCTCCTTCCTGGCTGAAAACTTAAACGTAAAATATTATTATTTCTATAGTTAAATAAATATCTACTACCGTACAATATCAAAAATGATTTACTATTAGCTTACAATGAGTGATAGAGGAAGCTATTCCTTATGGAAAAGGAGAAATTAGAATAGAATAGAATATAATAGAACAGAATAGAATCGAATAAACCTTTATTATCCCACGGATGAGAAATTTGGGTGTTACACAGCTCTTATAGCAAGGGGAATATAAAATATAAAAGGAAGACACAAGGTGGTCTTATATACATAAATTAAACACTTGAAGACACTAGACTATACATAAAACAGCAATATTAGAAAATTGTACCTAAACTATCAAAAGTTTACTAAACAAATGTACAGAAAACTGATTACCATCGGTTTTAAATGGATTAATATTATTGCTGAATATATTTTAAGGTTGAGCTCTTTTTAAACATTTTATATTGTCTATGCCCACCATCATATTTATCATCATAAGAAAATCACATTTTTGTAGTTGCAATACATGTGAGAAGCACATATATCATAAAAAAAACAAACAAACAAACACACACACAAAAAAACGTTGTTCACGAGTGCAGAAACAGAGGCCTATCTCTTGATTAAAAATTGAATAACGGCAGAGCTGCCGTACCCTCACCATCATCATTAGAGCTTTCCAGTTAAGATTTTCACACACTATCTTCTCTACATCACACATGTTGGCTGAATCTCATTTACATGCTAATGCTAGGCACTGCATTCTAATCAACATGTAGCCTACTACCTGATGCTCTGAATCATAACTTTTGTTTAGGTATACTTCCTGTTGTGCTGTGCTAAATATATAGAAAGATCAGGAAAATACCACTTGTGGTAAGATATAAATCCCCATTGTCAACTTTATTCAAAAACCTTCGGCACTTTTGCAGCTCTGATTGGCTTTCTCTGGACATTTCTTTAACAAGCTGAAGTCAGTGTGTAGCACATTCGTAATGCTTCGTAATGCCTCGGTTGAAAATCAAATTTAGTGTGCACTGGAAGCTGCAGGCAATGTAAAAAGATAAGGAAGAACTATCTCACCCATCACATGCTGATGGGGAAGCATTACATGAGCTGCATGAGCAGCGAACAGGACTCTAAATGTACGGTAGATAGCCCTCCTGTTGCTGGGATGGGTTCTAATGAGTACAAATGCAGCATATTTCATAGAGAAGATAGTGTTTCCTGTCAACGCTCAGTGTTTTATTAATATCAAATTTCACATACATTTCATGACCCAGTGTGTGCACAGTCATGGCAGCGGCACATACATTCATATGCAATGTAAAAACCTGATGTTGTGCTTAATTAAAAATATTAACTAGACTGAACTTGGTTTTTACTATCAACTGTTATTAGCACTCTGTTTGAATAGGTTACCCGTCATTTTCATTCAAAAAGCTGATCAACACTTATTTGAGTTGGTTTAAATTAAGTAGCTGGAAATTTTGCTTTTCAGTGGTGGAATGCAGCTAAGTAAATTTTATCTATACTCTACTTAAGTAAATGGTAAATGGCCTGTATTTGTATAGCGCTTTTACTAGTGACCCCAAAGCGCTTTACACACCCAGTCATCCACCCATTCACACACTGGTGGAGGCAAGCTACAGTTGTAGCCACAGCTGCCCTGGGGCAGACTGACAGAAGCGAGGCTGCCATATCACGCCATCGGCCCCTCTGGCCAACACCAGTAGGCGGTAGGTGAAGTGTCTTGCCCAAGGACACAACGACCGAGACTGTCCGAGCCGGGGCTAAAATCGGCAACCTTCCGATTACAAGGCAAACTCCCAACTCTTGAGCCACGATCGCCCTAGGTTACAGTACAGTACAATTCACAGATAGCCTGCAATACTGGAGCTTTTGGCTTCCCTTTTATGCCTCTGTCTATTGCTGCTTTGCTATATTTTACATTTTACTTCATTATTATTCATTATTATGTCATTATTCATTATTATTACTCTCAGCACCACTCTCAGCACTGGAGCCCCCCAGGGGTGTGTTCTGAACCCCCTGCTGTACTCTTTGTACACATATGACTGTGTGGCCACTACCAGCTCCACCACCATCACCAAGTTTGCTGACGACACCGTCGTGGTGGGCCTGATCTCTGATAACAACGAGACGGCCTACCTGAAGGAGATTAGGAATCTGGAGAACTGGTGCCAGAGGAACAACCTCCTTCTAAACGTCAGTAAGACAAAGGAGCTGATAGTGGACTTCAGCACTAAGCAGGAGAGGAACTACCAGACCCCTGTCATCAACGAGTGCCCAGTGGAGAGAGTGGACAGCTTCAAATACCTCGGAGTTCACATCACGCAGGACCTGTCATGGTCCGACAGCGTCTCTACCACCTCAGACACTTGAGAGACTTCCAACTGCCCTCCAAGGTGCTCAGGAACTTTTACTCCTGCACCATAGAGAGCATCCTGACGGGAAACATCTTAACCTGGTTCGGGAACAGCAACATGCAGGACAGACGAGCTCTACAGAGGGTTGTGCGGTCAGCTGAGCGCACCATCCGCTCCGAGCTCCCTGACCTGCACTCAATCTACAGCAGGCGGTGCTGGACCAAGGCCAGGAAGATCGTGAAGGACCTCAGCCATCCCAACAACAGACTGTTCTCTCTGTTGAGGTCAGGAAAGCGATTCCGCTCCCTGAAGACCAACACAGAGAGACTTAGGAGGAGCTTCTTCCCGCAGGCGATACGGTCTCTCAATCACACCACCACACAGTACTGACCCACACATACAGTTCTTACACACACACTGGACTTTCTGGACATTGTTTTCACTTCATCACTTAAATCACTTTAAGCATATTTGCACTGCACAAGACGTGAATTGCACAACATTGGACATTATATTCTTCATTTCCAGTTAATACTTGTACAGCTGCTGTTATTGTGTATATATTTATTTATATTTCTTCATACATTCTTATATAGTTCTATATTGTGTATTTTGTTGTACAGTTATTTTATTTTCAACTTTAATTTATATATTTTATCTTATTCTTTCCCAGTTAAATTTACCCTTCATTCTAATTTGTGTTGTACAGTTATTTCATTTTCAACTTTAATTTATATATTTATCTTTATCTTATTCTTCCCAGTTAAATTTACCCTTCATTCTAATTTGTGTTGTACAGTTATTTCATTTTTAACCTTAATTTATATTTTATTCCTTCCTAGTTAAATTTACCCTTTTTAATTTTTCATATTTATTTCCTATCTTATTCATAGCCTTTTCCTTTTTTTGTTTTCTTTAGGTCACGAGCAGTTGTCCAAGCATTTCACTACATATCGTACTGTGTATGACTGTGTACGTGACAAATAAAATTTGAATTTGATTTGAATTTATCTGACAGTTTATGTCACTGTTGGACTTTTGTATATAAAAACATACAAGTAAGTCACCCAGCTGTGCATATAAGTAAAATTAAAAGCATTAATTAGTTAATCGAGTTTGGATTTCCTTTTTGCTTGTTGATTTTTTTGTACCTTTTTTTGTTTTTAGACAGAAACAAAGAACTAGATTGAGAGACTACATCTTATCTTAGGTCATACAAATGCCCTCATAATTTTTATTAAAACCATAGTGCAGGCTTCTTTTCAATCCACACAAGGTGGCAAAATCAACAAAGCACATTAATTAACAAACAGGTGACTTTTTGTATTGTAATGTATTGTACTGAATCTTTATTTTGAACATGTTAAAATGGTATAACAACAACAAAAGAGAAAAAATAGACCATCAAACAAAGCAAAACAAAAGGAAAACAAAACAATAATAATAATTGGAAATAACTTACATGTTCAAAAAGAAGTAGGGAGAAGCATAGCTTAATTAATCCCACCCCCTTTTCACCATTTAGTAACTAATAATCTACACGTTTTCCTTCCTGTTTATGGCCTGTCCAATATTAAATTCTTATAAATTCTTCATTACAATTTGTATTTGTTTTTGTATTTTTTTTAAAAACCGTAGTAACGCATCTAAAAAAATATACACATTTACAGATGTATAACATACTTGTGCACACACACACACACACACACACACACACACACACACACACACACACACACACACACACACACACACACACACACACACACACACATGCATCCCTATTGTGAAAATAGTGGGTGAGAATACCCAATCAAAGCCCTACCTCCTCCCTGTATTTTGCAAAAAACATATTTTTCAACCACTTTTTAAACTGAGTCATGCTGGGACAATGCTTTAGTTCTTCACTTAGTCTATTCCACAACTTTACTCCACACACAGAGATGCAAAAACTTTAGTGTTGCAGGGATACAGGGATGTTTTACATTTAATTCCCCCCTCAAATTGTTTCCCAGTTCCCTTAAAAAAAACTATTTTAGAATATTCTCAGGAAGTAGGTTGTTTATTGCTTTATACATTCTATACACAGTAAGAAAATAGATGTATTCTTAATCCCTGCTGGTTAAGCATCGTGGCTTGTTTTGAACATCTGTGGCAATTTTAAAAAAATAAATAAACTTCTTTTACCACACAGTAAGAAGTAGTGGTAGTAGGAGTGTTTTTGTACATTTTGTAAGCTATAATCATTCCACAGCCATTAAGAATCAAATCAGCTTCTAAATAATTTGGTGGCTTTTCTCCCTCTGCTTACTTTTTACTTTTAATATCAGATATTTTCTGAGTTGATACATTTGTCATTAGACTGTTGAAAGAGATTTCTTTGAGGTTCTGGACCAGCACTCACCACATTACACCAAACTCTTGCAACTCTAGAAAAGCAACTGTTGGACAGAAAGATGTCAGAGTGGTAAGTATTTTGGTTTCCCAATATATTAGTAATCTTCATTTTCATTTATATTGATCATGCTGAAGTTTAATCCTACTTTAGACCAACCTGTTTTACTTCTCATTTGATTTGTGCTTTGCATAACTGTTTTCTCACAGATATTTTCCATTATCTGTTATTAGACTTGAGATATGACTACACTATGCTGTTGTCCTCAAAGGAATTACAGCAGTACTTGGTGTTGAGTTCAGTAAATTCTATAAAACATATTGTGCAAGTAAATACAAACAACAGTTTGGGCTGTATTTCTTGAAAGATCATAAGAAGAAACTGAGCTTAAATCTAGTTTCAGAATAAATAATTCTAAAACTTGTTTAACAAATAAATATAAAATTGGAATGTGATATTATGAAAAAATGTTAATAAATAACACAAACTACAAATTGAAATGTTTGTCAGCTGATAAACATTTAGTATTGCTCACTCAAGAAAAATAAGGTGTCCTAACTTAATCACCCCCCGGACAATAAATACACACAACGAGAGGGAACAGGTGGAAGCACAGCTGGGACTAATCACAGATGACAAGACAAGGGAAGTAGAAGTAAATACAAAACTTGAGACGAGAGACTGTCAAAATAAAACAGGAAGTAACTGTGAGAAACTGACTTTGTGAAGGTTGTAGTAAAGTTTGTAAACTAACACCCAGAATACCCAAAATAATCAACCTACAAAAACTCAAAACGACCATAACAAGTTTGCACTCGTGAGGTGCAGGTTTATACCAGTGGCACTGAGACTGAAATTAATTTAGTTTTCCTCTTATTTGACGCACAGAAACACAATTAGAAAACCAGCAAAGAAAAGTTTGCATGTTTTCTCTAACCCATCCCATCGTCTCTTTGTTTGTGTCTCAGTTTGTTCAGCATTCTGAACTCTGCGTTCTACTTACAGATGTATGAATGTGTCACTTTGCTTTTCAGCACCCATCATGACAGCTAAACAAGTGATCAAGCAAAAGAGTGACAGAGACAGAGCTAAAGAAGATTCCTTTTTAGCACAATGATCTAGCCTGTCCAGGGGCCCCTTATACTCTTACTCCCAGTCTCTATAGTGACAAAGTTTTAAAGCGACCACTTTCTGACAGTTCAAACTTCCAGTCAGTCTCCGTTTTAGTTTTGTTGTTGAAATGAAAGGAGCCTGAGCTCAACTGCACTTGGGGTTGCAAACTATCAGCGGGTGACACGACTCGACTGATGGCTACTTCAGGGCTGCTGTTATGGATTGCTGTCTTGCAGGTGCGGTGCAGAAGGACTGGTGTTCTTCAATGAGAACCCACACAAAAGTGAATTATTAGATATTGTTTTCATCCATATACTGAAATGTTTACGAAACACTACCTTGTTAAATTACTGAAATTTTGGAGTGAGTATGAGCAGCAATGGAATCTGCTTTTAAACCCAAAAATATATCTATCCTCCAAGCCTTTTTTTTCTGCTTGCATTCACACCTCTAATTGGAGTGCAATGACCTGGTAATCCTGTTTCATTTTATCTCTATATTATTTATTGGAATTGGAATTACTAGCAACATTTTTTATATTTTTCTCTGATGTTCTGACTGCTGCTACTGTCACACTACAAGCAACAAAGTTAACACACAGAGAAACATGCCCAGTTACACCATTGCCAAGTTTCCCTGGAAGTGTTTCTTTAGGGCTTGTTGACATTTCTTTGACTGACAGCACTGCAGTGATGTGAGCAAGCATAAACTAACAAAACAAAAAAAAAAAAAAATCAAAATTGAGACTTTCATCTATGCATGCCTGATGTTTTACCACCTTTTTTGCTGTAATTACACTCAACAGACACTTTATTAGGTACACCCAATCAATGTATTATTAATATAGATGTCTCATCAGCACATCACATAGCAGCAAATCAATGCATTTAAGCATGTAGACAGTGTGAAGACAACCTCCTGAAGTTTAAACTGAGCATCAGAATAAGTAAGAAGGGTTATCTTAGTGACTGAACTGACATGGTCAATGGCACCACATGGGCTTGTTGCTGACCCCCACTCAGGATAACCACCAAAGACAAACTAAAACAACAATGCAAAACAAAACAAAACAAAAAAAACACAAGAGGTTCAATGGAAGGTCAGCACAGTCACCCGGCTGAAACACACTTACTAAAGAGAGTTTGCTCAACCACAGTGAACACCTTAACCATGACCCACACACTAAAAAGACTCTGATGAGTCCAAAATATCTCGGATGAGCCCCCATTTATGTCACAACCCGTCTCAAGAGACCAGAAAATGATAGAATAGGTTTTTAGGTTTTATTTTAAATTACAGAATAAGTTAGCTAAAAGTAATTAGTACCAGAATCAACATTCAGTGTTGGGCATGCAGAAAGCCCAACACTGCCTTTATCCACACCTCATCAATTGTGGTCAATTAGCAATTTAGCCCAGGCAACACCTGAAGAGTCTTCCACTGCCATTTCGAAGAGAATAAGTGTCATCGAGGGGCGTAACAGGCTGTTCTGAGTATTTCAGAAACTGCTCATCTGCTGAAAGTTTTCCTGCATTATCATATATAAGGTTTGCAGAGAATGCTTTAACCTCCTAGGTCCTGGCGTCCAAATATGTGGACATCACATTTTGGGTTATTTAGACCAAAATACTCAATTTTGCTCTACAAGGGCCTGATATCCACTTACGAGGACATTACACTGCTACTGTTCTATCAAAATTTTAAATGAATATCCTCATATGTGGCTCTCATTTTTCTTAGAAACAAAAATTAGGTAAAAAAAAAAAAAATCTGGTAATTCTTTGTTTTTACATTCATCAGGTCCCAATCAGCCCAAATATCAAAGAGAAATTAAAAATGGATGCCATGGAAGAGTTCGGGTCTTAGGAGGTCAGACTGTTTTGAGCTGATAGGAAAGCAAATTAACTCAAATAATCAGTCATTACAAACAAAGTATGCAAACGAGCATGTATGAATGCACAACATGTCAAACCTTAAAGCAGATGTCAGCTAAGAAAAATAACATAATCATCAAAATTAAACAAAGGATTGGAAAAGCATTAACTAGTCTGACTTTTGATTTCTGCTCACAGGCTAAGTATTGTTGTTGACTTAACCATGAGTTACATACAACAAAATGTATGTTACATAAATATATTTACATAATATACTATGTATTTAGATAGATTTTGCTAATTTGTTTTGTTAAGAAGCATTAACAATTGTTAAGAGTTTTTTGTGATTATGTTAACATAATTCTGAGACCCTGTATTCTGAACCTATCGCGTTTTGCATCTGACAAATATTCCATTATAACGTGACTAAAACAAAAGACTAATAATCAAATATAAATGAAATTGTTTACAATTCAAACTAAATTGAAAAAAAAATAACATTTAAAACATGATGACACTGATCTAGGAGGGTTTTGGAAAACGGGAACATACATGCACATTTGTACAAATTTCATGATCTGTAAAAGAAGAAGAATGCATATAATATCCACACCCTTTTAAAAGGGGAAAATGCATTTCTGACTTTGCCCATAATGTTTTATGCATCTGGCCCCAGGTCCATTTACTTATAGTCATCCTATGCATCCAGGAGGCTTTCAGCAACACAGTGGTCCCTGTTGTGGTATCATAAAGTAATAATGACCTGTTTAGCACTGTCCCTCAATATCAGAACTGGACCTGTGGGATCAATATAGACTTTAAAAGGAGCATCTACTCATCATCCCCAGGTAGTTTCACCGTTGTTTAATCTTTTCCACCTCTATAGATTTTGGCAGTTGTTATCAGAGTTCAGAGGTTTGTACTGACCAGGGATCTCTGTCTTTCAGAAGATTGTCCACACTTCAGTAGAACCTTCTTTAGCCATTTTATACAGAAAATATGTTTGAGAATACCAACAAGTGTCTTAATTGTGCTGTATTTTTCCTGCATTTGTGCTTGATAGAAAATGTGAAAGAAACAGCTACTTCAAAGTTCCTACACACCATCAAATTATCTCAATCGTGATTATGCTTCAAAGCCTCACATTAAGGAGATAGAGAGTGATCGAGAGAGTAATGAGACAATAAATTTAGCCAACGTATAATTACGAATTAGTTTCAACTTGGACCTTGTTTTTATTTATTTATTTGAGTTTTTTTTTTTCAATTCTGCACTTTCTCAGTTCAAACTATAGCAAAGAGCATGATCAAGCTTTCAGGATTACTCATGTTACTGACACAGAAGGCTTTTTACAGCGTGCATACATGAAATGAAAAACAACTTCTGCAGATAATTTGACTGTAATGATTCTGAAAATGACATTTGAGGTGCCTTTGCGTTTGGCTATTTGGCCAGCATCAAAATGTAAGGCTTAATTTTATTTTGAAAAAGACGCGTTTAACTACCTGCTATTCAGAAAATGCCTAAAATTATGCTGGCAAGTACTAAATGTGATTGTTTGTGTGTGTGTCAGTGTGTGCATCTATGGATGATCATACACAACGTTTGCGCGTGTCTACACACGAGCTATATTATGTTCCCAGCTCAACGCTGATGTGTATCGATTAAGAGGTCCGTCACCTCCAGCTGAAACAAACAGCTTGCAGTATATGTGTGTGGGTGGTTCCGTGGCAACCCTGAGTGAAAGATCACTGTTGTTCAGCAGAATTGCAATTGACTTCTGTTTTCTTCCTTGGCCAAGTGCCCAAATACTATAAAAATCACTGGATGCTGATAGCGGTTAATGCTGATGTAATTGGTGTATGTAGAGGAGAAAACACTCAAATTTATAATTTAATGGACAGCTTTGTTTAGCTGTAGAAAAGTAAGTAAAGTCAAAGCCTTATTTATATAGCACATTTAAAGATATTGATCACAAAGTGCTGAACAAAATAAAACAAAAAACATTAGACATCAGCATATTGAAATATTTAATTAAAAATAAGTTGTGAGTTTTTAGTTGATTTTTAAAAAGCTCAGGCAGATATACACCTATTATCTCAGCCTGTCAAGCAAGATGTGGTGATCAACTGTGTCAAAGGCTGAGGTTAGATCCAACATTAAAACAACAGAACAATATCCTGTGTCAGTTTGCATCAAAATATCATCAGAGACTCGCTGCAGGTTGAAGAAGCAGTAGGTTGGGATCTATTATTTGTTTTGGTCTAGTTTGCAAATAGCCATTTAGAATGAAATTGAGATGCCAATAGTTGCGCATTGTACCTCTTTTACACCTCAACAACAGTCAGAAAGATATCAGAGATAGTTGGTATGCTGAAAGGAAAAGTAAACAAACAAACAAACAAAAAGCTGATCAAACCCATTTGCAGGGTGAAAAAACAACAAAAAAAAAAAAACAGTTACTCCAGTGTAAGTCAAGAATGAGTTCCAAGATGCCAGTGAGTGTGTTTTCTTGTCAGTGATTAAGAGCAGACTTTATGGCCTTGGAAGATTCAACACATAACACAAACTGAACTCAAACACAAAAGTATAAAAAAGTAACACATACACACACACTGAAACCAATACTAAGACTTGTGAACATGACCTAGGGACCGGCGATAAACAGACATTGAGACATGACTGACTGGGAAGGTAAAGGATAAAACACAGAGTGATGATAACGGGAAAGGGTAAACGCAGAGACCAGACTAAAGGAGAATGAACTCTACAAGACAGGGAAACCAGGAAGCTACAGAGACAGAACACAGACAGACCGGACAGACGACTGGGGACACTATAGGTAACCAAACACAGATGCATTGCTGACAGGACATGGAGACGAGACGGGGACAGACTGGACAGGATACATTATCAACCAAGTAACCAAGAAATAAAAATAACAAAGCTGTGAGTGTCTATGAGATGCCAAACTCAAGACAAATACAGAGCTAGAACATAAATACTTCTTAAATCCAAAAAAACAAATCATAAGTCCCAAAAAAATCAAAACAGAGGCCAAGATCCAGGACCATGACGAGCTAATTTTAGATTTTACAAATCTTTTACAACAATAAACATGGTCCTCCTCATTCACATAACTTGAGTGTATTTTTTACAATAAATCTAAGAACTAACCCAACAATAAAAACTGTAACAATACAACAAAAAAAAAACCCACAATATTAAAGCAGCGCGTCACTGCTTTCATTCAATAATTCACAAGCAGTTGCAGTGACAGTTGTTGAGATTTGGTGCTTTAAATAGAGTTTGATTAAAACGAATCCAAATGAATTCATACAGTGTGTTTATTAATCTGTAGAAAATGAAGTCTTTCACACCATCTAATTCTACTTTAATTATAATTATGAAGTTGTGCCAATGGCTCTAGATCAATAAGTAACTACTGTTGAAAGGTGATTGTTTCCATTGTCTGTCTCATCCTAGGTGCATTTTCAGCTGCAGTTTCTTTCAGGATTGCATCAGCCAAAGATTTAAGGCAGGGGTCCACAACTCCAGGCCTCGAGGGCCGGTGTCCTGCAGGATTTAGATCTAACCCGGGGTCTATACTCCTGAATCAAATGATTAGTTCATTACCAGGCCTCTGGAGAACTGCAAGACATGTTAAGGAGGTAATTTAGCCATTTGAATTAGCTGTGTTGGATCATGGACACATCTAAAAACTGCATGACCCCGGCCCTTGGGGCCTGGAGTTGGGACCCCTGATTTAAAGTCATAAAATTTAGCATAGTATAGATCCTTTGCCCACTGGCAACTGAGGTGCAAATTTTATTTTCTATATTGATGCAAATATTTTAAAGTTTTCCCTCTTATACTAAGCACATAATCTTCAAAAACGTATATCAGTCGCCATCTGAAGAACTTGCGTGTGCTGCTGAGTGAATTTTCCTCTTTGCTAATTGTCAACCACAGAAGAAATGTTTTATATCAATCAACTGCCTTCAAAATGTGAAGGAATTCCTGAGACATTTACTTCACCTTTAAACTGGGTCAGTGTATAAAAGCCCCCAGATAACCTTTTATGAACTTGATAAACATTATGTAGTCATTAGGCAATAGTGGGATTGGTGTAATCTCCAAGTTTTAACATTTGGACACTTTAAAATCACAGTTGAGAAGACTGGATAAAAGCAGTATTTTGGCATGAAGGGTCAATCCGGTAAATCAGGGTTGGGGGAATTCCAGGCCTTAAGGGTCAGTGTCCTGCAGGTTTTTGATGTGTCCATGATCCAACACAGCTGATTCAAATGGCTAAATGACCTCCTCCTCCTGGTAATGACATAATCATTTGATTCAGGTGTGTTGACCCAGGCTGATATCTAATACCTTCAGGACACCAGCCCTGGAGGCCTGGAGTTCCCCACCCCTGCCATAAATATTAACTCTGATCGTATTGTTTTACTACTACATGTTCTTCTAGTTGCCTAAATCTTGCTAACATCTACGTTTATTATGGTTGAATGTCAATGGAAATAATAAATCAGTGCAAAAAGACATAAATCTCATAAATAAGACGCAAACCATGGCTGTCAAACTTATTTCTCCCTCCAAACTCGCTCTTTAAAAGAGGACCAATACACTCAGTATTGCCGTAGTTGCAGCCTAAAGGCACTGATGCTGAAAAACACCTTATGGTATCCCTGCAGTACCAGCCGCATCTGATAGACCTGCAGTATTTTAAGCCTGTGGATTAGAACACAGTGGCTACAGTTACATCTATACTGGTAAATCTTCTTGGGTTGGTCCAAACCTTTCTTGTCCTGGTTTGTTTTAAACCAGTCTGAGACAAATCACATGAATAAGCCCACAAAACATAAGGACTTTTCCTTCTTTTTTTTAAATAAAAAGAGACTTCTCCAATATAAATGTTATATTTACTTAACACACGCACTGAATTTTTTCCACCATCTCTAAAAAATGCAAAATACGCTACGATGGAATATGATGACAGCAGGGGAGGAAAGAAAGCTGTCAATAAAAGTTGTATTTGCCTCCTTTTGAAGAGCACAAGGCAGGCTGGTTGTAAGACTCAAACATTTTTATTTGTAAACATTTTTAAATATTTTAATGTGCCACACAGTTAAGCAAAATTAACAGGATCTTGAAAATTTGTACAGCTACCATGATTTTACACAATTTAAAATATTAAATGATAATTTCTACATGTGTTAACTCAAACCGACAACTCAGCAAAGTGATAACAGATGTTGTACCAACGTGTACATTTCCCGCTTTGCTTCACCAAAATGTGAAATGTACACACATCCAGAAGTTGCAGTAACATCAGAGGGAGATATTTTATTTAAAGCCAACATTAAAATAATCACATGATAATGGAATTTCTGCATGTATGTCCATTTCATGTTTTGAAGAGGCAAAGCATGGGATGGACATGGTGGAAGAGGACATTTATTACATGTTTTATTGTGATACTTGGTGGGATAAGTTGCAGACCGTAAAAATTTGTTTAGTTTTTTTTCCTTGGCATCAGTCTGATTTTGTGCAGACAGCTGGCTGCCATGTGTTAGTATTGACTATATAAACACATGTGTACTTACATTCTACTTTGAGGTGAATACTAACACGCTGAAATTGCACAATGATTTACAAATAATATTCTATATTGATCCAAAAATCTTTTGCAGTTCTGTGAACACTTTACTGTTGCTTTACTAAACAAGCATCCGAGGCAAAGGAGGAGAAGGTAATACAAAAAATGTGCATTTTCTTTGCATAGCTTTGTGGCATAATGGAAACCA
The DNA here is from genome assembly GCF_041146795.1 of Maylandia zebra. Lineage (NCBI taxonomy): Eukaryota > Metazoa > Chordata > Actinopteri > Cichliformes > Cichlidae > Maylandia > Maylandia zebra. The sequence goes on from NC_135182.1 coordinate 32,859,873, forward strand.
TAAGGCAGACTGAATTTTAACACATACTAACCCACATTCATGATCTCAGGTTTATTCCCCTAAATCCAGTGAGGAAATGAAAGAATGCAGAAGACAGCTTAACTGCCCCTCATGTCAAAAGAACCTGTCTGCTGGAAGAGTTTGTTTACTTGTGAATATGCAGCAGTCTGCTAGAACATACTGTATGCATGTCTTCTTGGTCAAAATTTAAATAACTAGAGCTGAAGTACATATGGCTTAAAAGAAATCTAAACAAATGTTAAAATGAAGATAATTCATAAGTAGCTGAGCATGGATGGAGCTTCCAGTGATAAGAGATGATGATAAGATAAATGCATAACTCTGCTGACAAAATAACAATTAACAGATAGTTCTGTGATTATGACACAGTACGGTGCTGATTAGAGAGCGTAAACAAGAATCAACTCTGACTATTTCATCATCTCTGTAAATCACTAATTAGGAAGAGAATAATTACTTTGATTCCAGTGGTCACCACGTTTAAAAAAAACAACAAAACAAAACAAAACAAAAAAAAAAACACCCTAAGCACACAAATCTAAAAAAAAAACCAGATTACATCATTCTGTAATTTAACAGTACGGATCAATCCGGAATACCAACACACTGTGTCTGGCTCTTCCCACCACTTGAACAAATGCCATGCTAATTCACATTATGAACCCAGGAAGTCTAGAAAAATGAGAAATATCTACTTCTATTTACCTACTTACCTGCATCTTAATTTAAATAATGAGATGATATGCCTGCAACCACATTGCTGAAACTATCATTAAACCCAGCAACATCACTGGTCTGTATGTTTCCAAGTTTAGCTGTTTAATGGGCCTTGGCAACCGCCATCGTTGAAGAACTCTACCATGCCATATCTTTCATTTAAAATGTCAGGCATAACACATCATGCATTCACACGCGCACACACACACGCATCACACAATACACACTTAATATCGTATAAAAACAGGCAAGTTGAAAGTGGTTTGTCTCAAAATAAGTACAGTACAGATATACTGCAGTGCAGCAATCAATTCAAGATGATGGATCCAGCTGTTGTTTGTCATGGAAACTGCCTTGAAACCCCGGGACCACCAAACCCCCCGCAGGCCCAGCCCCAGGTCCTTGCTCAGTTTGGTTTAAAGGTTTGCTTCAGTGCCTCTTCCCAAAAAGTGAAAAACAAAAAACTGAAAAAAGCATCACCAACAACAACAATGGTAGGCTTTCTTCTTGTCCCTCCAGAGTACTGATTTCACATCCACGTCTATTATGCATGAATGTCAATGGATGCAATGAATCAATGCAAAACAGAATAATAAATTATGTATTTCACTGGTCCTTCCTGCCGTAAGCAATGCAGCAGAGAGAATTGAATGCCACCCCCTTCTTGGCAAAGCAACTTATTCTTGCAGGGGGAAGAGTATAAAGAAATGTATATCCTGTCTTTTTGTCTATACCCACATTACATTGTTCTGTGCTATTACAACTGATGGTTAGTAAAGCTTTACCCGAGGTATGGTTTCTACAGATACTGTCTTGGCAAAAAGCAGAAGTCAAATAATTCGTATTATGAACATGCACATTTCACTGGACTGGAAACCTACGTATGGTTGGATATCTTCAGTAACTTCAAATGAAGATGCTGCTGGTGCAGTTCTGAGCGCACATGTTTCACTGACAGGCAGAAAACAAAGAAAGGAAGATGGAGAGAAGTGGGTGGAGGATGAAATGGAGGGGGCTATAGTAGAGGAGATACCCAGAGGCGGACTGCTAATATCATGGGAGTTCAACAAAGTGCAGCAGGCCCTACAGCTGGACTTCAGAGACAAGAATCTGTGTGTGTGCAAGCAAGTCTTCAGTTTCGTTTTGGACATATTTGTCTTTTGGTACATGTGTAAGACAATGTTTTTTTTCACAAATGTAACTTTACAGGGAAAAAAAAACTACATTTCTGCTTAAAAACGACATACAATGCAGTAATTTTTCACAGACGTGCTGCAGCTAAAAACAGAGAATTTAATTACACAAATGTAGTTAAATATTATTGGAGAAGGGTTTTCATTTATTCAAAATTCACACAGCACCACATGTCAAATGTATACATTTGCTCTGAGTAACTGGTATGAATATAAAAGGTGGAATTATACATGTCAGTGACTGCTGCAGTGACAGTGTTGTGGCTGCAATTATGGGGTTTTTTTCACAGGAATTTCCCAAACAGATGTGATGGGCTGTGATCAGAACTTTGACGTGATCACTTCCAAACATCTTTATTTTTCTTTAACCACTCTTTGGTAGAACCATCTGTGTGCTTCGGGTCACAGCTTTGCTCTGCCTCTCGCTTTCTCTTGATATTGCGTTCTCAGACAGATGTCCTGACACTTTCCTTGACAAGCTGTCCTGGCCATGATGCAGCAAATGCAGGAACGGATCATGCTTCACAGATGGGGTAAACCTGTGGTGTTTTTCTTCCTCCAAACATAATGCTTCTCATTGAAACCAAAGAATTCTCTTCAGGTCTTTCAGTCCAATAAAATTAATTCAAGCTGTCTTCTGGTTGTAATCTTTAGCGAACCACAGATGGGCAGCAGTGTTCTTTTTGAAGAGCAGTTCTTTCTCCTTGCATCCTGTGATGCACACCTTTTGTTATTCGGATGGTGACCTTGTGAACATTCATCAGTAAGGGAGGGGTTTTAGTTGCTTAGACATTACCTGGGGTGTCTTTGTGACCTCCCAGACTATTACATGCCCTGCTTCTTGGACTGATGTTTTTTGCTCCATTGCTCCTAAGGATGATTAATAATTGTGTTTCTTTTCCTTTCTGTTCCCAGACCAGCTGAATGTGGGCAGGTAGACTCCAAGCCCTTCAGAGATTTAGAGCTCTTTAGAGTTTTGTAACCTTCTAACACCTTATGAACATCAGTGACTGTTTTTCTAAAGATTTCTAAAGAATAGTTGTTCATAGCAAGTTAAGCTTCCTCAAATGTGGGTTGTAAATTTGATTAAATCCCATTAACCTCCTAAGACTCAAACTCTTTCATGGCATGCATTTTTAATTTCTCTTTGCTACCTGGGCTGATTGGGACCAAAGAATTACCAGATTTTTATTTATTTTTTACCTGATTTTTGTTTCTGAGAAAAATGAGAGGATATATATATGAGGACATTCGCTTTAAATTTTGATAGAACAGTGACAGTATAATGTCCTCGTAAATGGATATCAGGCCCTTGTAGAGCAAAATTTAGTATTTTGGTCTAGACAACCCAAAATGTGATATCCACATATGTGAATGCCCCGTTCTCACTCCCGAGGCGTAACATGTCGACGTTTTGTCACGTCCCGCAGCGTTCCTGAGGAATGCGAAAGGAGACCTTCGGCGTTCTTATGGTACGGCTGGAATCCAGTGCAATGACGCTCCCGCGGTAATAGACGTTCCAGCCCTGTATTCCAGCCCTAAACCTAACCTTATTCCTAGCCTTGACCATAACCTTATTCCTGACCTTAACCAGGACTGTAATGATGTTAAATAGTGTGTTTCTAAGCAATTTGAAGAAAAAGAGCAAACATGTGTAGATTCAGTCCCAGGTTCTCATATTTCCTCTTTTTTCCGAGGTCGTCATTTAGGAACGTGGTGGGTAGCCGAAAACGTAATATGTTGACGATTTGTCACCTAGCGTAAAATGTTACGCTTTGGGAGTGAGAACGTGTTCGTGTTGGGAATGCCAGGTCCAAGAAGGTTAAAAGAAAATTACGAAATGAAGTAAAATATTTAGTTGGTTAATCTTTTAGAAATATGTGAAAATTCAATGATTTGGGTCATATATACAAAATCTCAAAGGGTTCCTGCAACTGTATATGCTAGCATATTGGGCACATGCGGTATATACAGTGGCTGATGTGGGAGACAGAAAGAGACATGTCACGAGGGGTGGCAGGTGTGAGCTGTGGATCACAAATGAGGCCAGTGACTGACGGCTCGTCTTTGTGGCCAAGCTTGCCCCAATTTATTCTCTCCTCCCTCTTGCAGACTTCAATCTCCTTTTCACTTTGATGGACAATGTGTCCTAGTTCCTTGCAAAACTCAGCTGCTTTATAATTAAATGTCAAATAACTGTTACCCATCACTCGGTCGGACACTTTATTATTTGTGGCAAATAGAGTACTAACTCCGAGAGAAAATTCAGACTTATTATTTGCAGCATCTGGGCTTTTCTATTGACTGAAATATTGCAGACAATTGGATTGCTGCAGACCCCTGTTGCGAAGTTAGTGTCAGTCCAAATAAAGCATAAACTTTCTTTGCTAGAAAGCAATGTCAAGGCACGGTCTGTAGTTTCAGGTCTAATATTTCACACCTAAAGCTTCAGTTTAACCACATAAACTGTGGAAATATTCTAAAGAAACCTGAAGACAGCTGTTATGCTGTTAGGATGATTTTAAAAAATTGCCTTATTTTTCTTCTTCCCTTTTCCCTTTGTCAGCTAATTGTCTTATACTCGTATACTTCTAGCATATTTGTCCCCCATCTAAGTATATCCACTTAGAAAGATGTCCAATAGTGGTGTGAATAAAAACAGTAATTGGAGACAGACACCATTTCGCACAGGGGAAGCTGACATTTGGGTGTCAAGATGCGCTTAAAGCTACATTTCCAGTGTCAGTTCAGTGAGTCTCTGAGCCACATCTGAAAAGACAGCAACTGAGCAAAGCCTTGGCACTTAAACTTCACACATAAGTTGCTTTACACATATGAATACACAGTTAATATTGCTTGAAGTTTGAAACATCATAGTCCTGTCAAGAACAGCAGCAGAGCAGGGTTGCATGACAACTAAAGTCCTTGGAGAATAGCTTATTATCCATCAAAATAGACAGTTTCATGCTACTGTTTTAATATTTTAAGCATAGTAGCATTAAAAGAACAGGAGATGACATCAAAATGGGATCAAATCATTCATCTTTTCAAAAGACAAGCAAACCTGACAATTCCTTTCTCATACCTTGAACGCATCCTCCTTTCTCTGCATACAGAAATCTCACTTCCAATATTAAACTTCCTTTAAAAAATAAATAAAATACCCATTGTGCATTCAAAGCACATCTTTTGAAAATGTCCTTACTGATGTATCTCATCTTAATGCACAACATGTGTCACTGTCATTTGTTGTTTTGAGCAAATGGAATCATCTCGCAACAGCGTTGCATTTTTAATGACGTGCATCTTGAATCGTCTTGCATCTAAGTATTTTCTCTTCAGGCTTTAATTTTTTTTTAGCAGTGTTTGGAAAACTCTAATGATTAAAGAAATATGCCCTGCATTCATTTGTGTAGTATGCAAGTAATTTGGAGGTTAGTCAAGTACTATTGTGAAGTCTTAAGCTGAAGGTTTTTGCTCTAACAAACTTGGTATTTTAAAACCAGCTGTAACCAGCAAGAGGTCTCACTGAGGAACTGAGAGACACTATATTCTCATACAGCAGCATACACTTTATTTATAAGTTGCTTAATTAGCCCCACTGTATTCAGCAAGAACTAAAACTGTTGAGTAAACTCAACAGAGGCATGTTTAGAGGTGTCATAAATCAAGGCTGAAGGACTGTCTTGCAGTAAACGTATATACAACTGGACTTCTTTGTTGATATCAAATGACTCACCCCCCTGCTGGCTCCCAGAAAGAATGCAGGCGTAAGGCACCTCCACACTGGCTCCGCTTCTCAGACCGAGAAGCGACAGCTGTCTTTTATAAACAACAGTCTTTGCTCACGACTCAATATCCATAATTCGAAGTAAGGAACACTACACGTCAACCACACACACACACACACACACACACACACACTCCTTCTGTCTCTCTGAATATGAGTTCTCCTTATCTTGTTGTTGTCTGTTTATTAGGACTTATTACCAGCTGTGACAGCAAGGCTGGTTTTGTTTTCACATTGAGTCAAGTGTGTGTGTGTGTGTGTGTGTGTGTGTGTGTGTGTGTCACTGAGGCAAAATGTGATCCTAGAGACACAGGTATTTCTTTCTGTTAGGATGTCTGTAGTCACTGGGGAAAGTGTCACAGACATAAACTAAACACCTCTGTAGATGATCTCAAAATAAAGGCTAGGTTCAAAAGAAGGGTGTGGTCGAGCCTAATGTTCTTTTTAAACTATACCTTTATATTCTTTTCAATCTTGATGCATTTGTTGTCCCACATAAAGCATCATCACGCTCATCATGTAGCAACACATAATATTTACCAGCCACAACAGTGCCTTAGCTGTGTGTCTCAGACGACTATATTAGGGATATCTGCTATGATGGAGTCTGAATAAAATGTTTTAAATGGGGCATTTAGAGCAGCTTGAAGCCTGAGTCTGAATAAAAAACATGTCCACACAAGCCTTTTGTACGGATGTTATATGTATTCCGACTGTACATGGAGGCGGAGAATGATAGGAATTCTCAGTTCAGCTCCTTTAAGCTAAACGCATTTCCACACACTTTGAAGCACACCCTCCAGGCACGTACGCACGCACGCCGGCGCTTAATCAATTGAAGGAAATGTCATGCGTTCTGTTTCTAATTGAAAGTAAGCAGATGGCTGTGGGGTTTCATAAAGAAAATTCAACATCAGGTGCTGAGACATTTTGAAGAAAATCCCATCAGGGATGCGAAGAGAAATGTGAACAAATCTCGGTTCCGTTAGATCAGACACAGGCAGGCCCGTGCTCAAGAGGGAGCCTCCAATCGATACTAAAACAGTGAGAACAAGTCCAGGCCAAGACACAAGAGAGCGATAATGAGAGAGGAGAGAAAGAGGTAGAGGAAGAGAAGGCGTAGATGGGGATGGAAGTGGCTGGAGATGTGTGACATTAGTGCTACAGCCAATTGAGAAAAACTGGAGTTAGTGGATAAAGACAGCAGCAGTAGGTAGGGTGGTATCATTTAGCCTTTTAACATATGGGAGAATTAGTTTTTCCTAATGCCCCAAAACCCCGATAAGTATAAATCCTGATTCAGTCTCTAACTAATTAAACATGTACCTTTAAGAGGAGGGAAGACAAATGATCACTCTATTGAAGGAAATATGTGGCTGTAGACCCCCACAGGTTAAGCTCAGGTGCACTCATCTCACTTTCACCTGAAGCTTTAGAAAATTTGGCCTTCAATTGTTATTTGGTGTCACATCTAAGCCCGCTGCTGTGGTGGGGTAGTTCCTTAGAGCAGTACAGTGCTTATTAGATTTTGCAGGACGAAGCACTCTACTCTCCGTGGAAAATGAGGATTAAATCGTCCTGCAGGAAAGGACTGAATTGCCCCTCAATTGATGTGGTTACACAGCCGCGAGTACATAGCGTGCCTGGCACAATGCACACAGTATCACTATAGATGGGTCCCTTATGGGCAAGCTAATGTGGCTTCTTATCAACATTTGATCCAAATTGCATCATGTTCTTTTAATGAGGTTGCACTTCAGCTCGAGGGCGTGTGTCTCAGTGATTGGAATAATAACTTGGGCATATGTGTGTGAACATATGTATACTTTTCAGTGTAACATATGCAAATTGATGCTTGTTGGCCAACAAACATTTCGTATTTTAGAATGCCTGTTCTTTCCATACTGTACCTTTTCCTGCTTCAGGCTAAAGATTCATGGAAAGACATTTGTGTACTATTAATTTTTCTTAGTGTGTGACACTAGTACAAGAGACTGTGACAAAACCATTCTGGTATGTAGTAGACGTGAAAATGAAGCTTGGGCTAGGAGATAGGTGTGGTCTGACATATGAGTGCTGAGAAAAGTGTGCCATTAGCACCAAAGCCAAGGGAGGTATTAGACAGGTGTGTCATGATGTTGGGTTTTCCTGTTATTTACTTCCTGTCTCCCTCCTTTGTGATTGGATGCCCCTGAGTGATCTCATCTATGTTCTCCTTCTACCTATTCCAATTAGCCAGTCACTCCCCACTCACTATATACCTGCTGCCTTCTATTCCCCAGCATCTAGATCATTCCAGTGTTTATATATTTTTTTATATATTCTTTATCTTTGTATCTCTCTTATTTGTAATTTAAGCCCATCTAGGAGCTTCATTTTTGGATTGAAGCTTTTGTTTCCCTCATTTGTTTGCTTCCTCTGTCTGTCTTGATCAAATGGTTGGATTTTAGGACTTTTATTCTGCCTCCTGGTGTCCTGGTTAATTCTTCTTGTTACAAAGAGACATTGGCCAGAAAATAGCATCTGACAAGGAAACACAACTGTCAGTGTACTGACTCAGGTATAGAGCTGGAGTTGCACGTGTTTCTGATTACTGTAGTTTTTGTTGAATAAAAAGTTAGCTTAAAGCTTGAAATTAGTGCTCAATATTATGATTTATCACTGTTTTTGTCTTTGGTGTTCCAGTTAAGCAGCTGTTCAAATGCATTTGAACAGCTGCTTATTTTGACATGAATCAACTCATTAGGTGCTATACAAATAAGGTTCATTGATTTAGTGTAATATTTTAACTTTGTGATTAGCAGAAAAGGAGTGGAGCTTGCATTTAATTATATTTTTTTGTGTTGTGTAATGATAAATACATGAACTAGACACCTGTTACTTTGACTAGTAACAGCAGTAGCAGTTTTATTTATGGCTCTAACAAAAAGCATATTGTTGAAGATGTTTAAGAATTTGTTGCTATTCGAGTTGGTAGTCGTTTTTTGGAATAGACCTGGTTACGAAAAAGAGATGCCAGCAAGAAGCTGTGTTATAATGGGATCGCAATAGCTACTCTGCCACCATGTTGACTTTTGGACTTATTTATAGATTGTTACATGATTATATATTTAAGCACCTTGAGGTGACTGTTGTTGTGATTTGGTGCTATATAAATAAAACTGAATTGAATTTTGCTATTTAGGAACTTGGGCCATGAGTTGGACAGCAAGTGTCTTCATGATATCTGCAGAATTGCTTAACAGCCATTAGCCGAAAAGTTCACACCCCCTTTGTGGCACACGTGCTCACACACACACACCAACATATTTAAAATGTAAAACAAGAGGTTGAGCAGACCCCTAATTCTCCACAACACTATAGCAGAGGCCTGGGTTGGCCATTTACTGCTTGTCTTCACTTTGCTCTCTCCTCTACTCTCAGCTGCCTCGTATACGTACCTCCTACTCCAAGTATAAAGTGTATACCCACAGTAACATCCAGTTCCTTGATATTTCTTAATGATGCTCTGTCTGCATAAATATTGTAGTGATTTGGACGGTGTGAACATCAGCTACTCTGAGTGGCTCTGCAGCCTGCAATTACCAGTGACACCATTCTGTGCACCTCTGCAGACATTTTCCTCCACATTAAAAGATAATTCAAGTTTATTTCAACCTGTCGTGTCTCCCATAAATGTAGCAATTGTGCCTCTATGGGTCAAAAGAATAGAGCAAAAAGTGTTGACGGATGCAATCATTGCAAGCACTTGTCTCTGATGCTGACTGTAAACATGGAAAGTAGCTGCCTGGAATGGCCATTATGGCTAATTTTACAGAGATCAACATCCTGGGAACTTATTTACATGTTAAGCTGTCCACAGATTCACATATAAACACATGAATCTGGCAGCAGATGCCAAGAGCATCTGAATGCTTTCCAACGACTTGTAAGGGCTGATAGCGATCACTGAAACAACTGTTAATAACAGAAAAGACTCTGAAAATCCACCTCCACCACCTGAGTACATTAAGAACATTAAAAATGACTAATATCTAAATGATAGAATGATAACTTCAACAGACATATGAAGCCAGCTGAGTTATATATGCCATGTGTGCAATTGGTTTCAGTCTGGCATCAACATGGTCTCTGCCTTTATTCTTTCCATCAAAGATCAAAAGACATAGAGTTCCATTAAATGGTCCACCATTAAAGTGGAGTGACTTATGAGTATCTTTCTTGCAGCTACTAAATATTTTTTACTAGGGGTGCAACAATACTCGTATCGATATTGAACCGTTCGATACAGTGCTTTCGGTTCGGTACGCATATGTATCGAACAATACAAAATTTTTAATTTATTTTATCAACTTTTCCTCTGACGATGCTGTCTGTGTTGAGCGCTCAGTGGATCTGCGCTCGACTTATCCGCCTAGGCTGCACTGTCGAACTCAGATCCACTGAGCGCAGCGCAAGCTAGCAAGACAGAAGCTAAGCTCGTTGCAACATGGCAAATTGAACCTCCCCCACCCTCATTCAGATCTGGCGTTTGGAACTATTTTGGTTTTCATGTGAAGTATGACCCTGAAGGTAAGCGCGTCATGGACAAAAGTAAAACAGTATGTTGGATGTGCCACGCAATGCTCAATTACATTGGTGGGAACTAGTGCGTTAGCGCAGTTAGCTTGTTAACGTGTTGACGCTGTCCAGCCGCATGCACGGGATGATCCGCAGTAGCTTGTTAACGGAGATTTGCCGTGTTGTGGCGTTAACGTCATTTCAACGAGATTAACGCTGACAGCACTAGTGGGAACACAACGAATATGACTGCACATTTACTCCAACATCATCCTAGTGCAAAGACAAGTGGAAGCAGACAAAAACAACAAGCACGCATGCTACAAACTTTACCCGAGTCATTTAGACAGCCGTTAGCACATGATTCTCCTCATGGGGACCTGATATGTTTAATATGCTGCTGAGAATATAGCCCAGAAGAAGCGTATAGTATAGCTTTTATTTTGGAAAGAGCCATTTCTCTGTAATAAACTCTCTTTTCCAAAGATGAGTGATTACTCGATCAGATAGATTTATTTTTTTATTACTTTGTTGTTTCAGCAACATTAAATTTAAAAACTGTACTTTTGAGCTAAAATATATATATTTATAATTTTAATAAATGACAAATTAAAAAGGCATGAACATTTTTTTGTATCGCAAAAATATCGAACCATGACACCAAAGTATCGAACCAAACAGTGAATTTTGTGTATCTTTGCACCCCAAATTTTTTACCTTTGATCAGATTCAGGCAAGCGTTTAAAATGTTTTACCTAAAAAGTCATGTTCTGAAAAGCTGTAGGAGGCCTGGGCTGTTTGTCCCTGATACACTGTTTCATCCTCGTTGCTGTGAATTTGTTGAAGGAGGCGTCATGTTCAAAGTTAGCATCATGCACAGAGCCACAATAGCCACATTTGTGGGAAATATTCCAAGCTTGGAATGAAACAGATTTATTCTTAGTGTACATTTAAATCTTAAAAAAAAAAAAAAAAAAACAAGAATACATCGCATCATTTATATCAAAGACCGTCCAAACATTTGTCTCATTTACTCCCACTAATCACGTCATCTAGCCTCATTTAGCCCCTTTAAAGAGACACATGGTTGGACAATCAGACCATGCCAACAGTGAGCAATTCATTCTTCTGGAGGATTTATGCTTGAAGCTTTTTGGCAACACTTTGCCTTGCAGATAAAAAATTGGCTGCTTGAGGGAGCGTGAACAGTAAACACAAAACCAAGCGAACAGATTTGGAATTCAGTGTGTAACATCATGTTCTAAAAACACCCCCATCTTGGTGTTTTTGCTCAACTTCAAAAGGTCTACGTGCATGGGATTGTGCTCAGTACGTTAGCACGTATCTGTTCATGTTTGTGGATGTGTATGCAAGAATCTAGGCCATTTGTTTGCACATGTTTATTTGTGTGCTGAAATATGTTAAAGCCTTATCATTCTACAAGACCACTCACAGAACTTGCTAAACAATGCAGGGCCCTGGAGCCTAGAATGCATTAGGAAATGCATAGAAGTGACAACGAACCAGCTATAAATAACGCAGAATTACTGTACCCTCCATTAAACAGCTCTGTTCACACCAGCTGTATGTTAGCCATGCCTTCTGAATAAGCATGTTTAAAAATAAATAAATAAAATTTGTGATGCGGTATAATCTACTTGTGAGCCTCCCACTCAATGAGACAGAAAGCCATGCATATGTTCACCAGTTGCTGTGATGCGAAGCCATACCTGCCAAATGCTGAGTTCTAAAAATAAAGACTGCTCTCCAATGCCAGCACACACACGTAGCGCCTTCAAACTTTCTCCACAAAGTCCCTTACAGCCCTGGCAAAGTATAATGACTTCCATTGCAGGATAAACTTTCCCCAAAACAGCAGATGGCCATGATTTAAATCTAAAACGAGAACCTTATCTGCTGCTCCTGTTGCTGCTGCTCCTGTTGCTGCAAGACCAGTGGGGAAAATGGCATCTCCACTCGTCAGCCATGCCCTGAAGGAAGAATATGCAATGCACTCATGTTTGTTACTGACCTGCAAACTGGCTAATGAGAAGCTGGCACTGGACATACCACACCAACAGAGCAAGCAAGCAAGCATGTATGTATCTGTGCATGGAAGCTGTTCAGAGAAGTAGCCTACTGGGTGGATAGATGCAGCAATGTTTTGTGTTTGCTCAAATAGGTAGTTAAGACACAAGGAAACTGCATCACGTGGGGAAGACATGATGTCACACAGGATGAGACTCAGAGGAGGAAATAAACTCATGAATACTAAAAACATTCACAGTGATTCCTGATGAGAAAATATGTCCAGTAGCCAAGAATACAAACTGGCAAGGAGCTTAAAAAAGTTTGAAAATAAAAAAATGCCATCAAGAAACTGATTTCCAGCCTCGAAAAAATAAATACTTCTATAAATTCCTCCCTGGGATGACATTAATTTAGAGGAAAGATCCTCCTCTAAATTAATGTCATCCCAGGGAGGAATTTTACTATAGACGAAAAGACATTTTCTTAACAACTGTTAGAAAAGGAAGTTCTCTATTTAGTCAATGTTAATATGGGTTAAATGGATGAATTGCCGAGCTCCAGGAGGTTTCAGTGAGAGGAAATCGGACTTAGATGAAAATGAGAAATAAGTGGAAACAATCGGGAATTGCAGAGCGGAGACAGAGGCAGCAAGTTAAGGTGCAGGAAGCATGCAGGGAAGAACAATTACCAAAATGAAACAGGAAGTGGAAACAAGGAAGACAAGGAAACTAGTGGAGAAACAAAATTGAAGAGAATGACAAGGTGCAGTCAAAGGTGCAGTCAAATAGCCAATTGTTATCTTGGAAGGTTCCAAACTCAGTGACATGATCTTGAGCTATTTGAATGCTCCAAATACTTTTTACTTCTTTAATATAGGATAACCTGGACCAGCCAGTATGAAATGCAAGGAGATAATTACCTCGCACAAGTCATAATGATGCATCAGCCAAGCAGTCATGAAAATTATCAGCAAGAACATGGCATACATCAAGTAAATGTTAATTATAATTAATTTTATTATCTATCTATGCAGTCAAGTCTGTGACGCTTGTCCTCAGGTTATCTGAGTAGAATCTCTCCCAGGCACCTCCTGGGTAAGGTGTTCCGGGCATGTTCTACTGGGAGGAGGCCCCAGGGTAGACCAACACACTGGAGAGATTATATCTTTTGGCTGTCCTGGGAACGCCTCAGCGTTCCCTCAGATAAACTGAAGGAGGTGACTGGGTGGGCGGGTTCTCTGCTTAGGCTGCTCCCCCCATAACCTCACTGTGGGTAAGTAAGGCAGAAGACAAATGGATGGATATAATTATATTTGCAGATATATTTTGAATAAACCATAGATTAAATTGTACAAATAGTTAATTTTAGCCTTTAGAGTTATTTTGAATTAATTTTTATTTTAGTTTAGCTGGGACAAGGGACTGATGGACAGAATTTTACTTTAGTCATGTATCATATCATTTGCTTCGTTTTCTTTAAAATGAAACTTTACATAGTTTTTTTTTTAAGAAGTCAGGTCTGTTGGATCTATTTTTCGGTCTATTTGACCACAGCCTACAAAAATATGCACACAGGAAACAATGTATTACAAGAGCCTAGGACCATAGTAGGAAACCATAATGATAAAAACAGGCCAGAAAATACTGTACAGTTTCATTATAATTTACTTTTTCTCCCTTATTATTCATATATTTTTTACTGATTATCTTTTGTTTGTTTGTTTGGTTTTGTTTGGTTTGCAATTTTTTTAAGTATTGTTCTTGGCTTTAACTTATTTCACCACCTCAACAGTCATTGTGAGACATTACTAAAATAATGCATAGAAGATATTCACAAGAAGTAACACTTGATGTGCTCTGTGTCAGAATAAAGCCAAACATCCATGCAAACACACAAACACCAAAAGGTCAGAGGTTTTGTTTTTATTGTGAATGATGTCAATGAACTTTCACCCTGGGCCATTTTGAAAGTGTTGCAGTACTGAGACTCTATGTTTTAGTGACACGTTGGTCCCAAAAGAGCCCCGAGGCTGAAAGAGTATCCTGTGTTTCCAACCTACAGGCTTGCCAGGGCGATTCTGTCTGGAGGAACTCAGGGGGCAGAGGAAGAACATCTTGTTCTTTCTCTTTTTTTCTTTACTTATAAACAGAGATAGAATAGTTTCCTCTTAAAATAAGGTTTAGAACAATAGGAGCTTCAGAAGATTGCATGTCTTCATGCAAAACAGAGACAAGGATGGACATCATTGTCACTCACACAAGTTCTTTTATTTGTACTTGATTGCTGTTATTTAGGTGTCTTTTTAATGGATGATGTCACATATGCCACTACCTCTTTACTAACAAATCCTGGAGATGCACTGTCACGTATCAGAGCTCGTCAGAAGTTTCTGTTCATTATACAGGAACTCTAGTGTTTCCTAGTCTGTGGTAGTCCCAGAGGAGGAGCCAGACATTTGAAACACCCGGGGCTTAGCCCTAAAGGGTAGTATGCATGTGGGATTTTTTTTTTTTTTTTGAGGGGGGGGGGTGTAGAAATGACTGAAAGATTAATAGGCTCTGTTTTGAGTTTTGTTCAAAAAAGAATGACTTCATATAGGGAAATATATATATCACACATGCAGGACACCTTAAACTAGTTTTTTAATTGAGCAGCAAGACAGAACGAAGTCGGGGCTGTATCAAGACACAGGGACTAAACCCCAATTCAACCAGACCCAGAACTGATCCAGAATTAAAACAGGACTACAACAGTTCAAAAGCAGGATTACTGAGGACTTAACCAAGACATAACCACAATCAGAACTAGATGATAGTAGCACTAAAAATCATCATAGACCTGCACTACACTTATTTATTTAATTCTACCAAAGTACAATATTTAGATTGAGAAAAGTTTATATAATTATTTAGCCTTGTTGTGCAAACAAGCCTGCAGAACTTAATAAATATAGAATTTGAAAAATAGCAAACCTAAAAAGAAACACTAGGTACGAGATACATGAGTACCTATGATACAGTGATACTTTTAGTAAGCAACCATTTGACTAACATGTGTGTCTCACCTGCTCTTGTTCATCTCTGTTCTGTCCTCATTCTCCATCTCAATCTCTGCTCCTCTCTCTCCCTCTTTGTGCTGACAATCATCAAATCTACAGTTGAAACCAGATATTTACAAACTCTTCAGATCAAAACACAAACACTTTTTTAATTGTAACATCAAATCAGACTAAATGTTTATTTTTTTAGATTGATAAATATAAAAACATATTTGTTAACTTTAAGAGTAAAGAGAGAAACTGTCTGTGTTTTTTAATTGCAAATGGCACCAAATTGTATTCAAACTGAGCCACACTTATGGAGCTCCACGATTCTTTTCCTGGTGTTTTGGTTGACATCTCTGGATTTTCCCATGTCAAAGAAACAGGCTCTGTGTTTTGCCTTATATGCATCCACAGCTGTGCCACCAATTTACTCACATGGACTCTACTAACCTATCAGAAGCTTCTTCAGCTCAGAATGGAATCGTCTGGAGTTTTCTTATTAATTAACAATAAACTTAGTGTACATGTACTCCTAAATTTAATGAAAGTGATAAAAAATAGACAGCTCTGTCTCTCTTTATTCTGACATTTAACTAATTCAAAATATATTTCAATATTTATCTAAAACAAAAGTTTACTCTAAATTGATGTTGTACAGTAAAAATGTTTTATGTTTTCTCCCTAAAGTGTAAATATCTGGTTACAAATGTGAATATCCTGCTGTGTACTGAAATCCCTCTTGTTTTGCATAGAAATATACTGAACAACATACAAAGCATAATATATAAAATAACATTTACCTGAGTTTTTTCTTTGAAAGAACCCTCTAATGTCCATTCTTATATTTCAGTACATAACTGAAACCGAATTAGTCGGGGAGGGTAAGAACTGAAAATATGAAATAAACACACGTAAGCTAAGACTCTCTAAAAAATAGCATTTGTTCGGCTTTTCATTTCGCCATTTGTTGATTCACTTGAAGAGCAAGTAAAATAATATTGGTCAAGTGATCAGTTTCATATCAATCTTTCGTGATGCACCGTCATATTTACATTATTTGTACGGTACGAATGATTTGCTTTGGTACCTGGTCAAACTTAAGCTCTCCTTAGTATGGCTGGCTCCGTCTCTCCAACAGCGCACACAGGCAGCAGCTCCCCCCGCCCCCTCGCTCAGTCGCTTAGTGCCTGAGCTTGGATCATACCAATATCAGGGGGGGATTCACGCACAGTCGTAAATTCCCACAGTGTGCACTATGTGCTTCGAATATTGTGTGTACTTTTTGTTTTATACAGTTGTCAGCCAGGCATCTAACTATGAAAAAATTACACTCCAAAATACCCCGGGCTTCTGACAAAACAACCCGGGCTTAAGCCCCGTAAGCCACCCCCACGCTCCGCCCCTGGGTAGTCCATTAAAGAAGCTTAAGCAATGTGGAAAAGGTGCTTTTATTCCGTTTATAAGCATCAATCCTGAAGTGACACTGATACTTTTTTTCTGAAATGTATCTAGAAAGATTTGATTGAAAGTGCTAATGTAAGTTCTGCAGAACAAGATTATTATTGTTTTGTAATTAAATTATTTTGATAGCTAATCTGCATTTCATAGAAATCTGTACCAAACAAACAGATAACAGACTAGATACAATCTTACATTATATTTTTATTTTGCAACTACTCACTCCCTTTCTTTACTTTTCTGTTATATACAGTGTATAATGGTACAATGGCACATGTTTATATTAGACGTAGCCAAAAGTGTCAAACAGTTATGTGTTATGTGCAAGAGATTGGATATAAACCATATGTTAGGGTTTTTGACCGTTGTAAACAGTGTTTTTCTACTCAAGCATCACCGAGAGCCAATGTAACAAAACAAAAACAACTGAAAACTGACTTTTTGGAACTGCAATGCACGCAAAGCTACTTATGAAGTCCAAAACTTTAAATAAAATAAAATTAAATGATATAAGAAATAACTGTAAGCTTTAATCATTACTGTATTGTGTAATTTTACAGCACTTGTAAAATAATGATGATTTTACAAGTGCTGATATGATGATGATGATGAAGTGTTTTACTACTACAGTTCCCACACATGTATCAACTAGAAGGCAACAAACATGCCTCCAGCTGCTACTTTGTCAAAAATTCCACAGAACAGCAACTTGTAAATCTTTTTTAACACAGGCAAATAAATTGAGGAAAAATGGGATACACTGCATTATGTTGTTTGAATTAGTCAAAGGAGCTTGCAAAGAAAAGCGTCTGGACTTCTTTAAGTTACTTGAAGACGTTTCACCTCTCATCCGAGAACCTTCTTCAGTTCTAAGGTCAAATGGTGGAGAGGACAGAAGGACAGACGCAACAACATTGTCATCCCCTATGTAGCCGGTGTATCAGAAAAACTCAGGAGGGTTTTCTCCAAGCATGACATCCCGGTGCATTTCAGACCCAGCAACACGCTCAGACAAAAACTGGTTCACCTGAAAGACAAAACGCCAAAACACAGACTTAACAATGTGGTGTATGCTGTACAGTGCAGCGAGGAATGCTCAGACCTCTACATTGGAGAGACCAAACAGCCACTTCACAAGCGCATGGGACAACACAGAAGAGCCACCTCCACAGGACAAGACTCAGCAGTCCATCTGCATCTTAAGGATAAAGGACACTCTTTCGAGGATGCCAATGTTCACATTTTGGACAGAGAGGACAAATGGTTTGAAAGAGGAGTGAAAGAAGCCATCTATGTCCACTGTGAGCGACCATCTTTGAACAGAGGCGGTGGTTTACGACACCAACTCTCTGCCATCTATAATCCAGTTTTGAGTTCCCTCCCCAGACGCCTTAACGCCCACTCACATCCTGGGCCATCTGATCTCAGGAATTCGCATGATAAGGTGGGGCCAGGTTTCACAATGAGCTCACCCGAAACTCTGGCTGATTGGGACCCACGCCCAGTTTCCCACCTTGGCTCAGGCGATTAGAGGATCATCAGGGGGTCCTTATTTAAACTACCCTAACCAAATGCTAAGTCCTGATGTACTAAGTAGAGGTCGTCCTGGGCTTTCCATTGCCATCTAATGTGTTTGGGTGAACTCAATTTACATCTGGTACCCTGGCCTCAAATAGGGAGGAAATCACAGAAAAGTTCAATGGGAAGATTCTTTTTTTCTGGGTTCTCATGGAGTTAAATATAAGTTCCTGTATATTTTTACATATGCCATCTTCATGTCTACACTTGTTGGGTTTTGAGTCAGGGTTTGGCCATGTATGTGAAGGAGAGTGAGAGACTTGGTTTAAGCCATTCCATCATTGTCTTGGATATATTGTGATGCCGAAATGTAAGCTGCAGCACCAATATCACATTATTGTACTTGTGTTAAAAACCTTTTTTGTCTGACTCTCTATAATGCCTTGTTTGTCTTGTTGTGCTTTATGTGTTTTTTGTTTGTTTGTTTCTTTTTATTTCTTTCTTCTTTTGGACTCCCATTGGTATTTGCATACCTGCCAGCTTCCCATCTACTGTTTTTGCCTTACTGACTGCCTTTGTATGACCCCTGCTTTTTGTGTTGATCTGCTGAACTTTTCTGTTTAAAATGATCGTCATCTTTACGGAACACATTAAAGAGTGTTTGCACAATGTCAATTAAATTCAGTGTTATTTAACTACATGTAGTAAGGTAAAAACCCTACAATAATAGAAAGCAAAATATATATGATATTATATATTGTAGGTGATGAAATATTCAATATTTCCAATTTTATGTTAAGGAACATTATTCTGAAACACAGCCAATATTTGTTGATGCAGTTTTTAGCATATTGGTGAATCTCTGCCTATCTGTACTTAGAGAGGAATCATTTCATAGAAGTGAAACATCACCGTTTACACATTTGATGTTTTCTATGTTCTATTACGAACAAAATATGTTATGCTGGAGTCATTACAATTTCCTGAACCACAGAACTGCTCGTTTCAATCACACATGTTTCTATAATCTTTAATGCAGATTTTTACAACTATTCATAATTCCTAGATAACTTTTTCTATTGGCTGTTGCTGTGGGTTAAATAGCTTTATTTAAATAAGCTGCTTGGGAATTAAGTTTGGTTCACTAGATGTAGATGACCATCAGTGGGTTAAAAAGAATTGAGGCTTTTATGTTAATCGGCAGGTATTGATATTCATCTCACATTTTTGCACTTAGTCCTCCACTCCCACTTGATTTGCATTAACATAATTTAAAACGGAGGGAGAGGAAACTCTCACGGGAGTAAGTTGCACTCGACTACATGATCACTGTGACTTAACATGTACTTCCTCTCTTCTCAGGCGTGAAGGGCATAAGGATCTGACAGTATTAAAACAGAAGATGGCTGGAATAAAGTGCAATGAACAATGGAGCTCCTCGCTCCAAATTAACTACTCAAACAGATTGGGTTTTTGGCTTCTCTGATAAGATTTTGACACAAGGCCTCTTATTACCAGAGGTGCCCTTTCCCTACCTAAAGCTGATGATGGCTTCTTTATTTGGGCTTTTGTTTATTTTTAAATTGAACACTATGAAATTGTGTTCACAGTCACATATAACTTATGATTAAATGTTGCTAAGAAAAACTCTTTTTCTGCCTATTTACAGCCCATTCAGGCCTGTACTAACATAGGAAGAGCTTCGTTTGCTTTGCTGGCAATAAGTCAAAGCGGTTCCTGGTATTAATGTCGCCCGTCTTGCCCTTTGACAGTGATTCTGTTGAGAACTTTTATGACGTTCTAGATGCAGTCATGGGGTTGGTGGTCTTGGTTTAGTGGTCTCAGGATCTCATCTCTACTTTAAGAGCATCTGGTTCCACATCTGAAGGAGCCAGTGGAGGAGGCTTGGGCATAGGATGCCAACTGGGTTCCACCCAGAGATTATGCCTTTCAATTGACCCCCAGATGAAGTGAAGAAGGTCACTGAGGAGAGGCAGATCTGGGTGCCTCTTGTTGCCTAGATTGACCCATAAAAGGGTTTGAAGATCATGAGACACTGAATGGTTTAAAAACAGAGTTTTTCTTTAAAAGTCAGTTTGTTTTTATCTGCAAGGTGCAGTGTTGGGAGCTACATCAAAGGCTGTAGATTTAGCACAGTGTTAAATCTACAGATGAAAGGTGCCCTGTGGAGTTTTCTACTTCTTGAGCTGTGTAGTTGGTGGTTGTAGTACAAGAGCTATAGCATCATGCGAACAAAGGTGAAGATGGAGAAAAGTAACTGCAGGCAAAAGTGCTTTGTCTGTGATGTTTTTTTTACACATAGTAATCCAGGCAACGATGTGCAGTCCACAAGCAAATGTGCAATTTATATTTAGCTGTCACCCAAACAGGGACTAGGTGAAGTTTCATTATCTACAAAGTATACAGATCGCCTCCTATATCACTTCATTTACTTGAGTTCAGGATTAGCTGTGATTTAAGATTTACCTCCTCCAGTTGGATATCACATATAGACACTTTGTATCTATTATTTAAAAAACGCAGACGAGCTTTTCTTTGATGTCAAACATCAGAAAAACATGTTTTATTCAAGATCCTTACAAAACTTTTAGGATCATCATGAACCTTGTTTAAAAAAATCATAAATTGTTCTCTCATGGATAGCTCATAGCACCACCTTTGAATGGAGAACGGTCAGGCTACATTTTCACTTGAATAAAGAAGTGAAGTAGTGAATCAGTCACTACTGAAACTCTTCCCAGAGTATTTTTAAACATCTGCTTCTCCTTATGTAATTAATATGTGTACTTGTGCCACACAGTGGCATCACTGAAGCTTTTGTCATTTTGATAATATAGTGTTATAATGTTTGTACCTCTCCAACAGACAACACTCTGCACTCTATTTTCTCCTTCACAGACTCTGTTTTTAGACCCGTCACATACTCCTAGGTATACAATTCAATAAATGTAAACCTAAAAACATACTCTCTAAAAGAGGCCAGCTTTGATCATTCACCTCAGTGCTCTAGTTATTATTCAGTATGACAAGCTCCTCAGGTACTGCCACTGCAAAAGGGTAATACCGTGAACAACCTGACCAATAGCCAAGCTGTCCTAGAAGTACAAAAACCAGAAGCACTGATCATCTTATAATTTTATAGCTTTCTGCACGATAATAATGTCTTTCAGCCACAACAGTCAGGTTTTACACCCTTTCATGATACAATAACTGCTGCAAATGAAGCTTATCCTTCCACCTCCTGTTTGTATTAGTTGTATGGTTTACAATGACGGCCTAATTTACAGCTGCGCACCTAGCATTATATTATTCATATTCATTTAGCTCATACATTATACCCTGACATGCATTACTGTTATTCTAAAACCCGGTATTATATTTTACATTACGATACAAATCCAAAGGCAGGTTTCATGCTGTGATGTTCCAAAAAAAGAAGAAAAATGAATTAAAAATAATACAATGGATACATAATCTAAATTTTAACGAGGCAAAAAAAAAGGTCTGAAAATTGCATATGGCATAAAAAAAAGACATGTAGACATAAAAACTGTTGCTTTCATTTCACTTCTTGAGTGCAAACTAAGAATTTTTAGGAAAACATTCAATTTAAAATCACAAAAATTTTAGCTCTCGCTCAGTCCTCTCCTACTATCATTCTGGATTACATCAGGCAGTCGTCTCCTCTGCTAAAAGTCCAAAAACCCACTTTACACTAACTGCTCAGTACCAAAATGGTACAGAGAGACACTATTAGCATCCACCTTGAATTAATGTAGTGTAGCAAATGAGTCAGATACTATATTTCCCTTAGGAGATGGTTAGTAGACTTGTACTAATTTTAGCTTACTTTAATAGCGTTATCATTTATCTCTATAAACAGATTCTGCATATGAATGTGAATGGAAGAGACATGGTTTTTTGGTTTCTGTTTGTACTCAGAGTTTTATTGAACGAGGTTTGATTGCCTGCAGGTAAACGGTCCATGTGAAAATAAACAGGCTGACAAAGATTATGTATATATAAATATATTTGGTGTACTAAAACAGAAAGTCGACCAATTAGCCAGTGGGCTTCCAGGATGCTTTGTCATCAGTTATTTTTATATTTGAAATTTGATGTAATTTATCAACTCCACCACTGAATTAAAAAAAATAATAATTTCACGTGGCTGTATGGTCTGCAGAACTAAAATATATAAATAACATTTTAACCCTTCAATGCATTTCCTTCATCTGAAGTTATATTTATGAAAAAATCTAACTTTAATGGTGCAGTTTAATAATTTAGGACAATAACAATGTAGAAGGAGTTCCCCAGTCAAATAATGTGGATACGTGATTAGGTATGCACAGTCACAACCCATTTACATTTCCATCCAGCTGATGGTTGGCTGACTGAAATGCTGCTGCCCTTCTCCACTCACTAAAAATAGCCAATGCCACAGGCACGTGACAGCACAGCCACTGAGAAATGCTGGCACGGTGAGAGGTGTTGAAAATCACTTTGATGAAACTTGTAAAAACAAAATTTAACTAGAAGGCTGCTAGAATTTACCACGTCTTTTATTTTATAGACATAACTGGGAACAATTGGCAGGCAGCAGTGTGGTGAAATATTTTAAAGTGATAATTGTCCCATTACTCTGTATTAGAGGCAAAGAAGCTACTCAAATTTAATTCAAATGACTCTTTTAGCTAATAGGACAACCTCCATCTACATCTACCCCAAATAAAATAGAAAATAAACAATAAAATCTTCTGTTAAAGGGATACAAGGGCAAAATACAGGACAGCATATCACAAGGATGCTCGGATGAATCCAATGGGCCATGTAATGTGCCCTGCCACATGTTCCAGGAAGAGGCTCTTTTGGTCTACATGTTTGCTGCAGGCAAGGACAGAGAGGGCACAACCTATGGCATGACGCACCACATTACAGTGTCACAGACAGTCACACTCCATCTCCTCTGGGTTTTTACAGCAAGACACAGTCTGTCTGGTGTCTCATGAGTGCTAGACTGTGAATACACCCCCGCAAACATGAGCAATATACGCCTTCTAATTAAGCAGTTCATTAATTCATTTGTGTCATGTTATGTGACGTGGCGGTGCCCTCTACAGCTAAAGTCACTTTCTGGGGACTTACCTGAGGGGAATATTTAATAGCTTTGCATTTACACCGTGAAATAATCTGTTCTTGTGAATTAAGTATAGATAAACAGGTTTTCGGTGCCTTTAATTTTTAAAAATCAGAGGTAGTGATGGTAAGCTGAGCACTTCATTGTGTGCTTTGTGTTATTTAAAAACTTGACAGTGCAAACACAGTGTGATACAAAGTGTTAATGTTTGAGCAATCATTGAAACATTGCTGGAGGGTGTAGATGCAACATTTACAGACAAAGAAATCTCCCTAAAATCTCGATAAACAAAGAGTTAATGATGCTGTTTGCTTTCGTTTTTCAAAAATGACCCCACGGGTTGTTTTTCTTCAAAATGTTTAAAATACAAAGTTGTAATATATTCATATTCCAGGTATTCCTCATAAAATATGTTTGTAACATGAGGCCATTTGCATTTTTATTTATTTTTTCATTAATTTTAAGAAATTGCAGTTTTTGTATCACTTTTGTACTCTTCGTTTTAAAGATTTTGAAGAATAACAACCGAGCTTATAGCAAAATGTATTGTTTCTATTTCGGGGTCATTCTTGACCCCACTCGTGGAAGAGTGTAGGTACTGGTAGGTTGTGCATCCAACGGTTAAGGCATTCAAATGACTATTTTTAAATAAAAAGAAAAAACAAGAAAAACTATCTGCAAAGAATTAAAGTTAACAATGGCTGTTTTTTGCAGACTGTGGCAAAAAGGCCACAAATAACTGGTGTTAGGCACAAAAATAGCCCTCAGGTTGTGCTCGACTACCTCCTTTTTTTCTATTTTAATTTTAAATTTGGTTCATAGCATTTTCCTAATTAAAATGATTTCCATGCCCAGCAGTTGCAGTTGTGTAATTCTGCTAGAGCGCACATGCCCTGGCTCCTCCTTTGACTTTTCTTGTCATCACAGCCAGGTAAGCAAGCCATCCAAACGCCCTGAGGAGCATAATGTCTCTGACCTGGTAAAAACAGTGTTTGCCCAAGCCTCGTGCACGGTGGTCAGAAATTAAAATATTGTTATAACCTGTTGATACAAACATGATCAATGATAGCCAGGCATTACTTTATAAAAAAAAAGGTTGTTCTGATTTTATCCCAGGACACTGACTCTGTTCATATGGATGTAACATTTTCAGTAGGAGATGCGCTTAGTTACGCATCCAAGTGACTTCTTCAAATAATGGCCATCATCATCAGTCTGGTGATGGCCATTACTTGATCATTGATTGCACATGGTCATTGATTTAAAAAGTGGTTACAGGTGTAGCCAAAAATCCTCTGGAATAATATCAACTCACAAGCACAAGAGTATCCTGTCAGATCCTCTCATGTCTGGTGCAGTTGGTGCACTACTCTGATTGGACTGTACAACTCATGCAAGCTTGATGAAAGAATATGTGTAAGTTTGTGTTTGTTCTTATAATATATGTGAAAACTGATCATTTTGTAGAAATCTGATGATTATTATTCATGAATAATTGTGTGCTGAAATCAATAAAATGTCTGTGCACATCTATTTTTAGTTGGCTATTTTCCAGTAGTTTTAGTTAATATCACTGTTGGCAAGAAAAAAATATATATTAAAAAAAAGACATTTCTCTGTGTTTGTGCTGATATTTAAAAAGAAAAAAAATGTCCCTGGAAGTGTTGATGAGAGGTGACCGATCTAAATAAACCCTTTTCTTCCTACACATTTCCCAGCATGCACTGTGGGGAAGGCAGAATGACAGTGTGAACAGGTCATCAGTCAATCACAGGGCCACCACAGACACACTCACACATGGAAGTCCACAGAGACCAACACACAGTGCTGGAGGGCAGGGGTACAAAAACAAGAATAGAACAGTCTCAGACACATTGCATATGGCCACCATGTCACTCTCTGTGGTATAAATGTTACTAAGGACATTCTTTTGCATGCATCTGTTACCCTGTGTTACAGCACATTTGTGCTGCTCTTTGTCAAGTAAAAGTAATGCACATAAAAAAAATATGGCGTAATGTCTACCATATAGCAAAATAGTTACAAAGATGCAAACTGTTTGAATGTGTACGTGCAGATGAATTGTTACAGTCTGTACAACTCTGAAACATTGTGTCATTTGGAAGAATGTTTTGTATCTGCATCACATATGTTTTCAAGGTTCCGCTGTGTGTATGCATCAGCACGGCAACCAAGAAAACAGACCATTTACAACATGAGATATTATAGGAGGAATGGCACTCAAAGAATTCTGAATTTAATCTGTGGGGTATGTTGACAGCAAAATCAATAAATGTATAAACTATCTCTATCGGGGGAAAGCTTTTTTTAAATTTACTTCTGATTTCTAGAAAAACTTGGTGTCAAGCCAAGCCTTTTACCTAACCCTAAACAGCAGTTTTATTGGTTAATTACCAAAGACAGTGTAACATTTTCATTTGTGTAATGAGAGTCTGATGACTTGACTTGGATCCACTGCACCTCCAGCCTCTATATTACAGACATTTTTTTGCTCTTTAATGCTTAAAAAACGGTGTGTGGACACACCTTCAAGTGCTGAGGACTTCAAAAATGTTGCAAGAAATATTTCAATGCACTTGAGAGAGACTGTTTTCAAAGGCAAAATTAGGAGCATTGTTTTTATGCCCTTGGCTGAAATATGTCATTGTACTAAAGCAGCACATAGTCTGAGAATTTCAGTCATCCCCACAGGGATGATAAGTCAGCAGTGACCACTCCTGCTCTCCAAATTTATCTGCTTGGCCCCGCATGAAGTCATAACTCACACTGCTTCTTCATTACCTGGGATCCTGTGTGCCTGGACCAGCTTTGTTCTGCAGAGGTGGGTGTCCATTCATCTCACAAGGCTATAATCTCCGCTATCTTAATGATGCCACCAAGGAAGACAGAGACAGAGGAGCAGATGAAGACAATAGTTTTTGTTCTCTTAAAATGTGATGAACCTTTGGAAACACTTAATCTTGTTATCTAACTTACTGCTTCTAATCAAAGCATTTGTAATGGAAGTCTGGGTTGAAGCAGTGGAACGGCATGGAATCAAATGGATTAACTGTAAGGCTTTAGCTTAAATGTTTTGGTTGAAAAGCTCTTTTTATAGTGGTTTTATATCCTCAGGTAAGTCGGTGATTGCCACTATCAGGAGGCTTTCAAAAGGCTTTATGAGTTTTTTGGTCATGGTTCAATAGTGCTGGTAACAGAATGCAGGCAGGCGCACACTGAACAGGAACATTTTTAAGGAGGTTTATTAATAACAAGAGGTGAGGTTACATAAAAGCAGGCAGAGCTATGTGACAGAAGTAACAGGAATATTAATTTTAGTTTTGAGTTATGAATACTGTTTAGTGTAGGCATTGTGCGTGTGTGGATGAAGGAGATTCAGGGGCTGTTTCTCTAGATTTCAGTGTATTTCCCATGATCAATTTGCCATTCATTAATGGTAGACAAACATAAATAGGGTGAGTACCCTGAAAGTCTTAAAAAAAGCTTCTTAAAATAGACTTGAATGATAAAGTACAGCACTGTGCTAAAGTCTTGAGTCACCCCTCATTTCTCAATGTTTTATTTCCAAAGAGGCAGATTTTCTTGTAATTTTTCAAGTGATCCTGGGCATTAGTTCCCCAGGCATTCAAACGATCGATCTACAGGTTGCTGAAGCCTCATTCAAAGTGGTCTTAGTGGAAAGGCGGCTCTTAAGAAATAGCGAAAAAGGCTCAGACATACCAATTTACACAAGAACCTGTCTGAAACTAGTGGCAATTTATGGTGTGATCATAATTTTAGTTAATTGTCACTATCAATGGATGTGGAGCAGAGAGGTGTATACTATTAAGTGTCTACAGCCAACTGGAGCCTCTGTCATGTTTTGGGGCTGCGTTTCAGCCCTTAGTGTTGGGCATCTTGTAAAAAGAGATTGGCAGATTTTGATATACTATGCAATATCAACTAGAAAGCAGGCTTAATTTTTCATCATAACAATCACCATGAACACGGTGTCAGTGCAATAAAAACCATAGCCTGATAGAAAAGCACACAGTGGAGCTTTATCAGCCATGGATTGGTCTCCTTAGAGCTCGGACACGTGGGATCATCTTGGGAGTGAATGGAACAAAAAGCAGCCGACATCCAAAGAATAGCTCTCCAAGAGTACTTAAAGAAACTGCAAGAAAGCTGCCTGAGAGAGTTCAGATTGTGTTGAAAAAACATAAACTCTCAAGCTCATTAGAATTGTAAAACTCTGTTTTTGCTTTATATACACAGCATGACCACGCATGTCCGCGTGCTTCTGCACACATTTCAGTGTCTGCAAACATACATGCATCTATTTTCCATTTTCTTAGCAAAATATAAAGAAATAAAGAATGAGTCAAGATTTGTCTACAGTACTGTGATTGTCAGCTCTGTTAACATGACACACAACAGATGCCAAATCATTTCCTGACAAACTGCAGACACATCTGTTTCAAGCGCTAAATTAACTGATATAAGAAAGCAAACAGTCTATGAATGACAGTTCCTGCACACTGCTTTGCAGTATTTGATGATAACTGTTTTCAGTGTTTGGAGCAATTCAAACAATTAACAATTTCAAAGTTTCAAAACTCTTCCTCACAGGATAGCAATGTTACTTTCTCTACATTATCCAATTACACTACAGTTTTTTTCCATTCTGTCTGTCCATGACTCTATAGTAAGACAAAGTGTTAATCAATGATTTGACCTTAAATGAAGTTTTCTTCTGAGACTCTGCTAAACAAGCACAGCAGTGAAAGATCAACCGCTTAATTATGCATATGGACCCCAGAGCTGTGGAAATATGACTTACAATCGTCCCTTGACCAATTCCCTTCCCCCAAACGTGTGCAGCTATAAGCTGTTAATATGGCCTGTACCAAATGTGAGCTCTTTTTTCTTCTTGCTCGAAGAAAGTTATTCTGACTGACAGGATCCTGTTTCCAAGCCAACGGCAATAAAAAAGAGACATTAAAAAAGCAGAATGAGTCCTCCTTCATCTCTCAAAGAGAAAAGGATAAGCTCAGCTCAGCTTTTTCCATTTTTTGTATTTTATTTCTGCTTCATGGAAATACGTGGAAGAAGCCATTCATTTTCATTTCAGATAATTGGATTCTGGGGAGATGGATTTTGCTGCTAAAACTGCTAAAACTGGTAAAAAAAAATCAGGAAGATTTTGTTTGCAATGACGAGGAATTAATGTCACTCATTTGAGCTAGGTACGAATTCAAGAAAACGAGAGCCTAATGAGTAAAGCATTTGTTTATAACATCGATGTCAACTTATTCTGGCTCTGCACTGATGATTCTAGGAGACTGATTGGATGATCTGATTACCAGAGGCTGAGAGTGACTTGCTATTTTGGGTTTTATATGTCTCTGCGGGCTATGCTTGCTTTCAAAGCTTCACACGCCTGCAGTGCATAACCTCCTGTGCCTTCTTGCACAGCACGCCTTCTCTGTTTGCCTTCCATTCTGCTGTACCACCAAGCCAGATATCCTACAAGGGTAAACACGGGGAAAGGTCAGGGAGGTATTGACAGGGCCCTGCTTAGGACGGTGACATTTGAGCCCCAGAGCGTGTGTTTTATTAAGTGTTCAATATCTCCCGGACATGGCACAGGGGCTACATGCGGATGAGGGCTATATATCTGAGATATTGGGTCAGCTAATTTGCCGGAGGAGATCAACCCGTGACAGGACACGCATGGATGACCTTAGGATTACTGGGTAGGGATGAGGTTTTGATTGCTGAAGCTGGTGTTAACAGATTGTGCCTTACTTAGCAACATGGTGGGCATAAAGACAATTCTGACTGCACTGGCAAGACTGTGACCTTTTGAAACCACTTTTAACAAATGCTTTGTGAGTGTAATGTGACACAGAGATTCTGTTACCTTTTAATTATCATCACATTTAACTCTGAGTGCAGTCTCCTCGCTATAGAACTTTCATACCAGTGAAAAGAATATTTTATTCAGTTCTGTACGCTCTGATATTTTATTTCATTTAACTGTATGTGTTCCATGTAGGTTATTTTTTTCCACCAGATCAGTTCATTGGTTCTGGTTTCATGTTTTCACTAATAAGTAATAAGTATCAAACATATAAGAAATGTAAAGCTTAATTACAAACAGCAAACAGTTAAAAGCACCTTGTGAATTTAAATATTCTAAATGTGTGACCAATTTGATAACAGAATTCAGGATCTTCGGGTGTTTTCAGTCTGATCTAGTCACTCTGGATACTCATCCTTGCATAACAACAGTTAATGAACAACATTGGCAAAAAATAAGCATCCATGAGTGTCACCCATGAGTTTTAAACACCACATTTTGATCCCTCTGCACTAATATTTTGGCCATGTTAGATTTTCTGGGGGGAACAAAATTACCATATTTAGATGACATTTAAAGGGTTACCATGCTGCATCCATAAACTGTGTTAACACAGTTGCTCTAACACAACTGTGCTCTAACACACAAAATTACTAATTAGTGCTAAGTAACAGTCTAATAAAACCACCAAAACTGAAGCACAAACATAAGGCTGCACCACACAGCGAAACTTTTAACATGTTAACTCCTGTAAAAATATATTGCAGAAGGTACCTACAGCACAAACCTAGTTGAAAAGTCCAGTTTAGTGACTCGAATTAGTTGAGCTGAGGCTGGCAGACACCAACTGGCAACAGCTGCCTATGTCAGGACACATGCTAATACTACTAAGTGGCCATGTCCCTAACTTTAATACCCATACCCAGTTTTTAGACAAATTGTAAAGATTTATTTTAATGCTGTAGAGTTGGGTATTTTTACACGATTATGTGGACTGATCTGACTTTAGAGCCAGTCTTAAGTGACTCTTAGATGAACCCTTCACAAGATACTAAGAAAAGGTTCTGAATGTCTTAGTGATCCTTTTTTCTTTTTTAATCATAGGATATTATTCTTTGCTTCCACAGTACTTTTGTGTTCTACAGTCAAATTACAAGCTTGGAATATGCTGAGTTGATTATCTGTAGGAGCTCAGAATAGAAGGATATTACATTTCTTATGTAGAGTTCTGCAGGCATCCGCATTAAACCGGTAACAGAGCCCAGTGTGCTGCTGCAATAACGTAACGTGAAAGTCTCTAAACCTGGAGGAATCATGGGGGATTTGGAAGTTCACAAATGAAAAACTGATTTGTGAACATCATGATGGAGCATATATTACAACCTCTATAACAAGGTTTAAACAACAAATACAATTGTTGCCTTCCTTGAAAGAAATGGAGCTACCTCTTACCAGCAAGGGGGAAACTGCACAACACAGCCACTGTGAATGATCATACATCTGATAGAAACCCCCCCACAATGCTGCCTCCTTTATTTATGACTGAGGAGCCAACAGTGGGAATCTCTGCATAATGAAGATGCCAAGAACAACAGATGTTAATGCAATTCAAGAGAGCAGTTATTTGTTACTAAACAGTGCAGGTACTTTTTCCTTAGATTAAAAATATACAAACCAAAAAAACCCTTTTTGTCTTGTTTTGTATTATAAAATGTCAAATGCATGCAAAACAATCATGGGTTAATAAAATATTTATAAATAATACATAAATATACAAATTAAATACAATGGCTGTAGAGTCTTGCTGTATTTGGCAAACAGCACTCAACAGAAAATTCTTCCTCACGGTTGTTTGTATTCTTCTGATGAAGGCCACTTACCAAAGGATCACCAGAGAGCAGCCATTACAGAATACTGTTAAAATACTAAAGTTATATCAGGGTGTTTTCTTTATTCAGAATGAAATATCCTGAAAACATTCATTATTAAAAAAAAAGTGTGAGATTAACAGTTTGTCAGTAACCTCCCCCTGTGGTGTTTTGTCAAAGTGACTGTATTGTATTGTGATTTTTTTTTTAAGTGCTTTATTGAACTATCTGCCAATAACAGAGACTAAAACAAAAAAAAAAAAGTCTTCACTTAAAAGAATGTGTTCAAGTTGCATTTGGATCTCTGTCTTGTCACTTTTGTGTGGCTGAGGACAAATGAACCAAGGTATTTACCGGGGTCATCAAGCCTTCTGTGCATGAGTTTCTGCAGTGGTACACCAATTCCACAGCTACTGACAGAGAGCAGCCATTACTGCACACATAAACAAGGTCACTTGTCAAATAGTGTGAACCCTAGCCATTTTAAGCAATTTAACAAATGATCAGCGCTGTTGTTTCCTGGCCAGGACAGTCTTTGCATTAAAAGGAACATGTACAGTACCATCTCTGCTATTTTTTTTTATCTTGTTCTTCAGCCTATCTGTCTTTATCCACTGCCTCTGAAGGAAAAAAAGATCATTCAACTCAGCTGATGTGGGGAGATATCACTGCTGAGATCCACAGCCTCAGTCTGTGCTGGATTATCTTGTACAAGCAACAAAATATTGTGTAGGCTTCAAACATAAATTCATCTGATAACTATCTGCTGGCTCAGAGACATAAAATACAAATGTATTATCTTAAAGTATTAAATGTTATTTTCATTTTCATGAAGATAACTCCAAAATGTTTGGTGTCATGTTTTTGTTTTTTATTTTCAGTGCTGTAACACTGGAGTGAGGTACACAAACATATACATACTTACTACTTAGTAAAGAATGATTGAGAAACTAAGCATCCAGAGCAATCGGATACCTATCGTATCATCCATAAGTACTTTCCTAATGCATGAATGATTTTATAGTAGATATAAGTAGGTATCAGAGATTATTCACTCAAGAATCTGCTGAGAGATTGGTACAGGTGACGCAGTGGTTTGTACCGTTGCCTCACAGTGAGAAAGTTCCAAACTCAGTTGCCAGCTGGGGACCTTCTGTGAGGAGTTTGCATGTCCTCCTCATGTTTTTTGCCTTCCATGTTGGTAATCTGGCTTCCTTCTACAAGCC
This sequence comes from Maylandia zebra, assembly GCF_041146795.1. Lineage (NCBI taxonomy): Eukaryota > Metazoa > Chordata > Actinopteri > Cichliformes > Cichlidae > Maylandia > Maylandia zebra. The sequence goes on from NC_135182.1 coordinate 32,892,325, forward strand.
AAACAAAACTGACCATAGATGTGAATGTCAGTCTGTCTGTGTTATCAGTGTGATAGACTGGTGACCTGTTCAAAGTGTACCCTTTTTCTTGCCCAAGTGTTTGCATTGATGGAATGAGATGTAACCTGACTGTTACCCCAGACAAGCTCTAGCCTTCTCTGCAACCCCAAGTTGGATAAGCAGAAAAGAAAACGGAAGAGCAGATTCTAAAAAACTGAAAAACTCTATCATCTTTTATCATTTATCTAAAATGTCTACATGTCACATGTTAAAAATTCTCTCACATGTAGGTTACTGGCAAAAAACAATACACTGGTGAAAGATTGTCACCATTAAAATAATAATAATGGATTGGATTTATATAGCGCTTTTCAAGGCACCCAAAGCGCTTTACAATGCCACTATTCATTCACTCTCACATTCATACACTGGTGGAGGCAAGCTACAGTTGTAGCCACAGCTGCCCTGGGGCAGACTGACAGAAGCGAGGCTGCCATATCGCGCCATCAGCCCCTCTGGCCAAGACCAGTAGGCAAGTAGGGTAAAGTGTCTTGCCCAGGGACACAACGACCAGGACAGAGAGCCCTGGGATCGAACCGGCGACCTTCCGGTTACAGATGCGATTCCCAACCCCCTGAGCCACGGTCGCCCCGACTGCATCTTAATGGTGGCGATTTTCACCATTCATATCCTCCTGAGAATCAACCTGTTCATTTATATCCTCTGTAATGGACATTTGTTTTTGGTCTATATCACTTGACTTATTTGAGCTACCTTACTAAGTTCTGATGTACTAAATAGAGGACATCCTGGGATTTCTATTGATATCTCATGTGTTTGGGTGGCCTCTTTTAGCTTGAAAGAGGAAGGAAATCACAGGCTTCTTTCAGGAAGAAGATTCTTTTTTCCTCTGTTCTCAGGAGGATATGGTAAATTTCTCATTTGGGTTGAACTGCAATGATAAACTTCTACAGTGGAGTTGGTCAAACACAGGCCTGCACCTTTCAGCTCTTTTTCTCTCAGAGAGTAATACGTCCTGTAATATGAACCAGGATCTGAGGCTTAGTGAGGTAACTTCAAGTTAAACCCTGGGTTTTCAGTGCCACCAAGGTGCTTCTTACCAGAGTACATCACCATGGTAACTAATACTGCAAACCTTAGCAGCTCCAGCTTCTAGCTGTTTATAACTGACGCAATGCAATATGCTACATGTAGCCAACTCTTCACATTTGCAAAATTCATTTCACCTTCAAAATTAGTTTACATAGTTGGACGACCTATTACAGTGTCTAAGAATAATTCAGAATGAATAAACACAGGTGTGTATTTTAATATAATAAACCAGTTTTAAGGTGGATGCTTTAGTTATCAAATCTGAGGCACAGGCTCAATCGTGTTGAGCAGAATTTTTCAAAATAAGTTAAATAACAATTTGTAAGGAGAAAGAAGAAACATGCACAACATTGTTTCAGTCTCTTAACCACATAGACAACGTCCATCAAATTCATCAAGCACTTAAAGTAGCATTTTAAAATAACAAAACCGGAAAATTACCTTGCCAATCCATACACCTAGACTAGAAGCAAATTGGTAAAAGAGCTGCTTTTACCCTAAAGTTTTTGCAGATGGAACACAGAGCATCACTCAAATCCAAGAGTGGAGAATAGATTCTGTCACATTAATATAGAGGCAGCCATCCTGTTTATGCCATGTTTAGAGTGATATGAATCCTGTCAAACGCTACTATTTATATCTATAAATATGTTCTTTAAAACATCCACTGACATTTTTAAGTGTGCTGCTGGAAAGCGTGCAAAGCTTCCATGAAATGCATGTAAAAATGTCCATGCATCCATTCTCTTATCTCATTATCAGGGTTGTGGGTGGTCTGACCAAATCCTTCTCTCTTAGTCTTTGTGCTGTCACCCAAAAGTTAAATGTAACAGTAAAAAATTAATTTACAAACAAATAAAAGGCAAAAACTGAACCATATCCGTTAATAGTAATATTCAGACTGAATACAGGCTGCTGCTGGACATAGACAGGCAACGTCCTTTTGACTTGTTGTGGCCTGGATCTTGATTTAAATCTGCATCACTGATTTGTGTCATGAAATTACCCCTTTGTCTTCGTTCTGTCACAGTAACAGAAGTCATATGTAGGCAGTTAATGACAAACCAAACTGTAAGATATCAAGAACACTGGACAGTTTAACTCTATCCTGTCTGCAGTAGACGAGTTGGGAAATATAAGATTTGAAGACATCCATCTATCCATCCATTTTCTTCCGCTTCCAGGACCGGGTCAGATGCCCAAACGACCTTAACTGGCTCTTTTTGATGTGGAGGAGCACCAGCTCTACTCTGAGTCCCTCCCAAATGGCTGAGCTCCTCACCCTATCTCTAAGGGAGAGGCCTGCCAGCCTTCAGAGAAAGCTCATTTCCGTTGCTTGTATCCACAATCTTGTTGTTTTGGTCACTACCCAGAGCCCAGAAACAACAATGCCAGAAAATAATGCTAAAATACATTCTCATTACTGCTATTACTATAGTTATTTTTGGGGGTGCTGTGATGAAATTTAGGGGTGCTAAAAGGGTCTATACTCACCTATACTCAGAGTGCTGCACTTTTGATCTTTTGCTTTTTATTATCCTAGCTTAAAATTTACTTCCCAGTTTAAATGTAAAATGTAGTTGTAGTTGTGAAACTAAACATAAGGCTTTTAGTGAGGAGGTTTGGGTGGATATTTAAAAATGCAAAGGGCAGTTTTGCACTCTAAGATTGCATTTTCTTTTCGCTGTCACAGTGTGATGTAGTGCAGCATAGACCACACACACAAAAGCAACCCCATGTAATGAAGCAAATATAGAACAAATTGCAGAATTAATTGGTCAGTAGGTGATGACTAGGTCTGACCTGGAACCTAACCTGTTCAAGCGCAATTTAGTTTCCAGAGTGGATATATAAAGGTATAATAATAATAATAATAATAATAATAATAATGATAATGATAATAATAATAATAATAATAGTTATGAAAATAATTATTATTATTATTCTTGTCAGTAGGATAGGAAAAAATATAAGCTTTTCATTACAACTACAAGAACCTGTTGGGGAGGAAGTGAAACTAAAATTAATACACAAGTAACAAGAAACTATCAAAATAAAACAGGAAAACCACAGCATGGGAACACCAGGCAGAGAGTCTGGAGTTGACCCGGGGGAGGCAGGATAAATGAATGATGAAAGAAGGAATACTAACAAACTACAACCAGAAACAGAAGGAAAACTAACAGAACTATATACATGATTACTATAAATAACAAACCTAACCTATTCATCTTTATGTTTAAAAGGTCTGCCAGGAAAAGCAACATTCAGCATTAAGGGGAGCAATTACTCCCTCATAATTGTGTTGAGAAATTGTAGAGGAGAGGCTGCAACGCAATACTGAAGTAGTGCTTCTTGCTTACAAGCACACTCAGAGACTCTTTCTAATAAGTCATATTTTCAGGTACAGATAGCAGATTCTCTCGATCCTCTGTGGATGTCTGCACAAAGCCAGGAAAAAAAAAGAACAAAAAAATGAGAGTGCAAAAAAACAGCTGACTGTGAATTAAAACTTCATAAACCTCATCATCGCAGGGGATTTATGAGCGATTGTGTGTTTTTTTTCCCCATATGCTGGTGTTGCTTTGCACCGATTACATCTTAAAAATGAAACCTGATAGCAAAAAGAGAAAAGTGGGGGAGAGAAATGGAGTGAGAGAGTGTGTTTTCCATCAGAGTCAACCTTGCCAGGCAATTTGGGCCCCCATTTCAGAGGCCTAATGGGAGATGGACAGTGATGGACAGCGCGTGTGGGTTACTTATTAATCTGGGAGAGGCAATTGGAGAACCTCTATCGACCTGCAGTAAATTAAATAAGGCCTATCCTGAAATGGCATTATTCTCCCTCAACTCTCCCTCTGCTCCTCTCTCCTCTCTTGACCTGCTGTGAGGGATTAGAGCAAATAAAATGGGAAAATTTAGACACTGTGAAATGATGACGGATATTTACCACACATACAGTAAAAGGAATTCAGTGCGAGAGAGTTAATACCTATGGATTAATAATTTTCCAATCATTGCAAAAAGCTCAAGTGATGGTTTAAAATCTGAAAAGCTTTTATTATAACAAACTGTTTGCTGGCTGCTATTATTATTATTATTATTATTTTAGAATAAGTAGGCTGTCAAATCTTTTTTTTTTACTTTTATTGGGATACAGAGTCAGTGCTTTATGCTCAAATATGGAGTTTAAACAGAGAGCTTTTTGTTATGCATATAAGCCCTTGAGAACAATGTTCAAGTGTCACAATATCAGCTCAGTGAGCTGGCTATTCTTAATAAACTCTTCTCTCTAGTGTATTTCTTTGGATTGTTCTTTTCTCCAGCAGCTTCAGTGCTAATCTTTTTTTTTTTTTTTTTTTTGAGTCATGAATAGATGCCTGAAAGGTTTCATCTCTTCACTCCACCAGATGAACCAGATATGACAATATGCCTGTGGAGAGGACTGAGAAATCAGCCCTGCAGAAGTCACCTTGTGTCCAATAATAGCTCCGGCTCCTTTGTATATCCATCAGTCTAAAGTCAGTTATTTAGGACAACTTTCCCCAAAAGTCTGCAGAAGACCTCCAGGTACCAGATACTTTGACATGAGCCCTTTTTGCCCGGTTTCCCTTGTGCAGACTCACAATAAGAAGTAGATCATTCTAATTCTGAAAGCAGGTAACAGAGACAATAATGGTGTTGGGTTTTTATAATATTTTAAGGTGAGGTTAAGTGTGTACAGTTGGGGTAAATGGCAATAGATAATCACATACTAAAACCTCCAAAATTTTAACAACATGATGCAATAAATGATAAGATAACCTTTATTAGTCCCACACTTGGGAAATTTGTTTTGTCACAGCAGAAAGTGGACAGCGCAGAGTTATATAGCAAAAATTAGAGAACACTGGAATACAAGAATAATATACTGTACACAACTGTACAGAAAAAAACAAAATAAAATAAAATAAAATATACAGTAGGATAAAACAGAATACAAATGCTATATACAACTGAGTAAAAATACAAGTTTGTCAGAAAAAGAATGCAGAATGCAATGACACATTGCCTGTAAATTCTTTATTTATTGTAGCTCGGCATCAAAAAAGGTTAATTTTGATATATTCTATATTCATTTCTGTAAAGCGAAATATTTCAAGCCCTTTTTATGTTAATTTAGACCTTTGTGGCATGTAACACATGAAAATCAGTATCTTAAATCGTTAGATCAATCCAAAAAAAAGGGAATGCAGAAATGTCCAAAAAGTATGCTCATTTATGCACTCGGAACAAGCTAGTGCATCAGTGCAGTGTGGCATCGAGATGATCAGCTTGGGTGCTGCTGAGGTGTAACTGAAGCTCAGGTTTGCTTTGACAGCAGCCTTCAGCTCGCCTGTATTTTTGGGTTGGGTGTATCTCATCTTTCTCTTGACAATACCCCACAGATTCTCTGCGAGGTGCAGGTCAGGAAAGTTGGCTATCCAATCAACCACTGTAAAAACATGGTCAGTACACCATTTGCTAGCAGTTTTGGCACCATGTGCAGGTGCTAAGTCCTGCTGGGAAAGGAAATGGGTATCTCCATAAAGCTTGTCAGCAGATGGAAGCATGAAGTGCTCTAAAATTTGACTTGATAAAAACACGCTGAAGAAACCAAACCTAAGTCATCACAGACTGTGAAAACTTCACACTGGACTTCAAAGACCTTTCTCTGCTTCTCTACTCTTGCTTCACCATAACCTTGATTTATTTTTTTATATTTTTTATTTTTGCATATGGGCTTACTATGATATGTGATATACTCAAGGTCCCTAAAGGACAAATTCCAAAGCCTCTAAATCCTTGACCTATCATCTCACCAGCTAATCATCAGCTAGCAATTCATGTTTTTCCAAATCCTTTGGTTTAGTATCAAATACTGTTGGCAAAACTACAGCAAAAATACTACCAGTCCCAGTTCTAAATGTTGGAAGGCTCCTCTTAGGAAAAGCTAAAAAGTACAGCCTTACAGAGCTGCTTGCACAGCTGTGGACAAACGCTTAGTATTAGCAGAGGTTATGCATAGTAGCTGTAGATGTATGAGCACAGGTGGCCCTCGCTTATCCACTCATCCTGCAGAGAAAGTTAGAAGGCTCTGGCTGCACTTAAAAGGTCTAGTGGTTAGATAATGTATCCATTATTGTACAGTATCTCAGACAGCCTTCACCTTCCTATTTTCTCAGACTACAAGGGGAAAAGTCAAATACTTGCACTGCCTGCTATTACTTCAAAATGAGGCAGGCCTATAACCTTGGGTCACAAAAAACACAATACATTTTCCAAAGTGCCTGCTAGAGTAAAGCATAACATCTATGATTTACACAGCCTGTACCAGTCAGGGTGGGCGGCTCCATTATCACTGGCCATGCAGAAGTACATGCTAATTTGTGCTCTGCAGGGAGCTGAGGTCAAAACTGTAGAACCAATCGGGGGGTGTTGTTGCCTTGGATTACCACAGAAAGGAAACTAACATGAAAATATACTTTAATCACTTCTAATTTAGTAATAGTTTTGGAATGAAGAGTCAATGATGTATCCATTAATTCAGCTACACCATGTTCCACAAGCCAGGTTTGGTAATAGTTATGATTTCATCTTATGGATGAGGAATAGCAAGGAAAGAGAGCATCATCTTTTCCAGACTTGAGAAAATAAGGTTAGCAAATACACCAAAAATCTGGTCAAGCAGTGCTAAAGACCCCATGGAATTAATATGGAATTATAGAGAAAGAAAAGTTCTGCTGTCTAAGGTGATATACGCCGCTTCAAACAGTTGATTGGTGTGAAGATGAAGTGAGAGAATGACGACTGTATTTAGTGAAAGGAGATTTATGTGGAGAGATGAGCACATGTTGAAGGCAACTACCCCCATTAGCATTATTCTTAGCACCACTAACAAACTCCTCTGGGTGTGAGAGGCCTATTCAACTGGGCGCGGAAAAGATCCATTACCAGGGCATTAAGCATGCAAGATGAGAACAGTTTGGCGTGCGTGTGTGTGTCAGCACACATCATGTGTGTCCAAACCAGTATTCTGAAGCACTGACTGAATTATACTGTAGGAGACAGATCTACTTGGTCATCAGCAAACCTGCCTTAAAAAGCTGCCCAAGACCTTTGTAAGATTTAAACACCAAGAACCCGTGCTAAAATCAGACAGGATGACTAAGCACACATGCAAAATCCCCACATGTATGGACATGAATGCATGCACACATTAACACACATCAAAGGGATGACACCGAAGCCAAGGTCCTAATAGAGACCAAAGTGTCTGTCTAATGGAAAAACCATTTTCTTAAGTGCTCTGTTGCACCACCTGCGTTATTTGCACAGTAATTGCTTCTGCAGCCTGCAGGTTAGAATTTGCAACCTCCAGGGCAGTGTAAATAATGGGGAAATTATAACAGTCTTTTATCTCTGCAAATGCACTACTGTGTGGATTTAGCAATAATCAATGTTATATTAGGCATTAATGTTTTTCAGATGTGAGCTACAGTGTTCTAGACTTTGTTTTCTATGCTGTTTTTAATTCAATTTCTCTGTCTGTATCTTCTGTTAGTACAATTTGACTTTAAGTGATTTAGGTGCTCTTGTTTTCTGACACACCCAGTGGATGGTACAAAGCGTACGATGCAGACCTTATGGCCACTTGTTGACAAGCTGAAAAACAGAAGTGTATCATGAAACCAATTCTGACTGTAGAAAAAGAGCCACTATGTCTGTTGCTGAAAAAATGCATTTTGTAATCAGACATCTATAGTCTTGAGCTGGAAATATGCCTAATTGCAGACGTCTTGGGCCTGTGTGATATCAATCCCACCCGAGCTATCTCCATTCCATCAAATCCACCAGAATGCTGTAGTTGTGACACACTGGAATAGGAGATGTTGGAGTAATCCAATAAAGGCATTAGTGAACCATTAGGAGGGCACTTCCTGGCTTCGGAGGGACACACAAAGTCTTGTTTAGCCTAATAGAGCATCCCTGTTAGCGTTTATTTATGGCAGCAAGATGTCAAACCACTTAGAGGTGGAATGTTGCCTGTCCATTAAGGCTGCTGTCCAATAGGAAGCTTTACAAAGAAGATCTCAGGGCTTGGCCTTAGTCCAATCCTGTGGTCTGTACCCCCTTTTAAAAATATGCCGCTTTTGGCCTTTTCAGCCAGTGGAAACTCGTTTCCAAGTATGAAGTTTTACTGGAGTTTACATACTTCATCTCATGTTAAAAGGAAAAAAAAAGTGAATGTCAAATGACCACAGCTGCAGAATATGAATGCACTTACAGACATGACTCACAGAAGATTGATTAAGGGGTATTTCTGAGTCATCATGTGAGGTTTGAAAGCGCTATTTCTTAATGAATGAACATGTCTGATGCGGCACTACTGAACACCCACATTAGATCCAGTCGAATGAGACAGCTGTCACATGTTAATTTACGGTTGTCACCATCAGCACAGACTTCAGTCTGCAGTGTTCCACAAACTTAACGGTTAAACCACAGATTTACACAGTTATGATATCTTACTACAAAACAAATTCCATTATGCTCTATCGTCCACACAGGTTCTATTGGGTTTTTTTTCTCACCATCTTAGTATGATAGACACATTCTGAGGAAAGTGCTGTTGTTCCTGAGCCCAGTTAAACCCAGGCTGGATAAAGCGTGATTGCATTTCTTGTGTGTTCATAACATGACAGTGGATGAATTCTTGGGCAGGTTATGTAAGGACTTTTCTTACTTGAGCAAGTCTTATTTGGGTCTGATGATTGTAAGTTTGACAATACCAAAAAAGCAGATATGAAGAAGAAGTGCGCTTACCTGACCTCATCGTTGCTTGAGGCCTGAGGCTTTGTAACACACCTGAAGTTCTGACAGAACTGTCAGCTGTTGAGTTGCATTGAGGGTGTGTGATTAGGTTTTCATGAGAAAGAAGGATGTGTGAAAAGGAACAGACTAGTACGAGATGTCCATTTCAAATCTGACAGTGTTATAGGAGTGCAATGCTAAATCTGAGGCATTTACTTTTAGGACAGAAAAAAAAAGACGTATCATAGTCAAGTTGTCAATAAATTTGATTACTCCAAGTCAATTTAATTATGTATTTACTTGATACATTCAGCAGACCAAAATCACTGAGGCTACTGACTCTATTCAGAATGCCCATATAACTGCTAACCCTCATAAGCTCTTGTCAATAAATACATCAGAACACTTCCTTCTTTGGTTCACTGATTACCTAGCTTGTTTGATCTCAACAGAGTGCTCTTTACTTTGATGTCATCATGCAAAGAGGAACGAGTAGCTGTGAGAGCTGAGAGGACTGAGAAATTTGTAATACTGATCTTTGGTCTGCCTATAATATTTGCTGGATGCGCTTGTCAAACACAATCAACACCAGGCACCTATCTTTCAGTGATTTTAAAGGAATGACACAGAAGCCATTGTTGTTGATTTACTGACAGCTGAGATTCAAAGGAAGCCAAGATAGTTTTGTTTTTTTTCGAACAAAGCTTAAGCAACAGAAAATCAAGGTGAGATTTTTTGCCGATGTAAAAAAAAGAAAAAAGTAATAAAGATAGAACTTTTTTATTTTAATGTTTTGCAACCAAGGGCAGCACTGTGGTGCAGTGGTTAGCATCGCTGCCTCACAGCAATAAAGTCCTGATTCGATCCCTCTGGGACCGTTTTCTATTCGGTTTGCATGTTGTCTCAGTGCCTGCTCGGGTTTTCTCTCAGTAACCTGGCATACTTCCACAGTCCAAAAACATTGAGGGGATTCAGCTATAGGTTAATCGGCCATAGATATAAGGTAGTATGGTGGCACAGTGGTTCGGTGTCCAGCTTACTCCCACAGTCCAAAAACATGCAATAAGAGGGGCTAGGTAAATTGGTGATTCTAAATTGCCCAAAAGTGTGAATCTGTTATCCTTGTTCTAGATTACCATCTTGGATGGCTGGGAGAGGCTTCAGACCCCCCTGCAATCCTGATAATGCTAACCAGAAGAAAATGGATGGAAAGATGGCATGAATATGAATATGAATAGGAACATCCCTCTGTGTGAGCTCTGTGATAGTGTTTGGGATCCTCTGTGTGCCTTTTCTCATTTAAAAGGCATTTGCTTCTATCTCAGTTCTGAAAAAGCTGCACTCAGAGGTAGAGGCAGAATCCACACAGTTTACTCAAGTTAAAGCGCCAACATCAATGTCGAAAAAAGTCTATATATAATATAAAATAAAACATGGTTGAAGAGTTTATCATGGGTTATAATGATGTAATAATATGTAGGTGCTACTTGGGTGGATTGTGGTGAAGGTAAGGATGATTTTTGTTGTTCAATATGTGGTATTATTGTTGGGTAGTTCTACACAAAATTGTTCACACATTTATTATCGCAATCTTCCAATCCTTTATGCTTTATATCAAGTTTAGGTTTATTGGCAGGCAGGTATGCAACTATTTTCATTTACTTTCAATGTTATCATAGCTCTTGGTTCAGTCTGGATCAAAATACTGGACTAAACCAGAATTTTATATTTGTGTCTTGTCTTTTCTGACAGGGGTATGGGGCACATTCTTCTACATATAGCGGTTACCAAAAATTGTCAGCCAAAATTTTAAAAAAAATATTCTGAATACCAACTTGTCTAAATAGCACTTCCTATAAGATTTAACCCTATCGAATAGCAGACCTATATCATTCAACAACAACAGGCTATTTCTTGCTGTGTTTTTGTATGTTGTATATTGAAATGGCATGTTTTGAATTATGACCAAGGGCTGTGAGTGAGCATATGGATAAGAATATTGGCCAAAGCGAAGCTCAAAGAGGCTGCAGCAGGACACAGTGCTCCATCAATATCAGATTTTAAATTGGAAAAACGTTTTTGTGTCACAAGGGGGTCGGACCGTCGGGGCTACTTGATGAATGGGCCATCTTGGTGATTGATGGTCAAGGGGGAGTAGTCAGGGGGAAAGTTATGTCACACCATGTCAATATCAGGTTGTTTGCCTCTTGTGCTTAGTAATATTAGAAAAGAAAATGTGTACTAAGTATCCTTGACATGACCATTTAACTTTTTGTAGGTTAGACATACACTAGTGTGCTTTGACCCTAATTTTCCACAAGGGCAGCAAAGGACAGTGAACAAGGCCATCTTCCTCCAGTCATGACATCTTCTGCAATAAGACATGTTCAATGTTTATATTCTTTCACATCAACCCCACTGAAAACAAAAAAAAGCATTTTAAATCAAGGTCACCTATTCCACCTGTCTAATGTGCAACGATCAGAACATTAAATGGCAATTATCAGCTGTTATCACTCCCACAGATATGGCCAACCGATGGCCTTCTGCATCAGCTTGCAGGTTCAGTAGACCATTATCACCTTATTTAATGTTAAAGATATATAAGAGTAGTGTTTCCACCCACACAGTTTTAGAAGTCAAAAGAAGGGTTTACATCCACTTAATAACTTAATAACTCTGCTTAATGACGTCGCCTCCATAACCTGGTTTGCTTTCTGTTCATGAAAAATCACAATGAATTAAAGAACACCTTCTGGCCTACTAGTAGATAAAGTAGGGCACATGCTAATCACATGTATTGGAGTGGTTACGTGTGATAACGGCCATATAATGGGCTGATAATATTTGATGCCGATGCCAAGGTTCCATATTCAGTACACACATACACACAGGCACACATGTCATAGCAATAAATGGCCTTGCTAATTAGCTTTAGTTATGGGCATTCGCACTGCCATTTGACATTCTCAACACTTAATACAATCCCAAGAGACCAGAATAGCATAACATTAGGGGAAGGCTTTATCATAGAAAGGAAGAGCTGTAAATCAGGGACCTGAAACTCTATTAGCAATTCCAACCAGCAGGAATGCCTATGTGATTATTATGGGATGGGTCACTCTCTGATAATGAAGACTCGTTCACATGCTGGCTGCCCAACAATGCTGACATTGAATCAGAAAATGAAGTATGTGATGAATATCCTCTCACTCTCTTATTAGTATTTTAATGAACATTGATGACTGAAAATACATTCCAATATTGGTTTATTTATACATTCCTTTGTGTTGCATACTGAGATCCAAAATCACTACAAAATCAGCATCCATCTTCATATGCAATACCTTGTGCTTATTGCAAACCTGAGACATACTCTTATTAATGTAGGTACAGTGGCTTGCAAAAGTATTCGGCCCCCTTGAACTTTTCCACATTTTGTCACATTACAGCCATAAACATGAATCAATTTTATTGGAATTCCACGTGAAAGACCAACACAAAGTGGTGTACACGTGAGAAGTGGAACGAAAATCATACATGATTCCAAACATTTTTTTCACAAATAAATATCTGAAAAGTGGGGTGTGTGTAATTATTCAGCCCCCTTTGGTCTGAGTGCAGTCAGTTGCCAATAGACATTGCCTTATGAGTGCTAATGACTAAATAGAGTACACCTGTGCGTAGGGATGGGTATCGTTTAGGTTTTATCCAATACCGGTGCCAAACCGGTACTTTTGAAACGGTGCTGGTGCTTAAAACCCTCACGTCATACTTTAAAAAACTTACGTTCATCACCCTGGGGACCGTTTTCTGCCACGCCCGAAAAATGCTATAAAAAGATTATATATTCATATTTTTTTCCACTTTAAATTAGCCAGTCTTTTAAAACTACTTCTCCCTGAACTATCCATGTAAAGTTTTAATTATATTTCGGGGGTTTTAACCCTTTTAATCGCAGTTTAATTACATGAGCGCACCGTTTTTTTTAGCCCCCCGAAACAAAACGAAATATTTAAAAAAACAAACATTTGAAGTAATATTTGATTGTTATTATAATTAGGCCTTTAGATGGACTAAAGATTGGCACCAACCTTCATTTCGATCGCCTTTTATTTTTTTTTTCCGGACCAGAAAATGGTCTCCAGGCGGCAAATGCTCCTCCTCTAGGCCGGAATCAGTGCATCCTCCCGGGTTAACTCCCGACGATGACCGGGGCATGTTGCGTCGGACCCCTTTTTCCAACACACACGTCCGGTACCACGTCACAACAAATACGTCATTTCCTGTTGATTAAAAAAAAAATGCACCCTCAAACGGTCCTAGGGGCCGAAAATGGTCCCGCGCGATCAGCGGGCGAAGCCGCTGCTACACGCCGGAAATGAGGCTTCGTTTCCCGCAGGTCTGTTTAAGCAGCCCGCTGTTTTCCAGCCCGGGGTCAAATGTGAAGCAAGGCCGCCACCCGGTGGACAAATAAAAAAATTACAACTCTAAGGCCAGTACTGCAAACGGAAACGGAAACATAACCGATCATGATTGATTTGACCGTAATTTTTTTGCCGTGAAAAATAGCGTTTATAATGGGTTTCAATGGGGCACAAAACGGTCCCTAGGGTGTTGAGTGTGAGTATTTTTGCTGCTAAGCCGTGTTAGGCTGATGTAAGAAAATCAGACTGAAAATTTGAAGATTTTACAAAAACGAAACCGGCTGGCAAGTTTGGCTATGTTACACCCAACACAGCGGAAATGGCGTTCATACGAATGAAAAAAGTGGCACAAAAAGAGCCCAGTATGACGTGAGGGTTTTAAGCGGTGCTCAAACCGGTGCTTAAAGAATGGAGAACACAAAATTGGTCCAAAAACCTCTCATGTTCAGCTGTTTTTTTGTAAAAAGATAACAATGTTATCCTTTTCTGCAGCTATGGGGCATATAGGGTATCACTCTTGGCTGGAAGCAGTGCTTAAACAATGGAAAAAAACACAAACTTTGTCCAAAAACCTCTCATGTTTAACTGTTTTCCACTTTTTCTTTGGTCATTTTAGCCTTTTTGGCCAGGGTGGAGGGAGTACCTGCCATCAAACAAGAAGACAGCCGCATGTAGCTATGATGATGTTTGCTAGTTCACCTTACATGCATTAATGTAATAACGTGGTTAGCCTACTCAACGTAAATTACACACGAACAACATTAAGCTACTCACGCAGAGTAGAACGGCGGCTGCTGCCGTCATCATCCGTCATCATTTCTGCTACACTGGCAGGGCTAGGGGCCAGGACTCTATTCTTCAGGTTTTTGGGGGATGTTGCTCCGGGTCCAATAACTGGCACCCACCCTCAATAGATGTGCACGGTGTGAGGTCTCGCAGCAAGCTATCAAATACGGCGCATTTCTCGGCTTTTAAAAAAAACGCTATGCGTCGCCAGGTGTTTCATCGAATTTGAGGTGTTACCTCCTTTGACAGTATCACAGTATCAGCTTAAAGCACTTGTTGCTGCTGAGTTTGCATCTTTTGCTGTGAAGTACAGCCAGACACCGCTTCGCCTTGGGCATTTTTAATCTGTAGCTCTGCTCTAAAAGAACGTACCTACCTGGGCCCGCCTACTATCCTCGGAAACGTAAAATGATTGGCTAGAATCTAAAGTGTATCACAGCTCAGGAAAAAAAAGTACCGAAATAAAACACTGAAATGTGTGCTGCTTTTCGGTCTGATTACTACCGTTTATGTCAGAACCGGTGCCATCATGGCACCGGATACCGGTACCCATCCCTACCTGTGCGTAATCTAATGTCAGTACAAATGCAGCTACTTTGTGACGGCCTCCGAGGTTGTGTAAGAGACTATTGGGAGCAACAACACCATGAAGTCCAAACCATGGTGACCACCAGACAGGTCAGGGATAAATTTACTGAGAAATTTAAAGCAGGCTTAGGCTACAAAAAGATTTCCCAAGCCTTGAACATCCCACGGAGCACTGTTCAAGCGATCATTCAGAAACAGAGTATGGCACAACTGTAAACCTACCAAGACAAGGTCGTCCACCTAAACTCACAGGCCGAACAAGGAGAGCGCTGATCAGAAAAGCAGCCAAAAGGCCCATGGTGACTCTGGACGAGCTGCAGAGATCTAAGGCTCAGGTGGGGGAGTCTGTCCATAGGACAACTATTAGTTGTGCACTGCACAAAATTGGCCTCTATGGAAGAGTGGCAAGAAGAAAGCTGTTGTTAACCAAAAACCATAAGAAGTCCCATTTGCAGTTTGCCACAAGCCCTGTGGGGGACACAGAAAACATGTGGAAGAAGGTGCTCTGGTCAGATGAGACCAAAATGGAACTTTTTGGCCAAAATGCAAAACGGTATGTGTGGCGGAAAACTAACACTGCACATCACTCTGAACACACCATCCCCACTGTCAAATATGGTGGTGGCAGCATCATGCTTTGGGGGTGCTTCTCTTCAGCAGGGACAGGGAAGCTGGTCAGAGTTGATGGGAAGATGGATGGAGCCAAATACAGGGCAATCTGGAGAGAAACCCACTTGGAGTCTGCAAAAGACTTGAGACTGGAGCGGAGGTTCACCTTCCAGCAGGACGACGACCCTAAACATAAAGCCAGGGCAACAATGGAATGGCTTAAAACAAAACATATCCATGTGTTAGAATGGCCCAGTCAAAGTCCAGATCTAAATCCAATCGAGAATCTGTGGCAAGATCTGAAAACTGCTGTTCACAAACGCTGCCCATGTAATCTGACTGAGCTGGAGCTGTTTTGCAAAGAAGAATGGGCAAGAATTTCAGTCTCTAGATGTGCAAAGCTGGTAGAGACATACCCTAAAAGACTGGCAGCTGTAATTGCAGCAAAAGGTGGTTCTACAAAGTATTGACTCAGGGTCTTGATGCATTCTCAATCATCCAGGAAAGTAAATCTCCAAAAAGTTGATTCTGTTCATCTGGACATACCGTTTTGTGGGAGAAACGTTTCGTCACTCATCCAAGTGACTTCTTCAGTCTCAGCTGACCGCAGGTTTCCCCAATCTTATAAACAGTACATTTGCATAATGACAGAAACCAGCCCACTGAAGGAACAATGGGCTGGGAGGTCAGTTCCTTAATCTTAATCTTTCAGTCATTATGCAAATGTACATCAACAGTCTGCAGTCTATGAGCTAATCTCAGGTAATGCCAGCTAACAATGTTAGCTTGGTGGAGAGTAGCCTTCAGTAATAGTAATAAATCACACAGTAATAGCACATTCATGTAGTTGTAAAAAGCACGACAATATATCAAGTAATCTAAAGTATTCAGAATACGTTACTCACATTGAGTAACATAGCAGAATACATTACAAACTATATTTTGGGGCATGTATTCTTTAATCTGTAGTGGAATACTTTTTAAAAGTAACCTTCCCAACACAGATTAGTAGACTCAGTCTGCAGACATTGTCGCTTGTGTAACACTACAAAATCCACTTCTGAAATGCCTAAGTGCTGCTTTAGAGTGTTTTTCCATAAATTTCAAACACACACACACAAGAAGATTTTATTTTCTGTTTTTTTATTGCAGTGCAATATCACCACAACTACAGAAGTATGACATGACAGAGTGCAATACATTGTTCGCTTGTAATATTTTTATCAGCATGCATGGAGCTTCAGCTTCACTATCCCTGTGCTGTCAGCTCAATGACTGAGGAAGTTGGGAATGATGGTCACTGACATTGTGGCTGATTAAATGTGAACGAATGAGTGCACAGAGAGAAACACAGAGTCCTCCACACTTTGCTTTGTTGCTTTACCTTGCTCCCAGTGGAATACAGGAGTGCCACATGTTATGTTTCATAGTGAACAGTACTGAATGGCAGGGGAGGGAGGACAGACAGAATAATTAGGAAATAAATGGATGCAGGGGAAAAAAGAGAGACTAAAAACACAAATGCAGATCACAATGAAGCAAGGCTGGACTTTTTTTTTTTTTTAGTAATGGTTATAAGATGTTGGTTGTGGGCTAACCAATGACTGTAGAAAAGTCATTGGGGCTAACAAAAAGCTTGTGAAAAGAGGCTTTACAATTGTGTCACATCTAATATAGGTGTAACCCAGTTGAAGAAACGGGTTAAAATAAGATAAGCTTCATAAGGTATTTGTTTAGTTAGACAGTTGTTATTTTATTCATTTTATTTTATTGTCACAAGAAGTGATAAAATGTGTGTTTATTTCTACACTTCCTGCTGTGCCTAGCAGGACATTTTATTTTGAATGTTCACTGGAAGTTGTGTGTTAACATGGCATATTGTTACCAGCCATTTGAGGAAAAATAAAAAATCCAACGCTATCTTGATTAGCAGCAGAAACTGCCTCGGTTATGGAAGCAAAGCTTAATAAAAGCTGTTAAAAAGTTTTCAGAAGTTATCGGCTAAGTTAATGGTGTTTCACGTGTCTCGGTAGGCTAACTGACTTCTATGTTCAGTGATCGTAACGATGATGCTAATCATAGTAGTTGATGCATGTTTTTCTACTGGATGTGACATATAAATGATGAGCGTTTGTGTTATGAGTGAGCAAATGCAATGCAGTTTTAGTCCCGAATTTTGTGTAACATATGTTCTGAAGAAATTTTAAGCTTTAACATTTGTATTTTATTTGTCTAATAATTGTGTTATGTGTGTATTGCAACTATGTTGGTTAGACAGAAGTTCTAACAGGACTTTAATTTAATCTGTTAACTGAAGAGTACCACACTTTTCGGGATGTAAGTAATTGCAAATCACAGTTATTATTGTTGAATTTAAATACAGGTCAGGTCTTTTAGTGAGCTATGAGCTAAATGAAGAAAGACCAGTGATTCCAAATGATGGCGAGCCACCCAGTGTGATTTCCAGGATCCAGATCTGCACAACCAGTCAGACGGCCAATGGTTTATTTGAGTTCTGGTAGGATTCCACCAGTCATCTCAACTGGCAACAGTGAACAGACAAAAAGAGAGCACTCTAGACTATAAAAACACCAAGCCTGAAACTTCACTAGACTTGTTGCTGACTGACAGATCATTACAGATCAGTCCCTCATCCGATCTGTGCTTTGACTTGACTGACCCTCTACTCTATAAACTCTGAGGAACAAACTGAACTAAAAGGTTGCAACCTAACAAATACTTTCAAAGTACTTTCAAAATAATTAAGGACAATGCATTTCATTTCCTTTTATTTTGTAAAGGGCCTTATTTGTTGTTTTGTTGTGAAACTGTTATCTGTTGAAACTAAAGTCACAGTTAACTGAAATTTCTGTGTTATGATTATTCACACTCATATCCAGCTCCTCCTCAAACCTAGAGTGAGGTGTACTTACGCAGGAGTGGGTTACATAGGCTTAAAAAAAATTCTGCCTAACTTCCAGCAAAAAGTATCCATCAACAAAAAGAAAGAGGCAGTCTCTGTGCCACATGGCAAAACAGAGAGAAGAAAATAGAGGTGCATGACTGTCTACACCTCTCAGACAGGCACCAATCCAATCCACCTACACCAAAAGAAATGTGTCTTAATATGTGGAGAAAAGGTGTGGAGTAAGAAATAAAACAAAATCTTTACTTCCATGTGCTATTTTATGTTGATTAAGCATAGTTAACTATGACTGACAGAATCAATACCTGGCATTGTGATAACAGCTCTGTGATCACAGGAGTAGGCCTCTCACCGAGCTTTCATTCACTTCACTATTGTTCTTATTCACAGTAAAAAAAAAAAAGTTATGCAATTGTTCAGTCAGTCATGAGCAGCTCAGTCACTCATATGAAGCTGCAGGCACAGTATCAATCCTAATACAAACAGACTGTGACTGTCATCACAGAACAAGAGTAATTATGGATTGCTTTTGGGGAGCAAAGCAGTGCTGATTAGAGAGTGTCCCTTATACTGAGCCTATAATATAACATGCATTAAGTGCCTCATTGAAAATCGTGAATCATCTCCTGACCCTGCATTTGGATGATTTTTGGAAAATCGCATAGCTTTCATTCACATTTTGTTATTTAACCATGCTAGATCAAAACCCTGAACAGCAATGCTACAATGATAAATAATATGACAACAGTGTGTTTATGAAATGCAATGAGAAAGAAAAGAGATGTGCAGTAGAGCTCAGCAGTGTTGGGAAGGTTACTTTTAAAATGTATTCCATTACAGAATACATGCCCCAAAATGTATTCTGTAACGTATTCCGTTACGTTACTCAATGAGAGTAACGTATTCTGAATATTTTGGATTACTTAATATATTATCATGCTTTTTACAACTACGTGAATGTACTATTGCTGTGATTTATTACTGTTACTGAAGGTTCGCGGCTCCGAACCGTAGTAAAGGGACCTCTGACTAATACGCTGAGTTCCGTGTCGGGCTCGTAGCCGAAAAATAGCTTTACTTTGTTGTGTGGGTCAACTTTGCTTGCGAGAGACAGAGAGAGGTGTTGAAAGGCTGCTCCAAAGGAACTTATTGTTTTCGGAGGAAAACACTAACACAGTGTAAAGTCGAGTCTTAATAGCGTACTTACAACTGGGCTCATCGGGCACTCTTCTTGGCTGCAGTGGTTATTATTATATTTACATGCTTCCAGCTCCCATTTTTGCTCGATGACAGCTCATAGTTTTCCACTCGCCTTTTTCTCCCTCCTCGCGCTCACAGACACATAATGGGTATGGCAGTCCATTCTCCCAGCAGCACGGATTACACCGCCCATGATGCTACATTCTTTAGAGCTATGCCTGTAGCATTCTGCCTATTAGCTTAGCACAACAACAACAACAAAAAGGCGCTCTCTCACCCAGGAAACACGCAAAGAGAGAGCGTCACCCTGTAACCATGGCAACCGTAACGCTGCCACCTGGAACAACAGAACGTAGCTGTCGAACAAAACCCAAACAGTCCTGACCTGCGACAATATGAAACAGGAAAGTACCGCCGTGTAATCCATTTATTTCAACAAAGTAACTGTATTCTAAATACCACCTTTTTAAACGGTAACTGTAACGGAATACAGTTACTCATATTTTGTATTTTAAATACGTAACGGCGGTACATGTATTCCGTTACTCCCCAACACTGGAGCTCAGAGCAGTGCGACAACAAAATAAAGCAAAATTTCCCTGCTGCTTAGTGTGTAGTTGTTTAATGTTTGCAGACAAGTCATCATCTTCCATACAAGCTATTAGAGATTGTGCAGCACTATATGTTGCAACATCTGCAACCACTCCCCAAGGAAGGTAAGGAATACCCAGTTTTCCTCGCTGAACAACATTCCTCTAATCATAATTGATATGACAACAGTGAGTGTCTAAAAAATGCAATATGAAAGAGTAGAGCTGCTTACAGTGATGCAACAAAGTTTTGCATGTTTTGAAGCTATATTATACAAGCACTGCACCCAGCAAACAAAAGAAAACTGATTTTAACACTAGAACCACCAACGGAGTCATTCTTACCCCATAAAATTTTTAAAATTGTGTAACTGTTAATTTAAAACCCCATCATCTCATATTTCATGACTTTGCAAAAAATGGGCTTATTCATCAAATGCTGAAATTTGATGTTTGAAGGCTCAAAGGAAAACAAAATTATGACCTCTTACACCTAGAACCTCCAACGAAGTTCTTTTGACATAACAGAAATTAATGTAAAGTCACTAGGCATGCCGGGTTGCCTAGCAACTTCATTGTTTACACACATTTTCAGGTGAAGGTTGTTATAACATGAACCAGAGCTAGCTACAATAAATAAATAAATAAATAAATATAGGAGAGTGTTTGCTCTGTTTTTACTCTATTTATTTTAGTGCAGTCACTCCCACACATTACTCAGAATTCCCTTTTAACTTTTCATACTATTCAGTAATAATTAAATTATTTACATGTATTAGTTATTGTGTTGTTTGTTATAGCCATAATTTATTAGATCTAATGTGTATTTTAACTTTACAGTTTTTAATGAAATTATAAAACCCCTAAAAATCTTAAATATGTGCTTTGTCAGTTCTTCTAAAATATAAAAAGTTAGATGAAAATTAAGAACTTAACTTTTTCAAGAAATGATTTCTTTGCCATCACAACTGCCATTACAGGAGTTGACACGACTCATCCTGGCGGTTCTGTGGAATTTGGATTCTTTGCAGTTCTAGAGTCAAAGTATGTTGCACACTATTGGGGTGAAGATCCATTCTATCACAGAGAGCAGAAGACAAGAAGAACAAAAGCGTAACTAAGGGATTAAACAATGCTTTTGGCTGAAGTCTGTAACTAGCTTACCTTCAGTACTTTCAGGGCCCAGGAGCAAATCATTATCTAACTTGTTTGTTTCTGGTTTCTCATCTGGTTGCAGGTGTTAAAAAAAGCAAGCTTAAAATTGAAACATTAATACAGTAAGAGCTGGAATGGTACTAAATCAGAATTAGCTCTTTATTACCTTTTAGAAAGTTAACCCTGAAGTAACTATACTATAATGACTGGGTTAAACGATGGAGCTGCAACAATACTGCATCAGTATTTCATGTTCTCTTCACATTCTCTCCACTGACGTGAATGCTGGAAGGAGCATCTTTATTGTTTAGCTAGGAATGTGATGTATCAAATGTTCACGCTACAGTTATTGTGGAAAAATATAACACTATTTCCATCCTAATTACAAAACATTCCTGAAATAGTACTAGTGTGTATTTGATTTTAAAGTAAAATATGGGAAAATAATTTAATTTGTATAGCAGTTTTCAAAAGTAACCAAGTGTTTCACAGTTAGAATAAAAATTAGACATAAAGATAAGATCCACACAAACCAACAGGTTCTGATCCCAACACGTAGCATACCGGCGATTGTGACAAATCGTCGCTATTTTACGTGTTGGGAGTGCAAATTCGTCTGTATTTTACACTTTGCATTACACAGAGTGTTGTGATATTTTGATACCACGGTAGCATTTACAGGATATTGTTTTATTGTGATATTATACAGAAAAGAGTTACTCAATAAGGCCCATTTACTAGTTGTTTTTCTCTTTCTCTCTGAATTGATGTGTAAGACTCACAGGCTGGTACCCCAAGGTCGAAAATACCACAGAGACGAGACCACTTCCTTACTCCCATCCTCCCTTTTTCTTTATCTCTTAGAAAAAGGCTCGTTAAAGGCCAGGTGGTTTGTTTCAGAATTCACTAATGAAAGAACTCTGTATTCTATGTCTAGGAGTGTATTTTGCTGTGATGATCATAAATTGTAGCTGAACTGATAAACTACACACAGGATACTTCTTTGCTCACAAGGCAGGAAGACGTTTCCTTATTTGGTCTGTACCGGTTTGAACTGGGAAAGCTGACACACGAACCTTTTTTTCCTCTATATAAGCTGTTATGTACTAATTAACCTTTGAGTCGATTGGGAAGGCAACCTAAAGCAGTCTCTGTTTTCTTGTTCTCCCAAGCTGCTCCCGAGCTCGTACTAACACGCTGAATGGCATACCTGAGTGTTACTTTAAATAATTAGGAATCTTAGAAGGAAAGGACAGAACTCTGCTTATCGCTCGTGCCTTGGAGGGAAAACCGGGATGGACATTTTTTTCCTTCACAGAGCATTATGAACCTTAAACCTGTTCACTTTTAGATCCTGAATTGGTTTGGAATACACTGTGATGGCCACAACATGAAGCTATTTTATTATTTATTTATCAGTGATATTTTGATAGTTTGTTTTGGAATGGATGTCTTGAGCCTATGCTCTAAGCGTCTTGTGGGATTGAACAAATTATTTTATTGGTACAATATAATCTGCAGTATGATCATTGCCTTAACAATGTAACAGATAGCTTTAAGACGGAAAGGCACCTGGCATGGAGATGGAGGCAATGTTCTTTTTATTGTGTCAAAAGTCGTCACCAGAACATTTGTGGTTTTGAAACTTATGCATGTATTGTATCTGCTTGACGCATGAGGGGGCGTCATAAACATTCCCTGATGGTATAAAACAACTGATTGTGTATTGTACGAGTGAGATCAATGCTGTCTGCGAACAGTGTTCATCTCCCACACGTGTGTTCATTAAAATCATCGTTTGACCGACTCTCCTGGACCAGTGTTGTGATTTTGAATCCCTCCTGTATCCCTCCTCAATATTTGAACCCTTAACAGTCTCTTACCACCATGAGCAGCTTTATATTGGAGTATATTGAGAAGCCAGAGTGTTTTATAAGGATGCAGAAGGGTACCTTTTGCATCACTAAGAGACACCTAGGGCTGTGACAAATTGTCTGTATGTTACGCGTCAGGAATGATAATGCTCTATACAAACACATATTAGGGTCACACATTTATTCCAACAATCACACTTCCATACAACTAATACAAACTAATCTATAAAAACTAGATTCACAGATTCAGCTGACAACGTGAAAAGCGTGATCACCTCTGGTAGAGTGTAAGTAAGAGCGTCAAACCATTAGACAACCTTGATCAGATGATCTGAGAATTCGACTGCAAGTGATCAGGTCTCAGTAGCTCTGACTTATACAAGGATCTGTCTATGTAGAGCTTTATATGTTAATCATAGGATTTTAAAGTTAAGATGAAGCAAATGCAAAAATACATTTTTCCTTAGCGACTGGTTATTAAAATAGGATCACTGGTTGGTCTCTATGTCTGTGGGACGTGGGCTGTAATGTCAAAGGAGCGAATAGATTTGAAATTGATTTTTTTGTAATGCAGTATTCAATGCAGTACACAGTTTACCTTAGTACATTAACAGTATCAGCATCTCGAGATGGAGTTGGAAGAAATTCTGTTGCATGTACTGTGACATTTAAAATGCCTTATTCCTGCATTTTTAGCACATGTTAGGAATATATCAAGCAAAGAGAGTCAACAGCGAGTAAAACAAGTAAAAAGATCTGCCGGTGTATATCAAGGATAATAGAGACAAACAAAACTTGATGAGCTGCCAACAGTGTCAATAACCTGGACTTTATCCAATATTTATGCCCCCAAAAGGTTGTTTATTTGCCTTAGGAAAGATTAGAGATGACAGAACTGCCAAGGTGTGTGATTTGTCTGATGGGGTCAAGAATGAGACAGTGACACCTGTGCCACGAAGTGTGCAGGGTTACATTGGCTCTCTCCTGTCTAAATGCTCTCTCTCACTCACATTTGCCTCATGTTTTCATTGTTTTGATTTTCGGTGCTCCATAATTTAAGTATACTTTTTACTTCGTATTTATTTTATTTGGCAGTACTTTTGTATCCCTCCTAAATTACATATTTATTTACATAAGATCCAGTAAGTGCTGTTTTTTAGTACTTGTAAATGCAATAGAAAGGTTTTCAGTGCTTGTTGAATGGAAAGAGATGTGCTGAGATATAGTCTATTGATCTCAAGAGCAACTCTGTAGTTATATAACTGTCTCAGATGACGATACATTCAAAGCAGAACACAAATGAAGTCCTAAAGTAAGCAATAAATCAGGGATACACAGAGGGAACAAATAAACAACTGGTACATGAAGAGAAAAATGAGAAAGGAGAAATACAAATGTGAAAGGTGACAAGGCAATACAAGACATCCATTCCAATATCATACGAGACAGAACAGGCATTCCTACTCTGTCTTCATCCACAAGTGGGAAGGACCCTCGCCTCCCTGATAACAATGTGCAGAATATAAATGCACAGTCGTCGCTCCTTGCTGCTTACCGTGTGATAAAGCAGCTCTCTCTATGGCAGAGTGCTTCCATAACACGACTTGTTTGTGGCCCCAAGGCTGTTAGACATTAACTAAAGTAACATGAATGCTGACCCAAAGTAAAATGCATTGCTTTACTTCAGTCTTTCGCCAGCTTCATGTTCCCCATTTGTATTCCTCATTTAGTGGGAAATTGTGATAAAAATAGTAATTGACAAAAGGAAATATTTTCATATTTCATAATCATATTTCAAACAATATTTATTTTCTTAGAAAAAAATGAAAATAAAACTGTACTGTTGAATTAAACTAGGATTAGTCTTTAGCCTATATGCTTTAAATACAGAGCCCTGTCTCTGATAGCAAGGGAGATAATGAGTGGAATTATTTAGTAATGGAATGCAGCTCACCTATTCAGTTAGAAGAAACCAGTGGTGTCCTGTCAGTGGGAAAGTTCAACCGCCGACAGAGACATCCGTAACATCGCTGACTATTTCGCTGACCCACCCAGCAGGCAGCGGCAGGGGGCCTGTGACTATCATAACAGCAGACTACAGCTTATTGGGAAAGGGAAAACACAAACCTCAGCTGAACATAACCTGTACCCACAAGTGCGCCACTAAAATGTGTGCACTATATTAATGTGGTAAACATGTAGCATGAAATATAGAACTGTGCAAAAGTCTTGACCCACAACTCATTTCTTCACATTTTTCATGTAAAAAAGAAGCAATTTCTCCTTTTTCATTTTTATCCACACTACGAAGGCAGTGCTTTTCATATAGTATCACACTGTGAACCAAAATATGACAGTACTTTTCTGCATTCATTAGCCCATCAGTTTTGACAGGATCCTATTGAGAGGATCGCGTGTATTCATTAAAATCAATTGTTTGACCAAGATCTTCTGGACCTGGTGGTTTGTACTCTCCTTCCTCAATATTTGAACCTTAACAATCCCCAAC
The DNA here is from genome assembly GCF_041146795.1 of Maylandia zebra. Classification (NCBI taxonomy): domain Eukaryota; kingdom Metazoa; phylum Chordata; class Actinopteri; order Cichliformes; family Cichlidae; genus Maylandia; species Maylandia zebra. The sequence continues at coordinate 32,917,935 of NC_135182.1, forward strand.
ACCTCTGGGTGACATGCAGCCCCAAACCAAGACAGACAGTGACTGTAGACTCTCATTGTTGTACTTGTTCACTGACCTCCTCTGAAAATACTGACTGTCATGGTCCGGGTGAGTACGGGGTTTTTCCACTCCACTGGGCTCCACCTTCAGGCAGAGACTCCAATCAGCTTCCACACCTGGTTCCAATCAAGTCACCAGCATATACGACCAGCATTCACAACAGACCTTCTGCTAACTCACGTTAGTGCTAGGCCGCCAAGCCCTTGTGAGAGCCCTTAACTACTGCTTTTCTCCTCACCGTGTTTTCTTTGTCATAGGACCCACCTGGCAGTCCCACTTCCCAAGCTAAACTACTCACATCTCCGCCTGGACGCTGGTTCTGTCATCTGGTTGCTTCCTTTCCATCATTGGACTACACCTGCCTGCCTCCCTGCCAAGTCCCTCACTCCAAGTATATTCTGGACCCTCTCTGGACACTCCTCACCCGGAACCCCTTGGACACCCCCTCCTCGCATGACACTTTAACCTGCAACATGTAAGCCCTAACCACCATAGTCTAATCCTTCAGCTGTGATTCACTAGACTGCCACTGACTACTTGTCTCCTCTCATTATAGTGACTGCGTACCTCCATCCAAGCCGCTGCCCCTTTTTCCATTCCCAGGATCCATCCATGAAATCTAGCACCTAGTCATAGCACTCAGAGTTTCATGTTCATAGTTTGACCTCATAGTTCTCAGTTCATAGCTTCCACAGTTCATAGCATTCTCCGTTCATAGCATTCATAGTTTCCTGCTTTGTAAGTTAACTAGGCACTGTAAATAAAGCACTGTGTTCACGCCCGTTTTGCCTCCCTCTGTGTCTGCTTTTGAGTCCACACCCACAGCCTGGCCCTCTCGGCCGTAACACTGACAATGATTTGAAGCTAAGATGCATTTACTGAAGGTCCAGATGCATCTCTAATTGTTAAGGTCAAGACCATTTTCAAATTTGCACCAAAGTCCGGCTCCTTGGAAGTACAATATAAGGAAATGAAGGGTAACTCAAGACTTTTGTACAGTACTATATCATATTGTCAATATTAGAATTGTTGAAACTATCCATCCATCTATCCATTCTTTTTCACTTACATCCTGATTACAACCTGGACAGTTTGCCAATCCAACGCAGGGCTAACACGGAGAGACAGACAACCAGGAAAACAAGTCACAAAAAATGAATATTTTCAGATTTGTTCATAGGCTTCTCTATAAGCCACTGGTGTTTTGATACCTTACAGTAGCACTAAATCCTTTCATTTTGATCCCTGGAAAATAAATTATGCCAGCAAATGTAACATATGAGCATATGATGCCAAATAGCTAGGTTTCATTTGACGTAGACGTGACGTCGACGTAAAGCGCGAAATTTGACTGGCGGTCGGAAGTGAAAAAGATAAGCGCAAAATCACAGACAGACAGTACGCAAAATGCCTATGTCCTGTTGTGTTTACGGATGCTCCAGTAGGTCGACCAGAGAAACTGATAAACGGTATTTTAGGGTACCAAAAATAGCCCAACGAAGAGGAGAAAAATGGCAAATTCTAACCGAAAAACGTAGGAAAAAATGGATTTTAAATTTACGTTTACAGTCGGGAGGAGCATAGTCTGCCAATGCCCGTGTCTCCAGCGACCACTTCGTCAGAGGTAATGTTATGTTTGCAAACGAACTTATTAGCATTAGGTAGTCGTTAAATTCTCGTTTACTTAGTGCTTTTAAGTTAGTAGTCTAATATTGACTTGATTGGGACTATAGGCTGCCCAAGTGCTTTGGATGACGAAGAGTCGGGGGACTGGGCTCCGACGGTCAATCTCGGCTACGAACGAAAACCCAGATCGGAATCAGTTCTCAAACGAGAGAAAAGAATGAAGCTTAAGGCAGAACAGCATCGATGTGCAGAGGCGATTTTGGATATGCAACAGACGGCTGAGAGCCCGGATTTGAGCCTAGTGACAGTGGAGAACAGGCTACTAACCCTGCCATACAATTGCAATGAGCTGCAATCACTTCTCCATCCTCCTTTGCAATTACCCAAGTCTTCAGAGGTGTCTCGTTAGACCGCTGAGAATGGTTTACCTTGAAACAAACAACTGTCACTCTAACGAAGTCCTAAGGATGTGGCATGTTTGTTGACGTTAAAGCCGCTACCGCTAACTGTTAGCGTGTTTAAGATAAAGCAATATAAGAACAAACACTCACCCTTGCAAACACCAAACTGTATCCATCACGGAGACGTTTTGTTCCAAGGTTGTGGACCCACCCGCTGACAAAAAAATTGTACGCCTCCAGACTCTTGAAAGCTTTCATTTGCTGCCTAGTGTAGTAAGAAGTCTGGAGGACCAAGTAGTTGGTGATATCCACAGCCTCGATAGTAGGCAAATCCTTTACTTCTGTGGTGTATTCGGACATTTTCAAAGAATACGGATCACGTCCGATATATTTTTTAACTATCTGTTTATATCTCTCCCGAGAAACGGGGTCTAAAGTTGCACAATAGCTGCTCTCCTGACTCTCCACAGTGTCCTCCATGTTTACTTCCGCCCTCCACTCAAAAATCGCGCTGCCTCCGCACGTCATCAGAACCACGTGACCGCAACCCAACTATTGCTCATTAGGTACATGTGCATTAATAGAGTAAATGCATGTAATTCATTTTTCATGAGTTGCCCCCTGCTGGTCATTAGATAGAATGCAGGGACTTAAACACATTGGCTTCCCTTTTCAGAGACCATTGTCCATCATTTTTATACAGCCTATAGCCCAACATCTGCTGTAATTAGCATCACCTTCTGTGGCAAGGGCTTGACTTATTGTCATGATAACCAAAAATAAAGAGTTGGAATTTGTTGCAGGTATGTTTACCTTCTAACATGATGTTAGGAAAAGAGAAAGGTGTCTTTTAACTGAAAGCAATTAACCAAGTAGTTTTGTCTAAACCTAACAAAACAGGAAAGGATTTATTTTTTAGCAAAATAAATTAGTCAACTGATGAATGTGTTCTGTTATGGAAGAGTGTTTCTGTGTTTCTGAGTTAGTGCTGGGCCATATCATACCATTTACGGTAATACCAGTATAATGTTGGGCAACGATAAGAAAATGAAATATCGCAATAGAATATGAGTAAAACGTGCATGCGCAGTGCCTTTGTTTTCATACGCACATGGCGGAAAAAGCATGGCGGCAATGGAGAATGAGAAGGGCGAAAGCAGATTGTTGAATGAAACGGATGAACCAGAATTGGTTTGTAAAAATGCTGCAACTTCAGTGGTGTGGAACTGGTTTAGCTTTTGTCCGTCAGATACACAACAAAGCACTATTTTAGGTAGAGCATGCTAGTGGGCCGTCATTATTACCGTGTTTTTTGGAAAATACAGCACACTTAAAATCAATCCTTTGATTTTTCTGAAAATCGACAGTGCCCCTTATAATCCCGTGTGCCTTATGTATGAACTCTGGTTGTGTTTACTAACCTCGAAACGATTTTATGTGGTACACGGCGCTCGAAAATCTGTCAAATGTTTTAGTATGACTTTGCTAAGCTACGAAGCCGCACCGCTTGATGGATTGTGGGAGCATTACGGCTACTGTAGGCAGGAGACTCGCAGAGTAATACGTACTGTGCTTCAACATAATATTACCATATTGTGTGTGTATAACCTCTTTTTACGTTTGTGGATATTATACATGGTTATGCTGAGGATATGTCGGCCAATTTCCACTGGAAATGCCTTTTGGTTACACTGTCAGCAAGGAATTTGCATTTGCACTGTAAAATGTTTATATAACTGCACATAAAAAACAGCTGCAGTTATATTGTTATCGCAAATTTTCAAATGTATATCAGGATAAATATTTTTGGTCATATCGCCCTGCTCTATTCTGAGTGGTTTTTTGTACTTTCATGGATTTGCTGACAATAAGAAAAATAAAAAACGCAGCCTTGTCCTTTACTGCCTTCCATGTCACTGAAGGATTAAAATAAAAAGTTCTTGTGATCTAACAGAGAAATATGTTTTTCATTGTTTATTTGCTACCATAACTGAATGCCATCTAAATAGTAAAGAATTATAGATGGAAAATATAATATTTTGCTGATAATAACTGCAATGGGAAAAAAATATGTGCCTTGTAAACACTGTAGCATGGTTTAAACTAAAATTAGAATTGCTGCAGCTACAGAAAACAGGGAGCAAACAGTATACATCAAGTGACTTCTGGGTAATTGGTTTAACAAATTAACTTAGTAATTTCTAGCGTATTGATTTCTGAGTTAATAAGACCACATGAGACATCTAGTATTAAGTTGTATTTACAGTGTCAAATAGATAAATTACACTGAAAAACCATTTCACTTTATAGGGGAACTAAAAATACTTATAATTGTGTTGCCAAAGATCAATGCAGTGATGGAAATAGGTTAGTCAACGTGTTAATTGCTGATGGAATAATTGTCACGTTATGGCTGAGTGGGTTGCCAACACAAGCCACAACCAGGGTGTTGGTTAAGGTTTCACTCTCATTAATGCACTAAAGAAGCTGAAATAAATTTATGTTGATGCTCTGATACCCAGTGCTTTCCAAGGAGATGTAATCTTTCTGCTTTTCGTGATACAGACAGGTGAGCTTTTTGCACTACTTGAGAATCACCTTAGTTCTCTTTGGTCATATTAAAAGAATACTCTATCCCAATCTGCAATAATATTTATTTATTTATTTGGAATGAATATCACATAGACAGACCCTAAAGGTTTACACTCTGAGATGTCATTTTCTTGAATAGCTACCAGACACTTGTTACAAACAACACTTCCTCACATTTAATTTAGTTGCTTCCAGTAACTGCAAATCTCAGAAGCAGATCAGTCCACTTTCACAGATGGCGATGGCAATAGGCCATTCTTGTTTTCTAGTATAAAATACCCACTTGTTTTAGGTTAATAACTATTTTAAACAACTTCCCCAAATTGTTTTCCATTCTCAAACCCATGCTTGTATTAGGCCAACAAGTAACCAGGATCTGTTGATCCAATGGAAATAGTCTTCCGCGTTCTAGGTTTTTACTCTTGACCAGTCTCCCCCTTTGCCTTCATTGATTTTTTTATTTTCCAGTTACACTTTCCAGAGTTACTCCAGCTGTTCCACCATCTACTATTTTAGCTACAGGGGAAAGACCAGCAGCTAGCAGATAAAAAACAAACAAACAAACATGCTATCAGTAATCCTGTTTTAGTTACACAAGAAGTATTTCATATTAACAGAAGATCTGTTTTTTGTTTTTTTATTATTGTTTTTTTCACAGATGGAGTTGCATAGTAAACGTGAGGCTTATAGAAAAACCAATTTAAATGCTAATGGATTTCTCATCCTATAGCCAACGCTTACATTTTATTTTATACTGGTAGTTAAAGCAAAAGTTTAATGCCAGTTTGAGTTAAAGAATAGAAAGAATGGGAGAATGGAGCAGTGATTTGCACTGTTGCCTCACATCAGCAGGTCTCTGGTTCAAATCCACAGGCTGGTGTGGAATTTAGGTTAACTGGCGACAGGTTTGAATGTGAGCATGAATTGTTATCTGTCATACTGTGTGTGCCCTGTAATAGAGCGACAGCCTGTCCTTTGACATCTGTGATGGGTCCCAATCCTCCCATGACCCAGAGTTGGAAAAACAGTTGGCAAAACAGATGAATGTCCTGCCTAGATTTAAACACTAAATATAATTGGTTAAAAAAATTACTTGATTAGATTTACACCCTTTTCACAACATTACTACATGCTACGAAGCTTTTCTAGTAGAAAGTTCTAAACACATTTCTCCTGCAAGAAGTTACCTCCATTGCTTATATTTCCACCATTGCTTAGTCTCAATTTTCTAGTTAGGCAGGGCTGTATATAGAAAATATCACATACAGGGAGTGCAGAATTATTAGGCAAATGAGTATTTTGTCCACATCATCCTCTTCATGCATGTTGTCCTACTCCAAGCTGCATAGGCTCGAAAGCCTACTACCAATTAAGCATATTAGGTGATGTGCATCTCTGTAATGAGAAGGGGTGTGGTCTAATGACATCAACACCCTATATCAGGTGTGCATAATTATTAGGCAACGTCCTTTCCTTTGGCAAAATGGGTCAAAAGAAGGACTTGACAGGCTCAGAAAAGTCAAAAATAGTGAGATATCTTGCAGAGGGATGCAGCAGTCTCAAAATTGCAAAGCTTCTGAAGCGTGATCATCGAACAATCAAGCGTTTCATTCAAAATAGTCAACAGGGTCGCAAGAAGCGTGTGGAAAAACCAAGGCGCCAAATAACTGCCCATGAACTGAGAAAAGTCAAGCGTGCAGCTGCCAAGATGCCACTTGCCACCAGTTTGGCCATATTTCAGAGCTGCAACATCACTGGAGTGCCCAAAAGCACAAGGTGTGCAATACTCAGGGACATGGCCAAGGTAAGAAAGGCTGAAAGACGACCACCACTGAACAAGACACACAAGCTGAAACGTCAAGACTGGGCCAAGAAATATCTCAAGACTGGTTTTTCTAAGTTTTTATGGACTGATGAAATGAGAGTGAGTCTTGATGGGCCAGATGGATGGGCCCGTGGCTGGATTGGTAAAGGGCAGAGAGCTCCAGTCCGACTCAGACGCCAGCAAGGTGGAGGTGGAGTACTGGTTTGGGCTGGTATCATCAAAGATGAGCTTGTGGGGCCTTTTTGGGTTGAGGATGGAGTTTTTTTGTTATTTGTTTTTTGTTAAGTTGCCTAATAATTATGCACAGTAATAGTCACCTGCACACACAGATATCCCCCTAAAATAGCTAAAACTAAAAACAAACTAAAAACTACTTCCAAAAACATTCAGCTTTGATATTAATGAGTTTTTTGGGTTCATTGGGAACATGGTTGTTGTTCAATAATGACATTATTCCTCAAAAATACAACTTGCCTAATAATTCTGCACTCCCTGTAGTTACAATTAGAGCAATTGATTTGAACACTTTTATCAAACATAGCTATTGAACATTTATTTCAGGATACTTGAGCAAATAGTCAGAGCTCAACAAGTAATGTGAACGTGATGGAAATAGTGACAGAAATTGCATAGATTTGATCAGAACGTGCTTATCGAGGTCATGCTTTGAAGATGTTGTTGTCTTTAAAGAATTTTTATGAAAAGATCTGCCTATTTAGGATGCATAATTTGGATCATCTTTTTGACAAAATTAAACACTCCTGGAATAACAAGTCTCTTTTTGTGCATGTGTGTTGGCTACATTTTTTCACACATAAAGCAATCTGGGCACTTTTCATGTGGCACAAAATGTTTCCTAATTCATCTCTTTAGAAACCCCATGAACGAGACCCATTGGTCACAGGGGGTTGTTTGTACTGTGTACCATTCAGCAGGTGAGATTATACTGGAGAGTCATACCATATTACTGTCTTTCCCAAGCCAGAAAGACACAGCAAGAACCACAGCACAGGCACAGCTGGCCAGCTTTCATGTGCCTCTGGGCTTATGTAAATACTCTCGTTGGGCTGAACATTGGTAAACAGCCTTATCACCTTCCCCACCAGGTTCTACCAGGTTTACACACAGGATGTCTCTCTTTTTACTTCTCCTCATTGGATGTCAGACAGGTGTTGGCCCTTTTGCCCAATCCAAAAGTGGAAAATATATAGAAAAAGGAAATGTCTTTCTCTTTTTTAAGCACTGATTTGCAACACTAAAGATAAACAAAAATAAAGTTATTCACATATTAACTTAAAGTAGCATACATTGTAGAATCATTGCTACCTTTGTCACTTACCTACTGCAATACATCGATTGTAACTGGCTCAAGAATTATTGTAATCACGGGTGATATTATCACTCAATTTATGTGACAGACTTCTTCTCAACTCAGCTGTATAATGGTGTTACACCACTGCAGAAATCATTAAGTAAGCCAATCACCACTGCACATATGTGAGGAGAACAAAAATTTCCATTACACATCTGCACATTACACACAAATTAGCATTCTTAAAGATTAAGCGCATGTCTCTGCTTAATGATTGGGACATGTGTGCCAATTATTTAACTTGTCTCTGCCATGCAATGTTTCTGTCATTAAACATTTAAATGGTGGATACGGTTTCTAAATACTTGTATTTGTTATTCATATCCTGCAACACAAACTTTATGGCGAACATCACAAAAGCTGGTCTACATCTACTACCCAAATAGCGAATCAGGAAAAAGGCTCAGTAGATTCGATCTTTTGTCATGGTCTGTAATAGGACTCAGGCGCAGAGCAAAGTTCAATACAAGGAACAACGTTTATTTGCATGATAGTTTTGAATGTGATCATGGCAAACCTTGAGCTTTGCTTCTTTAAGTACAGTCTAAGAACATTGAACTTACAACCTCTCCACATAGTGATCCCAGTGGTCTCCATATGATCCAGGGGCAATTAAAATAAAACTCTAACCTCTGTAACAACAACAACAACAACAACAATAATAATAATAATAATAATAATAATAATAATAATAATAATAATAATGAATCTTTAAGTTCCACAGCATGATCCCTGGAAAAATAGTTGTTGTGTATATATGTGCACCATCTGCAACATTTACTGAATATACCCTCATCTCGTCTCTTAATCCATGCTTAAGTTGCACTGCAGTTGTGGGAGATGCATGCTGGATCCATGTGGCAAACATAATTGTGTGCTTTTATTGGTGTCAGTGGATGGTCCAGATTTTTTTATTGTTAAAAATAAAGACCTCAAAGTATCTTTTATTTCCCCTCTGCATGTAAATTGCCAAGTCATGAATTTTAAAATAAGAGCACTGGAATTAAAAAATAAATCTCTGCAGGCAGGAGTGTGCAAAGCAGTAGTGCAGCTCTATACGGACATCATATTTAACTATGCTGTAATTTTTTTTAAGTTTATACTCAAGATACATAATTGATGTGTTTGCTTTCTTTAATTCACTTTGTGATGCAGCGGCATGGGGTTAAGTTCTGTATTTTTGGCAGTCTAGCATTTTACTTTGCATTGAATATGTTTTACTAGTTGTGTAATACTGAAACACATCTAATGAAGTCACAACAGATGAGGTTTTTTCAACTTGGTTCATGTTCTCTTCACTACAAACATGCTAAACAACCACCAGTCTTGTGGTCTCTGTGTGTCCTTTCCATTGTTTCCAACTTGTGTGAGCTGAAAAAAGTGTTTCTGACACTTTGTAGTAGTGAGACCATCCAAAGCACTGTTTCACAAGCCAAAGTGTGCATCCAAGTGAGACCATTGTGTATGGGGGAAAAAAGTACTTAAGTACTTGCACTTGCACTCACAAACATTTACATAGCAGGATCAGTGTTATGTAGATAAATGGTCCCAGAGACCTATGGTACAGACTCTTAATGATTTACCTATTAATTTATTAACATTCAAACTTCCTAAACTTCTGAAAAGCAAACTAGCACACATCACCATTCTACATTTTGTTCTCCTGGCTGAGGCAATCAGAAAAAAAGGACAGATAGCTTAATCAGTGTGATGTATCAGTATATTTAAAAAAAAAAAATCTATATGGCATTGATTTATTGGAGATGTAGTGGCATCACATTCTCTCTCTGAGCATTAAAATGATTTGTGGTTACATGCCGAGAGAAAAACCCAGTTAGTTAAGTAACTCCACTTACTTTAATAATCCATTCCTCCTCAGCGCTTGTATTTATCCATCTACACAGCCTCTTCACAGACACTGTAATAGTTATATTAAAAATAATACACACAAAACCACTTCAAACAAATCAAAGCATTTGAGCACTTTAAGTGAAGTAATATGAAAATGCTACTAACTAGCCAGGGCAACATAAGTGTGAATGTGCAAGAAAAATTTTGTATGGATCTAATTTAATTTAATCATCCTTTTAACTGAAACCTTCAGAGCATCCTATCAGTGTTTCACTCTCTCAAAATAATTATCTGAAGCAGATGAAGGTAGATGGGAACATTTCTCAGCTGTCAATCCAAACACAATATGATGAAATAAGCTAAAGATCACTGTGATATATTTGACACTTTTCCAGTTCATTCTTAACTTTGAGAGATATAAATGAGCTATAACTGACTACTATGGGCATGTGATGATAAAATTTGTAAATCTCTGGTTTCTCAGATCAGGTTTTATATCTTGTAAAAGCAAAATTTAAATAATGGTACTATACCTTGTTCAAAAGTAAATGAAATTGGTGTCTTACGAGAGTTTCATTATCAAATATTGCAGTGTACAAGCAATCCAAAAATATCCCATGATTTGCCATTCAGTTCCTACTTTTCTAGCATAAACCCATGTAAAATATATGAAAATTAATTCATATGAGTTCAACTGCCAAAGTTCTGTAAATGTTACATTTTATCTCAGTATATGACTTTTAATTTTCCATCCATCCATTTGCTTCCGCTTCTCCTTTTCAGGGTCGCTGGAGCCTATCCCAGCTTTCATAGGGCGAAAGGCGGGGTACACCCTGGACAGGTCGCCAGTCTGTCGCAGGGCCAACACACAGGGACAGACAACCATTCACACTCACATTCACTCGCACATTCACACCTAGTGACAATTTGGATTAATCAATTAACCTATCCCCACAAGCTGCATGTCTTTGGACGGTGGGAGGAAGCCGGAGTACCCGGAGAGAACCCACACAAACACAGGGAGAACATGCAAACTCCACACAGAAAGACCCCGGCCTGATGGTGGAATTGAACTCAGGACCTTCTTGCTGTGCGGCAACAGTGCTAACCACCGTGCCACAGTGCTGCCCTTCCCACCGTTTTAATTTTCCAAGATGTAAAATTTACACAAGTTAGGTGTTTCTGTTGCTTTATTTTATGTTTTTTATAGATTATGTCATCGTGACAAGGTAAATGTCAGGGCACCCTGGTTTTAACTTGACTGACGTTTGTTTCCAAAGGTGGGGATCATATTTTTAAATCACTGACCCACTGCCAGAGTTGACAGCATGTCAGTCAATATGTGAGTGTCTCTCAGAGATGTGAAGAGCAGGAAGGTCAAGTGAGAAACTGATGGAAATCTATTTCCTTCCTTCATTCCTCTCTCACACTGTATATCCTTACAAAATAGCTCTCAAAAAGAGTTTAATCACAGACTGAACTGATCAAAAAGAAAGTAGCTAGTTCTGCATTGTACTGTCCTGTGACAACAATCATAAGTGACACAGAATCCTATTTTGCTAGTTTAGCTGCTGTTTATTACAAGTTATTGTGTATGACTTTTTGCTGCACTGTGCGTCTGCTTCTTAAGTTGAATATATAATGATTCAAAATGTATTTTAGGTGAAGTATTGCATATTTCATACCCAGTATTACATCATCCCCACCTTCACATGGAGCTTGTTAAATTTCATTTTCTAATTTTGTAACTCGAGTACAGCCACCCTCACTAGTCTTTAACAGCAGCTTGGATATTAATTATCCACACGAAAAAGGTATTGGACTGACTTCTGTGAACAGCATTTGTCTTCCTTGGACTAACGTGGATCTCACATTGCCAAACATGTTGAATTAAAATGTGATATTGGTTTGGGGATTTGACGGGATGGTGCCCTTGTAATCTAACTCTGCCTTAGGGTTCTCTATCAATCTCAGAGTTGAACTGATGTGAGGTGAGATGAGGATAGTAATGACTGTTCTGTGTAATCTGCGATATTGCATCTGCGAGTTCCATATTAAATATCTTTGTTCTTGTTTGATGTTCAGGAGTTTGTAGAGGGATCTGGATGGTAAGAAGGAAGAAGATTTGAAATAAGTTCCACAAATGTGTGGCAGGAAAAATCATGCTGACCTGATAAAAAGGACAGGGGTTCTGTTTGTTGAATAAGACCAGGCATCATTTTGAAAATATATATTATTTAGATTCGTCACATATTTCATCTATCTGGTTGATATGTATAGGAAAAATGAACATGTGTGGCCTTGGGAACGTGCAAAATAGCAACCTTCAGATTTAACACTCTTTAACCTGAAATATCCAAATCGTGTTAAGCTGTAAGGAAATGTCATTCATATAAAATGTCTGATCTTGAAGAGACCTACTATCCTTTTAGGGAACATGATCCTCTATAAACATTAATTTCATATCAAATTTTACCTCCAGGGCTGAAAAATTAAGCTTTGCACCTCTACACTTGCTCATCAAACCTGCAAGTTTATTTTCACTTCTGAAATTGTGGGAATTTCAGGCCCAAAACAGTCATTTGAGGATCCAAAATAAGGGATCCAGAGAATGAAATGACCACGATCCTGAATATCATTTGCTTCTGACACCACCAGTACAATATGTTAGATGTGTTCTTGGGTTTTTATAATACCCTTAATGTGACCAGGTGTCCACTAGTCAGATGGATGTTTCTTGACTTAATTTTTACAACCTTTATCTTTATATAACATCCATCCATCCATTCGCGTCTGCTCATCCTTTTCAGGGTCGTGGGGGGCGCTGGAGCCTATCCCAGCTGTCATAGGGCGAGAGGCGGGGTACACCCTGGACAGGTCGCCAGTCTGTCGCAGGGCCAACACACAGAGACAGACAACCATTCGCACTCACATTCACTCGCACATTCACACCTATGGGCAATTTGGATTAACCAATTAACCTATCCCCACTCTTTATATAACATATACATAAAATATTAGCTGTTTCTTTTCCCCGTGTTTTCGTTAAGGTTCTATTATTTTTTAAAACTTGCAGGTAACGGAACTGACAACTACTAATATATAATATTTGTTTCATGTTCTGTCAGCATCTCACAAAATGCGATTAGAGGTGAAAGATTACAAACATGACATCATCAGTTGTATATTTCGTCTTTCTCTCCAAGTAAATTTTAGAGTTTTGTGAGCTTTTTCTCACTAACGTGTTTACTTATCAGCATCAGAATAAATCATCTCAATTTCATCACCTCATTTTCACCGCTCTAACAACCTGCTAATCATAAGCACACTGATTGGATGAGATGTCACCAACACTTGCTCTGCTCAGCAATTAAGCACATGACTCGTTTCTCAATATGTTCAATCACATTTTCACATTCTCGCGTTAGGATCATGTTACAAAACTCAAAATGTCATTCGACGCAAGAGCTTGTTAAACACATTTACCTGCGTGAAGAAGTCTCATGTATATTCATAAATTATGGAGAGAGGCAAAGTAAATATGAAAGAAAAAGGGATTAAAAAAGTAAGGGTTGTTATTAGCATAATCTTAGCATGTACACAGGCTGAACTTTATTCAAAGCACGAACGGCATTTTTTCAAAGCTTCCTTAACAATGCCTTCCTTCATTATGAGAGGCCAAGTCTGATTTAAGAATAGTTCTTTAACACCTTTTTTGTGGTTTTTTTCCTGCAAAAAACCTTTGAATGTCTCTTTCTTGACAACTACAAAGTGGAGAAAATACATAAATGAATTGTTTACAGACCCCATGTGCAACTGATGTAACCATCAAAGGATTATTTCCACATTGTGTTAAATCTATCCGTCGGCTTGCCGCCTAAAAATAAATAATGTTGTGGCTTTGTGAAATACAGCTCTCAGCTTTACAAAAAGAGTAAAATAAACAGCATCTTCCCTCTACTTTACTCTTGATTGAGCAAAATGTACTTCTAAGATGTCTAGAATGGCTGTGCCACCTGCTGCAGCCTCCAATTTGTCTCTGTGGCTACCAGGAATTTAAGAGTTCACAATGTATCAGAAAATATTTTGGCAAGAGCATTTCTCAGAAGTTCTGGTCTTTATACTTTTCTGCACAAAAGGATAAAAATGTCTAGTGCAGACCAACATTAAATACTGGGCATGGAATGACTAGGTGCACTTTTTATTGCATCTGCTATGGCTGGTGTCCTCTTTATGAATTAAGGAGAATATTTCACGTGTCAGCCACTGGCTATTATTCAAAGCTCTCAGAGTATTTGCTCTGCCTCTCTGCTGAGGGAACTTTGAAGTTGCAAATCTCATAGGGTATCTCTTTACTGTGCCTTGGTCTTTACCATACACCTTGGCTTACCAACAGTGAAGTCATTTTTCATGAAGGCTGATACGATCGCAAAACACACCATTGATGTATGAATATGGCTTATCTGGAGTCTCTGATCAGTTCACTACACAGAAAGCTTTGGTAAAATGATATAGGTGAGAGTTAGATGGTCTGTCTTAAGAAACCCCCACAGCACCTCTCATTATACGCTTATGAGGTTCCAGCCCATTGGGAGATGTGTGTTGCTCTTTGAAGCTATCGGCGACACCTTCAAAGCTATGGCTGCTCTTTGAAGATTTCTGTGCTATTTTACTCCTCGGGATGACATTTCCTTATTCCACTGAGGAAGGTACGTGTATGTAGTGGGTCTAAATCTATGTTGTGTCATGTAGTAGAAGAAAGACACTGTAACCAGGAAAGTCACAGTTTATTCCAACGCATTTGCCACTGTGGTCAGCAGACTGTGCACGCTTCCTTCTCTGTTCTACCTATCATCTCTTGCACAAGTGATCTCAATGCTTTCCAGAGGAAAAGTCTGAAATAAAAGAGACTGTATGCATGTAAGAGGGTCAGGCCCAGTGGAGCCTTTATATTGCTGTTGCAGAGGCCTCAAGGAATTGTTCTATAATGTGGGAGAGTGTTCCATGTTTGCTTCTCTGAAGGGTAGAGTAGATGTAGAAGGAGGTTTAAAGAAATCTCTCTGTGGAAGGATAAACTTCAGAAAAGATATGGATGTACATGCATTAATCTCTTGATAAGTATTTCTATAATAAATTGAAGGTTATTTCTGCATGAGAAAAAGCAGTCTCACAAATTTATATAACAAGAAAAAGAACTCAATCACATTTTTTCTGTGATTTACTCCGTATTTACAACTAAGAATAGAATGTGAAAATAACTTACAATTATTTTACCGTGTACAAGTTTATCTTGATACACAAGCTCCCACTAAAACTTTACCACAGAACTCAAAGCACTAATGTGCACAACCTTAAATAACTTACTGACAAACTACGTATAAGGAACTAGAAAGCCTGTGCAGATTTTTTTTTCTGTGTTTTAACATATAATTTTTACTAATGTTCACCACATGTGCCACATATAGTCTATGAGCTGTAGAACTAGCTAACCTTCGTGCTTGCCACTTGAGGTAATTTAAAGTTCACTGAGCTGTATTTGAAAAATCGCAAATTTTTAGTGTTTGGATAATATAGTTAGTGTAGATACTCTATGGGGTTGTATAATAAGTAAACGTATGGCACTGAAACAAAATGCAGTTGTGGCTCTAGAGACTGCAATTTTCACAAGTTGTCAGTAAGACCACCGTTGGTTCTGAAGTGAATAATCCATGCAGCTACTGGAAAAATGTGTCATTTAGAACATATTGATACATTGATTGTCTCTTGAGGAGGAATAATACTGATGATGATCCCCAACAGGCTGCAGTTGTAATTTAACTGAGGAGTACCTCTCAAATGTAGAAATACAAATGGGAAGGCTTTTCTTGACTGAGGCATTTCAACTACTGGACATACTGCCAGAAAATGTGCTATGTACTTTCATGTCAACCTCAGGATGAATTAGAATAACTTTGTGTTTCAGATCCTCTGTTGTTAACCAAGTATCCAATGTGGCTGTGTATGTAGTTTTGTTCTTATTAAAAATTCAGCCCAGCTGCTATCTCATTATGCTTTTTTGACAACAATGAAACCAACAAAAGGGAATCCAAAAAGTGAGCTGGTTTTGTTCTTTGTGTCCTCAGCCTTCAAAGGGACCCCTACATTTTGATAAATTCATGCAGAATGCGAGGACAAATGAAGCAGTGTTCAAAGACAGTGTCCTTCACCTTTCAACCTGCAGAAGAATGCAAATTTACAAAATAAAATGGTAATTACATGTAATTTAGTCCCATGATTCCATTACCCTAGGAGTGGAGGTACTTAATTGTTATTGCTTTGGTGTTTTGCATTCCCATTATGGCTGGTTTCTTTGCTGCTTATCTCTTAATTGTGTTTTTGATGATAATCAGATCGGAAATTTTCATTTGCTGCAACACCAAGATGGACCTCTATTGATTGCAGTTCCTTCAACTGTCACCCAGCCAGTTCCCGTGAAATTTTAAATCTTCTAATGTTTAGTGCAGTCTGCTCAGAGTGATATGCATTTAAATGGAAAAACACAGCATACAACGATTCACAGGCGAAGCTTTGAGTGCACTTTTTAGCTTATGAGCTTAACTGTACTGTATATGCAAATGTGATCATCTCCAGGTTATTTGAATTGTAGCTCTACTGAAATCTCAACACCAACTGTGAAGAAGATAAAAAGTAAATAAGGGTGCATGTGACCTGACGGGTTCTTCTTGTTAAAAATAAAACATGACTGTACTGTGGGTTTTTTTTATCAAATGATCTCTCTCGAATTATGTTGTGTTCATGAGGGTGAAACATTAATTTTTCAACTCCTAACATCTTGCCCAATGAATAATAACAAATAATCATGAGATTCAAAACACCATTAAGTTAATTGTTTAGGTATTAATTATGCAACATTAAGTTAAGTGGATTTCTTATTAATTTATGCTCAGAGACTCCCATTATCAACAACTCTTCTGTTGCATGAGAGTGCATGTAATATGCTTTTTTATTCAAAGGAAACTTTCGTATTGCTACATTTACCACAATAATTTCGACATGAACACTACTTGTATTTGTGATGCTTACAGTGAAATTCAAATCATGAGAGAAGCTTCCTGTGCTCTGCCAAAACAAGACAAGGCAACGTGATGCAAACAGCAAGCTGCAATTACAGAATGGCATAAAGAATCAGTCCCAAGACAGTATTTCTTCCTATTTTCTGTGCTGTATTACATTACTATCAACTCCTGATGAACTGGGTGGATCACCGAGACCATCTCTTTAAGGATAACAAGTGGAATGTTATCTCCATGTGGAAGGAGACCTTCTCAGGATCAGGGAATCTCAGGGAGGGGAAACCATCTGCTATGAGTCTGTTTGAATAATACTGGATAGGATTATATAATAATATGAGGTCTTATGAATTTTTATGCGAGGAAAGGATTTTAAATTAAATTGTGGATTTCACAGGAAGCCAATGAAGAAAAGCCAATATGGGAGAAATATGCTCTCACTCGCTACAATATATTGGATAAACTGAAGGCTTTTCAAGGAGCATTAAGAACAGCCCGATTATAAGAAATTACGGTCGTCCAGCCTAGAAGTACCAAATACATGAACTAGTTTTCTGAGACAGGATGTCTTTAATTTTACAGAGGAAAAAATAGAGTCATTCATTTTTGTTCAGTGCGCACATGGAAGGACATATCTTTATCAGAAACATCAAATGTTGCACAAGATGTGATCACATTGTGTAACATGTACAGACAACCCAGTATTATGCAGTGTCAGATATATACCTAAAGGGCAGCATGAAATAATCCAATTATCACAGAGGCACGATCAGAAGAAACAAGCCTGAAATTAAAAAATTAAAAATTTAAATCCCATTGACTTATGAAAACACTTTATACACACATCTATAAATGATAATACAAGAAACATTTTTTTTGTGTGAAATACTGAAAATTTTAGTACCAGGCAGAACCTGACAAATCCAACTTAATTTTAATATTTTTTCCTGCTGTGCTGTTGGCCAGTATCCAGCCTGCACAGCTTAAACTGCAATGGTTATTCAATTAGTTCCAAGTTATATTTATAGCAGATTTAGGAGTAAACGTGTGAAATCACCTACAGATCTTTTATTTCATGCATTCTACACTTCTGGCGGTCGACTTGGACCTTTGCTGTAGAGTAAGATATTCAACATTATTGTGAAAATATCTAATTTCTATACTTTTCACATTATATTTTATGTGCTGCTGTGGTATTAGTGATTTGCATCTAATATTTGTATAAAATGTTTTTTAAGACAATATTTGAAGTTAATAGAATATTTACCTCAGCTAAAGCTTAGCTGGAATGATGTGCATGAGGTAAAGAAATCAAAGGAACCGAAAACAGATCATCTTCCCTCTGCCTCTTGGGGCCCTCAAGGCAGATGCTTCATTTACAAAAATAGATGATTCCTCACTCATCCTGCTACAGATTGTTTATTAAGAGAGATAGGGATTCAGAAAACTTCAAAATTAGCTAAAAAAAAGATTTGCGTGACTTGTCCATGTGAGCGAATCAATAATGTGGCATCCTTTTGTAAAATGCATTAGTTTGGTCTTCCGAAAGACAGAAAGAAAAGAAAATCCTCCAGTCTGAAATATTTATCATGTGGTCAACCGTTACACAACCTTAACCAGGTGTAAAATTTAGAAGGCAAAAAAAGCAATCTGCTTTTCTGAAGCTGATGCAAATCCCCCTGGCTAGACATAGAAAATGACTATACTCTGTGTGCAATCAAGCAGGTGGCTGTATAGCTCATGTTATACCTCTCTGGGACTCATGGTGGGACCAGTGCCCAGCTACACTGCATGAATTAGACAAGTGGACCACTGCCAAGTAAACATATATATATGTATATATGACATGTGCAAAGCAGTATTTTTAATCTGTATTTGTATTTATTGAGGGGGGAAAAGTATTTGTATTCAAGTAAAATTCAAAATAGGCATAAATTAATGTTATACTGTAAGTATTCTTTAATTATATCCATTATAATAATTATGGATGGCAATATTAGTTGATGTTTTGTCCACAAATCCAGCAATGAACATGTAACAAGGAACGTCATCGAAAAGAAAATACCATAGCAGCCATTGCCTCATCCATGGTTAAAACCAACAACTAACAAAATACCATTGTGAACATTATGAACCCCACCACCACCCGTCCTTGTCGGGGACGCTGAACAGTCAAACTGACTTGCAGGGGCAGAACATGGCTATGATGATGAATTGGTGCTGGTGGGGGGTTGGTGCTTGTAAGGGGGGGTTGGCAGACAGTACCAGGAATAAGATGCTTTAAGTGCATGTGATTATGCACAACAGATGTTGACAGATGTTTGATATCTCTGCCTCTGATGATTTGACTTTTGCACACATATCAGTTTGGTTTCATCTGCTGCACTGAATGTAAAATGCTTCCACACAGAACTTGATCAAGTTTTTTTGGCTGGTGGAGGACCAAGAAATGGCTCAGCAGCAGCAACACTCTTTTCTATTTGGTTGCCCAAATCCATATGGGGAGTTTCAGCGAAGTTAATGAATGACTGGACAACAGGAAGCTCTGCTAAAGTTAACTAGCCTATAGCCTATATCTTGCTGTCTGCAAAAGACAGAGTAACTTAAATGTACCATGTAACTCCTACAAGTGCATTCAATTCGACATAACTACACAAGCATTGTTTTAACCTTTTAAACCAAACATTAACTTTACTCTGTCAACATCCTATTTGTAAATTACCGAGCTAACAGAGCTACCTAAACAGAGCGAACATGAGAGCACCTGACTGCAGACGTCAATAATGCAGCGTAATTGATTAATCTCCCGATCTTCGTGAAAGTTATAAACTGCCTCCGGAACCCAGTTAAGGTACAAAACAATCTATTCAACAAAAATAGTGATACAGTTCAGTCTTTTATGGCTCAGCTGAGGCCTCTCTGTTGTTGTGTGGAGCAGCCGGTGTCAGTCACCTTTTACACCTCACTCACTCATCCGGGCATGCACTGCAGTCTCATAAGGAAACTCAGCTTTTTGATATAAAGTTTTTCTTGTTCCCAAATACAAATATTTTTTAAAGTACTTGTTCGAAAAAAGTATTCGTAAAAAACACATGATTTGTGCCTTTCCAAATACCGTATTCGGGTTCAGCTCCACCCTATGTGCACAGACAAAGTAAAGAATGGGACGTGACAACGCACATTAGATATGCAACCAGTGCTCTCACACACCTGCTGTGATGCTGGTCTGCTCACAACTTGGAATGATACAGCAGCCATCTGATACAAATTACAGTTGATGTTTTGCATTGTTGTATCGGGACCTCATCCAGAAGTAAACAGATTTGAACTGTCACATTCAGAGATGCATATCATTTGAAAAGTACACCAAGGAGGTCTTCAATATTTCAAAAGATGTAGGCATGTCACATGTCAAGGCATGTCACAATTTTTAGTTAAATTCTTGCAGTCACTGTGCGATTCACTGTGTGATGCAGTCAATGTGATAAAGAATTTATGCTGAGAATTTTTTATAATCGAATTATTCAAAATACTCAATGAATAGTTGCAGCACTAGTATAAAGTACTGAAACGGCACCTTAAGACCACTGGATGTGATAAAGAATTTTTATTTTCTTTCTGACAAAACTGGAGACAAAGTGTCACATTGTGAGGATAATGTTTGAAAGTATAAACACTTCATATAGACAGTGCTCTCCTATACTAATAACACATTACCATAGGAGGATGATACCTTTTATCGTAGAGGTGAAGGATCCAAAAACTCCACAAAAGTGGCATAGACCCAAACGTCCTTCAGAAAATAGTTTAACAATCCTACCAGAGCAGATCTTTTGAATATAATGCATTCACAGAGGTAGCTTAAAATGTTTTTCATTAGAGAATAACACTCTGGACATCTAGGCTCATTCAAAATCTATCTCTAAGTGAATGTTTCTGAGCGTATGTTTTAGAGACAGCTTTCTGTCTCTGTGTAACTTTTCACTCACTCATACTGCCCTCTGCCTCACCTTTGGTTTCTTGTGCTTCTGTGTCAATAAAATATTTAAGTCCTGCCGCTCGAGTGTATGTGGAACTATCGTCTCTTTATGAGTTTGCAGTGGAAAGCAGGTTACCTGGGTCATTGTAGTCTAATCTTTAACGTGCATTTATGTTGCACAAAAAATTAAAGCAGCCGGTGTGTTTTGATGGATGTAACATCATTACAATTTTTACATAGTAAGGAAACCAAAAAATTTATCTGACAGTGGCCTGTGTCATCTTGTACTAAGAGTAGCTGCAGATGGTGAAAGTCTTGTTCACTGGATTTTGCCATTCTGAATCAGACATACATATAAACCCAAAACACTTTGTTGTTGCTCCCAAAAGTTGATTCTGTCCATCTGGACGTAAACTGAAAACGCTTTGTCCAGATGAACAGAATCAACTTTTGGGGATTTCCATACCAGGATGTTTGACGATGGATCAAGACACTGTTGTTGGCTTCTTAAACCTAGGATTATGGTTGGTAAGGACTCTCCATTTCTCATTAGAGAGACACAACAAGCTTTGCTGTTTTAGAGAAACTCCCACACAGACCTTGGTCATTTAGCATTTCTTAAAACCATCTGTTTTTCTCTTTCTTTTAATATTTTGACTACAAGAACTTATTATTCACTAGGTAACTAATATATCCCTGACTCTGGCATGCCCCAGGAAATCATTTTCCTTTCCTTAAATACTTTTTATTTTATTGATTCACCATCCAACCATCCATTTTCTTCCGCTTATCGTGTAGGAGTTGGAGGTTCCAGCTGCAAAGTGTAAGAGGAGAATATGCTCTGGAAAGGTTGCCAATCTGTTGCAGGGCTAACACATAAAGACAAAGAACCATTCATGCTCACATTCAGATCTACTGTCAACTCACCAGTCAAACCCACTGCAGGACTATGGATGGAAGAGTTCACCACAGTAAAGGCTCTTATCTTACAAAAAGCAAAGCATATGTATTTCTTTGTCGGTATATTCTTGTCATCTGACTATGTACGGTGGTATAATAAAGATATTAGGAATAACAAGACAATTTAACCATACATCACTGTGCCATACATGAGTGAAACCAAGTCCAAGAAAAACTGCCCATAAGGCAGGTTTAAACATGTTGTCTAGAAACCACCTACTAAATCACCCATTTGTAGTATTTATGCACCTAAAACACTTTAAAAATATTGTATCGTTTTAATTTCATGACAGTAACATACAATTTAGATCTACAAAACCTGAAAAATTGAATTAAGGATGATACATTCCTGTCTTCCATTATACATTTCCTGTGTTTATTCTTTTTTTTTTCTTCAGTGCAGTAAAAAAAATATATGTGAAACAGCAATCACTTCTTAAAAAGGCAAAAGTCCATTCTCCAAACAGCTACTCTGATTGTTCCTTTAATGCTAAACTGATGGATTTTCCAGAATAAGCATAGAATTTCATCATACGCTGTCTGTTACATTCAACAGGGGAAATGAGCCCTCAAGGCTCTGCCCATTAGCAGAGAAGAGCCCACACCTCCCTCAGATCCCATTTGAAATCTTCTGAAAAGGCTCAGGTTTCAGTAAAGAGCTTCTCCATTACTTCTCTATGTGCTGCCACTAATGATAGAGATGAGAAGTGTCATAGCGATCTTCCCCACCCTCCCCCAGCAGAATGAGCATTAGCATAATGGGCTTTTTAACACAGTGCCTTACCTGCCACGAGGCCCTGTGGAAGCTTGCTGTCCAGGGCCATTAGTGGTTAACTGGCTGTGAGCCAACACTTACCTTTCAATTCAAAACACAGTGCAGCAGAGGGGGTGGCACACAAAGGGGGTCATCAATTTTTCATGCTGAGAGTGAGTTTTTCAATTTGAAAAAAAAAAGGACAGGAAAAGAAACAACATCACAGCAAGAGAAAGAAAATTGTCCTTAAATCCTGAACATAACACACATCAATTCTTCATGAGCCTTTAGGCAGAAAATTACTTGAACCAGTGGCTTTTTAATTATGCAAATTTTAAGGGCATTTTGAACCACTGCAAAAGCTTCAAAAGATGGAAGAAAAGGAAATACAGTTAAACAAAAAAAATTTTTTTAAACTTGCAGTGTAAAAAAAAAACAGCAACAGATTGGCAACCTATCCGAACCGTACCTCGCCTCTTGCCCGACGACAGCTGGGACAGGCTCCAGCCTCACTGTGACCCTGTATTGGATAAGCAGAAGAAAATGGATGGATGATTGGTGTACAACAAAACTAGGGTGGTACATTTTACCTAAGCAAATATAACAGACAACTTATTTTCATTCCTTGGAACTACTGTTAACTACAGAAATGTGAACTGTAATAGAAAATCTCCATAAACTGTTAAGCCACAGTAAGAGAATCAGTAAAACATCTTGTCAAAATGCAAAGAATAGCGAAGGTGATTTAATTTGCCGACTTTTAAAGAGAGCAGTCACCACAGTTTTGTACAATGGCTGCCGTGACTACTCTTATTGCAAATGTTGACTAAAATGTTTTTCATAGTTAAAATATAAGTATGACACTGATCAGATTTAGAAATCATACTACTACTTTTGTCATCAGTGCAGCTGAGTTTGCTCGAGTATTTCACTGCATCTGCCCAACTGTTTGTTCCCTGTAGGATCCGAAAAAGTCACATTTCTTTTTCAATAAATCAGTTCAATTCAGTTTAACTTATACAGCGCCAATTCATAATAGTCATCCCATTGCAAATTAAAAAGGCCTTACGGTGTTTGTAAGAAAACCCCAATAATCAGACAGTTCACTATGAGCAAAAACACCAGGCATAAATCAGATGCTGATTTTGAATTCTGCTTTCATCATTTATAATGTTTCCAGTTGTGATGTCTTGCCCAAAGAGGCCAATTTACAGGTTTCTGCAAAAAGGTGCATTCATTTTTATTTATTTTTGCTAAAAAATACATGAAAAAACCAATAAATTGCCTTAAGTTACATTTTTGAAAATAAGACATTTCACTGAGTGACTAAGCCACTTCACAAGCGCATGGGACAACACAGAAGAGCCACCTCCACAGGACAAGACTCAGCAGTCCATCTGCATCTTAAGGATAAAGGACACTTTTTCGAGGATGCCAATGTTCACATTTTGGACAGAGAGGACAGATGGTTTGAAAGAGGAGTGAAAGAAGCCATCTATGTCCACTGTGAGCGACTATCTTTGAACAGAGGCGGGGGTTTACGACACCAACTCTCTGCCATCTATAATCCAGTTTTGAGTTCCCTTCCCAGACGCCCTAACGCCCACTCACATCCTGGGCCATCTGACCTCAGGAATTCGCATGATAAGGTGGGGCCAGGTTTCACAATGAACACACCCGAAACTCTGGCTGATTGGGACCCACACCCAGTTTCACACCTTGGCTCAGGCGATTAGAGGATCATCAGGGGTCCTTTTGTCCCTCTGTGGGGGGTCACTCCCACTAGGTTTATATCTGGGACTCTCCACCATTTGACCTTAGAACTGAAGAAGCTTCTCGGATGAGAGGTGAAACGTCTTCAAGCAACTTAAAGAAGTCCAGACGCTTTTCTTTGCAAGCTCCTTTGACTACGATGACCTGGATGACTGAGAACCTTCACAGACAGAGTGACTGGTAACCATTTCATTGCAGTTCAAATACACTTAATGCTTACAGCTATAATCACACTGGGGAAAAACAGTGGCAGGGGTGAATCAAACAGCCAAACACATAAGCACATGCTTGCATTGACATGTAAAAAAACAAAAATTAGGCAGGAGTTGTTCACAGACGAGTGCACTTTGGAGTCAGTTTAACACTGAATGTTGAGGAGGAAAAGAAAAGCTTTCTTTTAGCTTCTGAGACAAAAGTTACCAGCCAGAATCATTTTAATGTAAGCAAGGTCGGTCTACTGACAGATAATAAAGTTCTTCTCGCCAGGTCACTGCTCCGTACAATTTCTCTTCTACTTTGAGAATAACAGGCTGCAGTCGAGGGCGAGGCAATGAAGCTTGGTGCTCTAGAAATATGTAAAGCGACAGGGGACAAAATTTCCTAAAGGCTGCTTTGTGCTTCTGTCCCATCTAGTGGTTGTTGTGTGTGTTTGTGAGTAAAGGTGTGTGCATGTATAATGTTGATCTAAATAAAACCACACACTTCTTGTGTGCTGGCAGCATGCTGGAGTACATATCATTAAATTCTTCCCAACACCAGTCACAGTTTCACCTTCCTTTGTCCTGTCCTTTCTTTTAGCGCACCAACACTTTTCCAAAAGACAATATTTCCACAGGGCACTCTCTCAAGTCAGCTTATGACATGTGTGGCTAGACTTTTTTTTTCTCTTCCTCTTGTCATGTGTGGACAGTGAAAGGTAACATTTATTTTTAGCCTTTTCTTTCAGAGGTGCCATTCCCAACACATAATGAGGGCCTGGTGCTCATTACCGTCACTGGTAGATAGTGAGCTGTCACGTATGGCTTAGACAAATGTAGAGCAGCCCCCCCACTGTCTCCCAAATGAAAATAATTACACTCCAGAGCCCCCTCACCTTGTTCTCATTACTCACTAGGTGCAAGGTTCCAGCAAGACACAGGCACAAGGCATATGAAACTGAAGGTGCACCAAAGTACAGCCAAGACTTGGTTAGTGTGTTTAAATGAAAAGCCATAGCGTATTTGGGTTAAGTGAAGGAAAAAGTGATGGAAATGGTATTGTTTTTATCAGATATGAGACAGGCAGAAATGGAGTGAAAAAACCTGTTTAGTTTCTGTGTTAGCTGGTTTTGGCAGAGGTGATGAGTGAAGTCTATCCTGTATCACCACATTTACTCCATGAATTCTTTGTATAATTTGAGAAACTTTTAAAAAGTGTTAACTTTTAAAAGCATATCAAAGAATTATAAGAACCAGAAAAAAAAACTTTGCTAGATTATTCTTAATGAATAAATGAAAAATTAAAATGCATTAGTTCAATAATGAAAAGCTTTGAATGGCACACATGCAAAAGAAAAACTCCACCACCTGTTTGTATTTAGTTATTACCATTTTCATCCTATAGCATGTAAGCCTTAAAGATATGCATTATGTCTTTCCTCTCTCACCCCAATCAGTCCTGGCAGATGGCCCCGCCCCTCCCTGAGCCTGGTTCTGTCTGAGGTTTCTTCCTGTTAAAAGGGAGTTTTTCCTTCCCACTGTCGCCAAATGCTTGCTCATAGGGGGTCATGTGATTGTTGGGTTTTTCTCTGTATGTATAATTGTAGGGTCTAACTTACAATATAAAGCACCTTGAGGCAACTGTTGTTGTAATTTGATGCTGTATAATAAAGTTGAATTGAATTGAATTAATACAGTTAAGGTGACCATCACCAGACTGGAAGGATAGGGTGTTGGGCTAATTTAAAATTAGCTGTCCATAACTCTCCATTGCTGTCCATAACTTTTTTCCCTTCCGGTTCACTGATGTGTTTAAACATGGCACTCTGGAGAACACTATAAGCTTGAACTATACTGACCTTGTTTTTAGGGGGAAATCATTAATGATTTTTGCCTTTTAGGGGGATTTTTGGAATCCCCCTAAAATAAATATTCAGGCTTATTGAGGCTCATGCCTAAATAATAATAACATCAAAAGTAATGTGAGAGCTATGCTGAGGTTTTGGATTTGAAAGCACCATCTTAAATCTTTAATTAACTCTTCATTATGACTTCCTTTTGGCAGTCTACTGATCTTAAATGTAAAATGGTGAGAAAAAATGTACTCTTTCTATAAAGGATACATAAGAAATCCCTCAAGTGATTTTTAAAAACAAAAAATTAAATTTTTTGTTGTGTCAGAACAGTTATTGAGTTAAAAGCTACAGTGTATGTCATTCATATTATTGGGTTTTGTTTCTTGTTTTGTTTTCAGTTTGTTGTTCTAATGTAGTTGACTGGTGTCTTTAGTATGCGTCTTTTGGATGTTTTATTTTTTTTCTTTGATATTTTGATTTTCTCTCCTCTTGTTTTGGATTCTACTGCATTCTGCTGTTGATTACATTCAACTGTGTCTTGTTCCTCACTTGTCTTATCTCCAAACACTCCCCAGTGTGTATATATAGTCCTGTCTGCTTCTTGTCTTGTCTCACACACTTGAGTCTTTGCTCCAGAAACACATGGCAGTGTAATTGACAATAACACTTGAATGGACTCCAAAAGTCGTTAACAACAATATAATCTGATAGTGGCTGCATTACTTACGACCACAACTGATTTGATTAGAATATTGTTGGTCAGTGTATCTAAATATATATAATAACATATTTTTGTAAATTTTCCCTGTGTATCCCGCCCATTAGTAGTTATCTATTTATTTTTTATTTATTTTATGTACAATATGTTGTCTGAAACCTAACTGTATTGCATTTGTAGATTGAAAGCAATTTAATGTTATGCATCTTTATGTCCTAATTATATTAGTGGATTGGCACTCTGTACTGGGACAATAAAGTCGACAGGTCCTGATGGCGCTGATATCATGTGTGTGAAAGTAGATAAATATTAGCTGTAGCCTCTGTCCTGTACTCACGCTACTGGTGCTGCATGTTTCCTGGACGAAGTTAGCAGTTTAAATAAATTTGCTTCGAGTTTGTTGCTGCTCTATGTAAGGATGCATTGTCAATTCAATTTACTGAAAAAATGTCTTAATTCATTGGCACTTCCAACATTAAATAAAATAGTATCATAGTACTTAATTTGCACTCGATTGGTAAAAACAAAATGTTTGAATACAAAGAAAGGATTCTCAGACATTTTGAAAGAAATGCTGATACCAACATGAAAAAAGCAGGAAAAAGAAGGACAAGCTGCTTCAAACCCCCATTTTCCCAGTCTACACTCTTTCCACACAAAGTGAATTTGAGCATCAAATATTGAGCACCTTTCTTAAGATGTTCTCCTCGATATTTTTGCCACCATTAGAATTACCGAAGTGGCAAAGGTCAAAACACATTAAAAACCATGCACGTGTTTAAACTGTCACAGAAGCCTTTCAGTGAGATCTTTTTTTTTCTTTTGAGAAAATGCACCTTCCACGTGTCATGAATGTAAAAAGGATTACAACCTCCTGGGACAGAAAATCTTTGTCTCTCACTCAGCTATCAGGGAATCATTTATTCTGAGTGAAAAATGGACCCTCAACTAAGTGTTGAAGACTCATGAGTTATTTAGGAAAGGATCCATTGATTATTGATTGCAGGTACTTTCACCTGCATATAACCAATACCTCAGTCCTTTTAGGGCAGATTTCAGTTGCTATAACTTTTAAGAGGTTTTCTTTTTTTGTTAGTGTGCAACTTTCTTTGTGAGCTGTAAATAGAAAACACTGCACATTGAATTGCTTAATGCTAATAATTGTGACTTTATTAATATTTTTGAAACTAGATTGGGCACTTGGCTACAGCTGTCATGGTCCTATTTTGGTCTCATGGCCTCATACCACCAGTGTTCCTTTTTCTTTTCCTTGCTCTGTATTTCTCTCGTCTCCTCACGCTCTCCATCTGGTTTTCTCTCCCGCCTGGAGGCATGGCCTCCAGTCTGTGCTGCTGGGGCACCTGCTGCATATCACCTCTTCAAATGCCAGCATACTTAAGGACAGAGTGATCCACTCTACCTTTTCCAGATTGTCCAGCTTCATGTGTGGTAGCATTATGCTGTTCTTGCTTCATGATGTGTTACTCCACATGTGTGTACCAGTCAATCTTGTCCTCCTTCTTTGCTCTTGGTTAGCTGGAGGCTCTCAGCTCTCTGTAATTCATCAGTTGTGAACAGCCTTCTATGTAAAACCCTCTTTCCTGAACACTTACACTCCTGCCTGCTCTCCTTCACTTGCTTGTTAAGTGGGTCTGCTGGTCTTCACTGCTTGTGATAGACTGGTGACCTGTCCAGGCTGTACCTTATCTTTCACCCTTTGACAGCTAGGATAGACTAACCGTGTTTCAATCAGCTTATCTCAGGCAACTTGTGTGAAATTAGACAACACACAAAACTTACTAATTTGTGTATTCCAAATATTCCAAGGAAAGTTTGAGGTCACACACAAACCTGGAAAAAAATGGAAGTGTAAGTCACCAGATTAGCCTGTAGTATAACTGTTAAATGTTAACATTGACATCTTAGCACGCTTACTCTCTGTTGTATTCATAATGGTGGCAAAAAAGTCAGAGCATCATCAAAATTTGAAATAATCAGTTGATATTTGCTGAAATACTCTTCTAAAGCATACAATTCAGCCTCATGGTAGCAGCCACTGAAAAACTGAGAGGTCATCAAAGGCTTCCCAGTGGATGTACACCTAGTCAGTGTGGTTAAACAACACAAAATGTTTTTCACCATGCTGTAAAGGAAGTGCAATTGCATCAAGGCAAATCGAAAGGCTTGGACAGCAAGTAAACAGAAACTGTGAGAAATGGGGGATGTGCTTAAAGTGCCAGCTGGAGGAAGAGAGAGGAATGGTTCCCTCCTGCCATGTAGGTTCCAATACCTGTCCTGAGCCAGATTAATTGATTCAGGACAGGTTAAAGTGCAGCCACTGAGAGACAAAGGGAACGAGAGAGTGCAAGAAAAAGAGCTATCAAAGGACAGTTACAGTTGCTCTGCTCTTTTACAGCTTATCCTGAAAGTGTGGTAAACTGATCCTGTTATGTCCATAGTTAAACTGTGTAAATTTAAAGATGTGAAATGTGCCTGCCAATAAATCCTCTTATAAAGCCACTCAGGTGAATCTGTGGTACATTTATTGACTGTGAATGGTTTAACCACAATGCATTGCACACTAGCTTCAAGGACAACTCAACCTTGATTATGGAGCAAAGTACTTGTAGTCTATAGCCGTGGGGGTTTCTACAGATCAGGATTCATTTGAAGGTTCTATACAGAATGAAGCTACTGAATGAGTGCTGGCTTTTATGTCTTCTTGTGCCATAAATGCATTGCAGGTATAGTCCTGATCAAAAGTAACAAGAAGAAATGGGATTGAGACAAAACATTTTTTGAGCATGCAATTTATTGAAAACAACACTTAAACTGAAACAGGCTGTTTTACAGCTGATCAAAAGTTTGGGACCACACCTCCAAAAAAAACCCATAAACCTCCCTAAAACAGAAATCAAAGTTCCAAACATGAACTCAGTAATGAGTAGCTCCACCGTTATTGTTGATCACTTCAAAGATTCATTGCAGCATGCCTGATGCAAGCATCTCCATGAAGTGAGTGGGAATAATTCTCCAAGTGGTATTTACTGTCTGGAACTGTTGTCCATTTTTGTAAACTTCCCTTGCCATCTGTCCCCAAAGGTTCTCAACTGGATTTAGATCAGGAGAACATGTAGGATGGTCCAAAAGAGTGATGTTATTCTCCTGGAATAAGTCCCTTGTCCTGCGGGCATTGTGTACTGTAACGTTGTCCTGTTCAAAAACCTGCGCCCCTGCAGCGATGGTTCGCTGTGAGAGACCCTGTTTATGCAGTTCAACAACCCAACTTTCTGATGCCTTTGCCATCAGAAAGTCATTACAGTGTGACTACCTCACAGAAAATGACAGCGGAGCCACATTTTTGCACAGATTTGGCCTTTTAAAAGCTTGTGCTGTAAAACAGTCTGTTTCAGCTTAAGCGTTGTTTTCAACATTTTCAAGTGGTCTTAGGCTTTTGATTGGGAGTGTTTTCTCTAAAAATTCCACTTCTGTGTTTGAGTAGTTTCAAGAAAAGATCACACAAAACTCCACTGAAATTTTTAACAATGTAAATAACTACAAATCCCTGAACAGAGTATGACATCTAGAAAAAAAAAAGTGTATTAGTTTTGGTTATGAAGGTTAAATTTGTTCATTTTCATAGCTTTGTGAACTATTAAGACAGAATCACGTGAAGTTAAGGGTAGGTAAGAACATTGTCAGTTTAACTTTATTCTAATTATGTACTGAATTTCAAAGGAAAAAAATCAGAGTCACGACCTTACAGAAATACAAAGAACAACAGTAATTCAACATCATAAAGTCGAACTCAAAATACAGCATAATCTTATAGTGTATGTGTGTGTGTGTGTGTGTGTGTGTGTGTGTGTGTGTGTGTGTATTATACCTTTACTCTATTTCATAGTTACACAAGTTATGAGTTTGCAGAATGCCTCTACTGCAAATAATATCAGATTTCAACAGCAAACCAGAATGGATCTCCCCACATAATCTACTTATCACAGCAGAAAAATTACTATGATTATTCACAGGAGATAATATTTGGGTATTTGTCTGCTCTGATGGTGCTACCAAGGACATTACCTTAGAAAAATCACCTTTTTCAATGCTGGAAGCATTTAAGCTAATAAACTTTTGGCCGCATCAATCGGTCTGGATATGTCAACAATTAATCAACTTACCTCTGTTTTTTTGCTGCATGTGTAAACCGTGGAGAGCATCTCTCTGCTGATTTGAAGATACACGTATACATCCTGGTGCTTTGTACTATGAAGTCAAAGAAAATGACTTTCTGCTTTTGTTTAAAGGACAGCTCTGGTCTGTTTTTGATCAGTTTAGCGATGACTTGAGATTTAGTGATGTGTTTACAGCTTAGGTTAAAATATCACTGCCTGTTGTTCAGCTTGACTTTATTAAAAGTTGTGGAGTAGAGGAATGTGAAAAAAAAAACGTGATGCTGGCACAAAGCATACCAAAAATCAAATACATCACCTTTTAAATTGCACACTCTGTCATGATGAAGATAAATGTGGTGTATAGGCATTTTATTTTAATATACTGTATGAGAAAATAATTTTGGCTCTCGTCTACAAA
Organism: Maylandia zebra; assembly: GCF_041146795.1. Lineage (NCBI taxonomy): Eukaryota > Metazoa > Chordata > Actinopteri > Cichliformes > Cichlidae > Maylandia > Maylandia zebra. Next base: position 32,949,562 of record NC_135182.1, read on the forward strand.
GTGACACTTAGAGTGTTACAGAGCCACATAAATGGCTGCTGAGATTTTCTTTGAAAAACTTAAAGCACCACAGAACACCATTTGTAGTTACATACAGAGTGTTTAGTGAGCTACACGTGATCAATCAATCGTTTAAAAAAAGTCCATTGGACACATGGATGTGGACCTTGCTGGGTGGGAGCTGGGTTGGAACCAGATGATTGGTACACAGTGCATGAAATTTCAGTACAATTTAATATAATTTAAGCAATTTTTTAATCTTTTCTGCAGACTGATTGTTCTCAACAGTTTGTTCAGCTGGACTATCAATTGAATCAGTCACTTTACTTTTCCCATGACGTATGCCTTTCATGCCACCGCATGCACACTTGGTGAAATGCACTGTATGAGTCCTGTGGCAATACTGAACTATTCACAGAGCGATGCCCGCTGCAAAATTACACTTCAAGTATAATGAATCCACCAGTAATATCCACTCTCCAAATATAAAAATAGGTCATTTTACTATTTTGATTTTAATGCAAGGTGTGTGTGGCTGTGTGTGGGTTCAAGTTTGTATTACTGAATGCAACTTCAATCACTTAAGCATCTGCATTTATTTTGCTATTACCAGATGCCATTTGTTATAATTATTTAATATCAACCTTCATACAATACAGAAATTATGAAAAAAAACAAAACTAAAGATATAACACAAACCCAGGAAGAAAGTTATCTTCTTTTGCTTATGATTCATGCAGCCTGATGTCACACCACTGCAGGTGCAGGCAGTGAAATTCCATTTTACATACATTACATGTTTAATGTTGCCAAAGTGTTGGCATTAATATCAATTTCATTAGATTTTACTGGGCTTATGTGGCACACAGTAAGTAGCACAAAATCCATTTACTCAAACCACTAGGCTCACAGCAGGATACTTGTCATCTAGTGTCTATAGCACTAATTTAAACCTGAGCTGGAAGAGTTGCCTTCTCTGTCCACTTAGACAGAAATAACTTCAGTCTTTGGCCAATGGGAATTATAAATTCACATCAGCAGTTAGATAACAAAGAGAGGAAGCTTCTACTCTGTTAGCTAGCTGTGATCCTTTTCATTCCACTATATGCAGGTAGGTGTTTTATTGTATAACCAGCCTGTGGAAAGCCCATGTGAAAACCTATATGATATGTAAAAGTTGTTCCAAGGGTTTGCAGTATCTGATATTACAATATCACACCGTATTTTACAAAATTACAACAAGTGAGGTCGTTAACACCAGTAATTTACCTATGCATATTTTATTATTTTTGTGCTGTGCGTTACTATAGAAACCCCTTTATGTAACACTAGTAGATCTTCCAGGAGAAAACAAAGAGACAGACACACTTGCATGTAAGACATTTACCTCAGGAGATTTGACAAGATCCTAACAAAATTAGGTCTGTATTTCCTCTGCCCTTTTACTACAAATCAAATTTATGTGACAACAATGAGCAAGCTGTGTTTTTTAATTAAACTGCAGACTTAAATATAATTGGTATTTCCTTGCATTGCAAGCAGGCAAGCCTGAGCCATCCAAAATGAGCAGGTAAATGAAGACTGAGTTAACTTCTCAGTTTCTGATAATCAAATTTTTCAATACAGAGAAGAAATAGAAGGTATCTATCTATCTTCAGCTTTTCTTGAGGTCACGGAGTAATGTGTGAGTTGTTTCCTGGGGTCAAAGTTGAACAGCTGTTTCTTCACATCCAAGTTAAGATACCCTACAACTACAAACTACAAACTTAGAACTGACTTTGGATGCCTTGATTCATTCCTTTCAGATCATGCCCACATTACAGCATACCTCTGACCAAAGCAAACCATATCCTGTCAGTGAGCAAACAGACTTTTTGTCCAATTTAGTGTTCAGTTCAGATAAAATAATTACAGTGGGTGATTTTAGCATTCATGTAGATGTGAAAATAACAGCCCCAACACTCCATTTAATTTATTATTAGACTCCATTGGCTTCTGTGAAATTGTAAATGAGCCCGCTTACCACTTTAATCACAGTCTCGATCTTGTCCTGACATATGGCATAGAAACATTTAGTAGCATTTTCTAAAAATCCTTGTTTGTCTGACCACCATTTCTTAATAAAATTTACATTAATGGACAAGATGTCTTTCTGAAAGTGATGTAAGGAAAATTTAAGAAGTGCTTCATTCTTTACTATTTTCTTCAGTGCTGTGTGCCAACACCTAAACCTTACCCCCACAGTTGATTAAAATAAAAATGAACAAATAAATAAATGGGCTGGTTCTCATATAGTGATTTTCTACTTTACTTGAGCACCCAAAGCACTACAACATGCTTCATTCACACCAGAGCTTTTCTAAGGTAACATTCATGCTCCATTGGATCCACTGAAGAGCAACTTGGGGTTGACTATCTTGCCCAAGGATAATTTGGCATGCAGACAGGAGCAGCCATGGATGACTCCACCAACCTCCCAATTAGTGGCTGACCCACTCTACTTCCTGAGCTACAGCCACAGCGAGTCATATCAGAGATTTGGCTCCTTGGTAAAAGTCACAAAGGTCATAACGAATAACACAATAGCTAATGCAGCTAATTATTTTAATTTTTAAAAAAGGAAGAACATTGTGAAAATTTAAAAATTAACTTCTGATAATGTGAGGCATTAGTTGCACTAAGATCACTGCATGCCAGTGAAGTTAGTGCTCACTCTGAAACAGATTGAAGAGCTGATTGGCTACAATCACAGTTGATCAATTGTTCCACCTCTGCCTCCAGTCATCAAACCCACAGCCTCTCATCCAGCGTCCACACTGCTTCATCTCCTCAGCTGTCCTGTTCAGGCCTGAAACCCATCTGGATGTCATTGTTTATTTGCTCAGATTAGTTCTCCACACTCTGGACTCTATTCAGGTCAGCTGCTCAGAAGAACCAGCAACAGATCCAGTGATAAAGTCTTACAAAATGTAAGCGGTTTGCAGCAATGTGATCAGAGAGCATAATGAACTGTGATGATGCAGCTTTGTACATTACAGGGTTAAATATTAGAACTGGCATTCTTATCCTTGATCACTGATATTTTTTAACTAATTAACCCTTTCATGCATGAATTATGACAACCTCAATCTGGATTTTTTTTTTATTCCTCTTTAGACATGAAAACATTTTTTTGAACTTTGTTTTTTTAAAGATATACTTTTCAAAGAGTTTTTTTTTACATGACCAGTGGGTGGCAGGGTATGGAGTGACACATCAGTGTCCAATGTTCAAGTATACCATCAACACTGACACAAATAAAAGAAAACAGCCTTTGAATAGCTGTCCACTGTAGTCACCAGGGTTTATATATCAACCCTTTCACTGTGCGAGAAAGGGGTATATATATATATATATATATATATATATATAGGGTTATATATATATTTGTATTTGTTTTTCAAGCTGTAGGGGTTTAAGGCTCATTTTTACAACAACATATTTTGGGGTTGTTTAATCTTCAGCAGTGCATCATATTATACTGTTCCAGGGTTTTCTTTCTTTCTTCTTTCTTTCTTTTAAAATAAATCATCCATAAGAGTTTAAAAAGTAAGATCCCTTTTTCTACAGCTGTCTCAGATGACAATGATAAAATATAAATACATTATTTAAAGTGACAGTGGAAATAAATTATGACTAAATTAAACTTTTAATTAAATATTTTGTTAACCTCACAAAAATATGAATGCCTGTTTACTGCTATCACTGAATACTGATTACAGTGACCCTGAAACCATTGAGGTGATGGATCAAAGCTAACTTACATCAACTAATTAGCACACAGGTGAATTATTTTTCCATACTTTATAAATGGTAGAATTATTGACCACTCCAGATTAAATACATTTTTATCCTTATATCCTGATAAATGTGTAACGGGATAGATTTTTTAAAAAGATGTAAAAACGATATAAAACATAGGTGAAGCTCAGACAGGTGCTGTATAACAATCATCCCTGCGGAAGTCCTGGTTGTTCACATATATCTTTGGTGGTTGTTCTGCTAACTTTAATGAACCAATGAAAAATTGTCAGGTGCATGCTGTGTGCTTTTCCTTCAAAAGAAAAACATCCTGAATTGTCCATAGGTGTGAATTGTCTGTCTCTCTGTGTTAGCCCTGTGAAAGTCTAACAGCATGTCTGGGGCATACCTTTCCTCTTGTTCTGTGGCACCTGGGATAGGCTCCAGCCAAGCACAACCCTGAATTTGATAAGCAGAAGAAAATGGAGGGTTGGGTGTTTTAACACCAAGTCGTCCGTTGTTGTCTTGCCTCCCTAAATGTAATAGAGGTCAGGTGATAGCCATAAAATTAGGTGCTCAGCAATTTGAGAGAAAGCTCCTGCTCCTTAGCAATAAGAGAAACTTAATGAGGTGAAGAAGTAAGGATGAAGCCTTTTAGCCAGCAGGGCAGAAATTTCATACACTGAAAGCCTGACATTACTTCTGCTGACTTGAAAGCAGGGAGGCAAGGAAAGTACCGGGTTTGACAGGCACAGCTCCCTGGAACAATCACAAAAAATGGTCTCTGCCTTGGGATTCTCAAGTTGGAAATAGCAGAAATAGTTGCGCAGTAGGGTATTTAGCTCTTAGGCACAATCCAGACCAAACGGTACAGCCAGGCCTCAATGTTCAGCACATTAGAGTAGACTGCAGAAAATTACTGGAGGAAATGTCAGGGGAACTTTCAGCTGCTCCACTGGATGGATGGGGTGATGGATAGATGGGTATCCTTTATTCATTTTCACCCGAATAAGCAAACGTTTTTTGTTGCCATAACTTGGGTAAAGACACACAATGTAATCAAAAGAATTAAAAGAAAGTAAGTTCAAATATCACACATGCACAGCGAATAGAGCCGCTGTGTATATCTACAAAGTAATAAAAGCTGTGTCCTTAAACCTCAACGCGATGGTCTACACAGAGATTAACAAACAAAGGAAAGTTACCTGCAAGCTGAAACCAGAGCTCTCTTGGGCATCACAGGCAATGTTCCTACTGAGGGAAGTTTAATCTCAGCATTTGACTACTTTTCTATTAAATTTACAAAGCCACTTAATAAGTTTCATGTTATCCCAAGATGGTTCCACAAGTCTGTACCATTTGTGTACAGTATATGCACCAAATAAATAGATATATTACATGTACAGTGTACGATCAAAAGTTTTATTGGGCAGCTAAACAAATAAACAGCTGCTAGTCTTGGAGCCTGGCTGATGGATTCGCTCCCATTCTGTCTGTTATTGGGTAATGGCTGCTGCTACCGCAAAAATATTTGATATGGCGGGATTTGGAGCAGACAACCCACAGAAAATTAACAAAATGACTTTTTTATGGAGTGTACCAAAGCTGCTCATAAATACTGTAGTAATATACAGCATACTGCTGGGCATGGGTAGTATTTTTTAATGCAGATATACACACACATAATCTCATAATTCCTATTGTAAATATAAAATATATATTTTTTAATCGTCCAATATATGCTGAAAATCATAATGTGACATATGCAGATGGTAATTTTTGGTAACAGTCCTGTGATTGTGCTGCTATTGTCTGAAGTTTAGCCTAAATTGAACCTTGCCTGACAGAGAATTTGCTGGCCGTCTAAGAGAACCCTTCTGCTGCTAATGCAAACCTTTTTGTATTGTGATATTCTGTTTGATCTTCCCAGAAGTGCTGAAACCTTGGCTGACGCACCTGCCTCTCGACAACTCATCACTCCTTCACTTACTAAAGTATTGGTTCTACATCCACTTATCGGTGGACTGTTGTAGCTTCTTTAGTGGTAAATAGCGTTGTCTTCGTTTTTTTTTTTTTCACTGCCGTTTTTCCCTTTAAATGTACTTTTCTGTCTTGTTTTCTATCTTTGAACATCTGGAATTATTTGTAAGTCATGCTCACATTCACCAGCATGCCCACTTACCGCTAGTCACCTAAATCGAAACTGCTGTCAACATATTGTTTTTTTTTAATTGTTCATGACACATCAGAGCAACTTTGATTTTAGATTTTCATTTAGGCAAAGAGAAAAATCACTTTAAGCAACAAATTAAAAAAATACAGAAAATAGTATTTTTATTTGAAAAATGAAAATAGTTTTTCCTTTCCCTCTGTGGGTTATACATAGAAAAACAACGGAAAACAGGGAAAAATAAATAAAACGAGTATTCCCACAATAAGTAAACCCATAGTGTGAAAGTAAACTTACATAGTCATAGATCGATCATTGAAACACTGTTAAATCAAAACATCGTTTAACTAAATTCCTGCCAAAATCATTGGATACAAATACAGAATGTAATGTTCTTTTTTTCTCAGCACTCACACAAGCTCTGGTTTATGCTCCGGTCATCTCTCGATTGGATTACTATAATGTGATTGTCTCTCCTTTTCCCAGAAGACATCAGCTCCAAATTGTACAGAACTCTACAGGAACTATCATCATCAGCAACAAGTCCCACAAAAATATTACACCTGTCCTTCTCCCGCTTTACTGGCTCCTCATTCTCCAGTATGTCCAATACAAGATTCTGCTCATTTCTAAAGCCCTCCGTGACTTGGCCTACACCATATCTCTCAGATCTCCTCCTCCTCCATTTTTGGAACTCACTACTGCCTCACACCAGCCAACTAGACTCTATTAAAGTTTAAATCACAGTTCAGAACTCACTTATTTGCATCAGCATATCAAGTATAACCCACATTTATAAATTACTTCTTTTAAGCTATTTTTTTCTTTGTAAGGGAACTTTGAAAGGTGCAATAAATAAATAAATAAATAAGAAGAAGAACAATCCATGTGCATATTTTTTGAATAAGTGTCTGTTGAGGCCCACTGTAAAATATAGCTTACTTTGGACACAGAGGCGTTGGACAGGTTTTACTGAACAAGATTTGCAGGTAGCTTTTCAGGACCCCCGGGAGCACAAGCGTGCCGAAGGTGACTGGGCATGATGGCTGTCAGATTTAAATCATCCTTTTTTCTGTTTATGTACACACTCATCAAACTTTAGTATCACAACTTAGATAAACAGGACTGCCTATGTTAAAACTGACTTTTTAAAAACCTTGTCTCTTTTACAGAGAATCCCTTAATAAAATTATTAAAGCCTCGCCGTTTGGAAATGCATTATTTGCCTTAGCTGAGTTTCTTTTCTTGCCACACTGTTGAAGTAGAAGGATAAAGAAATTTTGTGAAAATCTGGTACTTGACCTGTGGCCATAGTGCAATTTAAATATTTGAAGAAATTGGTTAATTTGATATCACTTTGAGTATAAGAGTCTCACACTTCTCTAAACTAGTGAAAAAAGGAGCTGAGCAAAGTTCAGTGACTGTCTGACTGCATGCAGACATGCAAGAGTATAGCCTTTTATTCATGATTAATGACTTAGTCTACTTTTCTGGGGCCTTCAATATTACCATAAATCAGTAGAACTGCTGTGCTGCAGAGACATAAGAGAAAGAACATAAAACGCAGTTTAATGGACTGTAATTGCACTCTAGGCCATTCCTTTCATATATGAATAAAAGCCTAAGTAGTGTCAAAGCTAACAATTTTACACTTTTAATGATTGTCTTGAGGAATCACAATTTTTTAATACTACTAAATACTTTTTGAATTTTTTAATAAACAATAAAGCCTTTCCAAACCCCCTTTACAATTCCACAGTAAGTCGATGAAGCGTTTTTTTACAATGGTAGATGAAACTTCCCAATCCTAACTCTAAATGTTTGCAAACATTATTAACACATACTGTATTTTTATTTATTTTATGGGTGCCAATGTTGTGTCAGGATGCCACATTTTAGCAGTTTAAACATTTGATGTATTTTTGATTTAAAACATGGGAGTTGTATCTGTGTTTGCTACAGTTTTACTCATATTTTCTTCTAAATGTTAGTTTTATGGTAACAGATTGAACACTGTTCTACGTGTTTTTTAATATATAACTAAATGTAAAATTCAATTAAAATGCATTAGTTGTTTTAAATTTAATATTTAAAATAGCTAATAAAAATAATTTTTAAACAACACATTTTGTTGATAGTTTATTTTTGAAAACTGTACCAGTGCATTGCCTTTGCTTTGTTAAACCTGTGTGTGCGTCCCTACTTCTTTTATTCCCACGAAGACACTGGAGGGGTTGTGTTTTTGAAGAATGGGCCAATATCCATTTACACGGTTTTAAATCAGAATCATAGTGGTCCTAATATTCCATTTTTTCCAGAGGCTACTGTGGAGATAATGCTTTATTTTAGGTTCAATCTCAGGTTCAAATGTGTATCTAGAGCTTGACCACTCTGAGTCCAGTCTTTCTCTGTTGCCAAAAGAATTCAAAAGAACAGAATTTAATACCATCTATGTTGCTGGTTACAAGCAGGTTATGGAGGCATAATGAATGATGACAGCATAGGAAATATTGCAAGTAACATTTTAGATAGATTCCATCAACTTTTTATGCAGAGTCTTGGAATAAGACTCTCAGGACACTATTTTGGCCTGTTAAATATTTAAAGAAATATATTTACTGGTTTTCAATGACGAGAAGACATTAACACTCCTGTAATAGAAAACTGCAGTTAGACGGTGAGAAACAAGTAACCTGGGTGTGCAAAGATTCATCTGAGTGCACAGCTAACACGTAAACTTCTTTTTTTTGCTTTTATACTTACAAAACGGCAAAACATTTAAAAATATAATGATGTTGAGCTTTATGGGGTCTCCTCCACAATTTCAGAGCTTCAATAGTACATCAAGTGTGTTTTTAGACTGTACAATAGCAATTGGATGCTTCAACTCTGACCATGACCATGACGAGTGGGAGGGTCTGCAGTGACAGCCAATCACTGCCCTCTTGTGGCTTTTGGTTTGACTCCTCCTGCCTATCTGGCTATTCCCAGAACATTGAGAATCCTCCACACAGACTGTGCTGGAAAACCCTTTCAGAGAACCTCATTTGGGAACAGTCAGGTTTGCTGATGGGTCAGATCTACTTGGTGACTGTCCTCTCTGGGGCCTCATGACATCATCTTCTCTAAAAAACGAACAAAAGGAAAAAGTCAGTTTCGTGCTCAGATCCAACCAGGTTATCTGTCTGCAGGAAACCATTGTTAATGTTCTAGGGTGAACTGGGTAAATGGAATCAGTCTCCTGTGATTTTGATCCATTTTTTAAGAAATGACAAAGAATTTTGAGCTTTCTCCATGCAATGCTGAGCTTCCTTCCAGTCAGAAGCACATCATTGCTCTTGTTGTCACACTCAGGCAGGAGTATGGTGTGGCTACACTGTTTCATCATCCAAAAACAATCTCTGGGGTATATTAATGATCCACTTCTTGTCTGATGTTTTCAGCTGGAAGGTGAAAAATGACTACAAACTGCGTGACATGTTGCAGTACGTATTATTTGTAGCCTAGCCTCCCAGGCACCTTTTTATGCACACATCCTGTAAACAGAAAAATATGAATTTCATGCCACTTCTATTCGTGTTTTTTGGTGGATTTTTAGGAGTCAAAAATGTGCACTAAGGAGGAATTGACAGTTTAATATAAGTTGTTTTTTGTCATTTTTGATTAATGTGCAGACTTGAAATTTGATGTCAGCGACTTTGCGATGGGTGAAGTAACTGTTGTTAACATTGCTTTCTGAAAGAAGGGCCTCTGTGTTGTCCGGACATGCCCGTGTCAGGTATTAGATTAGCCTCTTCGCCTAGACCTTTAGACAAGAGTGTGTTTGTTCGTGTTCTAATTCTGTTATCTCCCTTTCTTTCTCTCCTCTAATCTGGACACCTAACAGCCACGCAAGTAAGCAGTTCTGACAAGGCTTGTGCACAAATTGAATTTTTCTTTCCCTATCCCTTTCGATTTATAATTCCCTCTCTCGCCCTACAATCAAACTCAATTTCTGACCCCTTAGACAAAAGGCTCAGATAAAGCAATTAGTTTGTTCTGTGTGAGCTCCTGGCTCAGCTGACCTGACAAGGAGTTCGAAGCACTAAAAGCAGTACAAACAGGTGATGACGGTCACTGGCAGACAAATTCAGCTCTACAGAGACGAACTCAGAGTCAGCTGCAACAAAGAGATTCAGCCTCTGCAAAGGAAGGTGAGCACGAAACTGAAATAACTACAAAAAAAAGTGTCCAGAGTCCAGACAGCTCCTCCAGTACGTCTCGCCTGTATGCCTTTGATCACTGCAATTTCTACCTTTGACATCTCCACGACTTTTTTTTCCTTCTTTGACTACCTTTAACGGGGTATTCTTTTATTTTACTGCACTCTCAGACTATCAGGTGACAATCTTTCTTTTAGTGCTAAAAGGCAGTTCTATATAAGGGCAGTATTCTAAGATGAAATGCACAAGGCTGCGAGATGTCTGTGTTTCTGTGTTTGGATTCTCTTTCAACTGAGACACTCGAGTACTATGAGGGATGCACATGCTGTATAATCATCTGAGAACAGAGAGTTTGAAAAGAAATTTTACTTTTGAAGAGTTTCAGGGCAGCCAGTTCTTATAGAAAGATACTTTGATGCACATTATAATCCAGGAGGCTTGTTTCCCTTTTCATTGTTTTGTAAAAATTGGAATCCTTCTTTGATGCTGAATTTTTCCCTTTGTCTTCCAGCTTTGCTGTTTTCATTTGCTTTGAAATTTTGTTTGTCCCTTCTTTCAAAATAATACTAAATGAGCAACAGCTCTTATATAGAGCAAGTAGGAAGTGAAGGTACAGGCTATTTGCACTTTGGACACTTTCTAAAGTCACCCTGACCATATCTCCTGTGTCAAAATTCAATTTAGCCATTGCAGGAGAAGACTGAAAACCGTAAAGGAGGATTTAGGGTGAAATTCATGGCATGGGGGATTCGTTAAGAAATATAGTTATCTTGCAGTCTGGCAGGGGAGATATGGATGTGGCAGAACTGATGAGGTTCTCAGTCATTATCTTCTAGGTGATAGCATGGTATATTGCATGCAATTTTTTTCAGACCTCTTATCACTATAATTTCCTTAAGGGAGTGCTTTTTTCCCCATCCATTCTGTAGTTTTAAGCTGATATTTCTAATCATCCCTGCTATGAGATGATAGTAGAAGGGCTGTTACTTAATCTTTAGCAGTGAGATTGCAATCTGCACCCAAGATAAATGTGAAATATTTAAAGTGTATTTGTTTAGGCGCTTGCCGATGTTGTGCACAGCATCCGTGCCGATCCGGTCAATAAGAAACATCCATGCAGGAATTGAAAGTTGAAGCACAGAATGCAAATCCTGCTGGTTCAGTGCTGTCTGCCCTGGCACAAGTGAGAGTAAAAAGCATGGGCATTGGGGTACGCTGTTTCTTCTGCCAGAAATTAATGTCTTGAACTGAGAGATATTATGGATAAACCAAGGCACTCTGCAATGACCCCATTTGCACAGATCCAAGAGCAACCGCTAATAATTCACTGACCCTGGAGAGAGTACATTTTTGTGTCTAATTGTGTAATTAAATTCATCGTTCTTCTCTGTCTTTTCACAATCAAAAGCTCCGTGCCTGCCACAGAAAAGGCTATCCACACTGTATTAAGTGTTTGTGTTGCTGTGTAGCCCGGCAGTCTGTACACTTTGAGTCCCCAGAGATGCAAGCTCATACTGAATGGTGCCTGCTCAGTGGGGAGCTGGGTAGTGTACGATAGCCAAATCCCGAGAGTTGGAATATCAGGCCTGCAGCAAGCAGCACTTTGTTCACACATTGCATTTAACAGTTTGACAAGTTATTATTTTTAATGTTGCTAATCAATGCTTTTAAAACTTAGAAAGTACTCCTTCTAAAGTCATTTTCTTTCTTTTTAGACTTTAACAAATGAAAGTGCTCTTAGCATTAATGCCTGAGAGGGCTACTCTCTGCTAATTAACTGTTGGTTAATAAGTTGAAACATGAAAGCGTTGAAGTGCAATTTCAAATTTAGCATCATAAAAATAAAACTCATAAAACGTTAACAAACGTTTCTTTAGTAATTGCCAAATGTGTGTTTTAATATTGCCATTAATGGTGATACAGAATAAAGTTTTTTGGGTTTTTTTTTTTTATGTTCTTATGTTACCACTATTGATTGTTTACTAGCATGTTTTTACGAGGTGAGATAAACTATACAAAAGCTGTTGGCTTTCACTCAAAACAGTGGTGTGAACATCTGTGAAAAGGAAAAGCACTGTGCAGTTATTTAAGTGCTGAATGATGGCATGAGTACTTTAAGCATTTTGGTTAGTTAGACCAGGAAGGACAATACAGTAGTAAGGTTTTGCCGACCTGAAGCCAGAAAGGAAAGCCAGTAAAATGCCACTTGTGTAAGTGAACAGATTTACCACCATTTAGCTCTATCCAGACATAAAAGAATCTATGGAATTATTATTGAGACTTTATACCTGTTGATCTCTACTCTGGAACATAATTTAAGAAGAGAATCACCTTCATCGTGCAGAAACACTGAAGTCATGGTACTAGATTTTTGCCCCAGCATTTTGAGTTTATTTTGGATTCAATATTATTTCTCTCCAAGTTCAGTTTTATACAGTTTAGTCTTCAGTTTAGTTATTTTACACCTCTGAGTTTATTTGTATTTCTGGTTCATGTTTTCTTGTCTCTGTCTCTTCCCTGTCATGTCCTCTGCATGTGTTTCTCCAGTCATGTTTCTGTTTATTCCCTCTATGTCTCATGTTTGTTTTCCTTTTACTGTCACCCTCTGTGTCCCTTCATATCCCTCGCTCTCTCGCCTTCCGTGTCTTAGTTGTGTCTCTGTTTTTTTTTTTCCCCTTATCTTTTCCTACGTTCCCTCCTTGTGTTTCTTCCCTTTTCCTCCTCAGTCCATCTGTTTTCCATGTCCGTTTCTTCCTCCCGGCCCCTGTGTCAAGCCCATGTGTCTTAGTGTGTTTCCTGTTTAATTTGACAGTCTCTCATCCTGTGTTCAGTGTGCTTCCCCTGTATCATTATGTCTATTTGCCCCAGCTGTTTTCCCACGTGTTTCCACTTCGCTCGTCAGCTTTCAGTGTATATGTAGTCTCTGTCTTCCTTTTGTCCATTGTTGGATTATCTGCTTTTGGGTCCTGTCCAGTAGTTCAAAGCCTGTTACCTGAATAGAAAAGAATTGTGCTTTGTAATACAGGCCTCTCGTCACTTGAAATGAAAGATGCCTATTTTATGCCTTTGTCTGTCCATTCATCCAGTTTGGCAGAAACTCTAAAGGAACAGTCGAAAAGAAACATTTTTGGCCATAACTCAAGAATTCATGAAAATAAAAAATAATGGAGGAAGAAACAAGGCTGATACTGAACTGGTTACAAAATCTTTGGCACCTTCTAATGAATTTCCTTCCAAATCTTAACATATGTAATATGTTTACTGATGCTTGAATCGCTGGGGAAAGCATACAATTGCAAGATGGCAATTCTAGTTGCAGTCAGTCTCATTTATGTGTTCTCTACTTTGGATGGTTAAAAAGTGTTCTGTGTCTGTTTACTCTGTTTAAAACTTAAAAATTACTTTTTTGTATGCTGTACATATATCAGGCTTATTTTAAAGGAGGTCTGTGTTCTGAACAAACTCAAAAGGTAAAAAAATAAATCGATATTACATGTAGACCAATGAGGATTATCACATTTCAGACTCATTGTAAACCATATTTATTCAAATTCTGACAAGGAGATCAATGAAGCAGTCGTGGTCATCCTTGAAACAAGCAAACATTTTAAATAATTATTGTAAGCTTTTTTGAAAACCTGCTATGAACCATGAAGACGCAGCATTCTGTATGACCTTGTTCTCAGCGTCTTTTTAGTGGAAATGAAGCGCGCATTAGCAAGAACTACATTCATGGCAAACACTGTCCAAGGTGAAATAAACATGACCAGTTAACAATGGCTCCATTCTACCTTATTTTATATTTTGTACTGTGACTTTACTTCCAAAGTTCTGTCAAATTTATATCTTTAACATTCTCATTGGTTTACAAAGGTCTGAAGGGATATCTGAATATTAAAATTCCCAGAATACCTCTACCCAACTCCAGACAGGCAGGCGGTTTAATCAGCCACAGTGATGAAAAACACTTGCTGGACCTTTGAAATGTGAATGTGTTTGAGATATCTCAGATAAACTTGTAGGAAAAGGAAATTTCAAGTTAGCCTCTTATTTATAGTTTTATTTCATATTCAATTGTTTCACTTGGAAAATGTGAAAATGCTTCATATTTCCTTTTTTTCTTCCTGACTATATAATCTATATTTATTCAGCTCACTTCCTGAATTAAAATAGCCACTAAAATATTGTTGTTGTGCCCACTTTTCTATAAAACCATACATAAAATACTGAAGGTAGAATAAATAACATACATTTAAAAATCACAAAAGTCAATAAAATAAACAGCTGCACATTATTTCATATTAAAATAGTCTTTTCTCAGTCATCTGATAGAATACAATTCTCAGATGGCTGAATGATTCGCACACTTACTTTGGTCCCTGGCTATAGTGCTCCCTCTCTAAAATCCTATGAAGCATGCCAAATCCATGTCCCCTTGCATTGAAGCCTGGCACTGATGGAGTGCACGGCTGCCAGGCTCTTCACCCAGAGCTGAACAAAAAGTGCTTTTAACCTGTAACTTTTCAGCCCAGGTTTCATGTCTGCCCAGATATCGCTCTTCAAGTCATTTTCAGTCCATATACCTTCATTCAAACCAGAGATGACGAGCATGTACTGTAAGTCTCCAGAGGTAAAATTCAGTAAGAGCTCTGAATGGTAAATAAAACAGAAAAGTCTCAAAGACTGGCTTACTAGTGGCACATACACTTATTTATTCCTTCAAAGTTTGCTAAAAATAGTCTTTACAAATGTTTGTTTTATTAGAATTGTTTTTGAGAATCTGATCAGAATAGAAATTTGCCTTTTATGCCAGCCCCTTGTAAAATTATCAAAATAAATAATAGTTATAATTAATTGGAAACAGGAGATTCAGACTGCTGAAGACTAAGTTTGTTGAAGGCGCCAGTGCTGTTTTGTAAGTGAACATAAAGCACTCTCAGCCTGTCTCCAACGGGATACATTCTGGTAGTTTTTACTGAAAAACTGTCACTTTTTACTCTCACTGCTATCAGATGAAAGACAAGCAGACACAGCATGGATTTTTAGCAGTCTGTGAACCACATCTAAAACAGGGCGGTCTTGTGGTGCTGGCAGTGTTTAAGAGCCATTACTTTCTCATTCAATTCATGTGCCAAGGTCATCAGCCGGGATAATGAGGTTTTAGCAACCAATGACTCAGTTCAACACAACTTGATTAGTTATGTAAGACAGGCAGACACAGGCTATTGACTGAAGGGGTTGTGTTACGCTTTTGAAATTGAAATTGGAGGAAAAAAAATGAAATATGTGTGTGTGTGTGTGTGTGTGTGTGTGTGTGTGTGTGTGTGTGTGTGTGTGTGTGTGTGCGTTGGTAAACATGTATTAGCTGGACATTTCGTCTGAATACACACCACACTAGAAGGACATTTTGAATTAACAGGACAGAGGCGGTGTCCTGCTAATTTTGACTGAAATCTAACAACGTAGAGTGGTTTCTATTGGTCCACTAACCCTAAAAAAACAAAAAAATCAAGATGTCGGTTTAATACATATAAACTTGATTTTGTGTTAAATCTGTGTATCACCAAGAGTGTCCCTGGTGGTAGCGTGTGTAATAGCAGGACCTCATGAATATTCACACATGTGTGAATAATAATGAGGCTTGTGTGTAGTTGTCCCGCCAATTCTTACACAGTCCTTCCAATTCACATGTGGGTTAGATAACTGGTAAATGTTCCAAAATGACCACACCAAATGAACCACTGTATGTTGAACTTAATTGTAATAAAAGCCTGCTTTACCTTGTTGGAAAGAAGACATATGAAGCTTTGCTTTTATATGAAACACTAAGGTTTTGTGTAATTATTCACAGTTATACTAAGTAAATACAGTTACGTACTTACAAAGTGGTATGAAAAAGTATTTGACTGATAAGTTATTTATTTTTTGGTTTGTTCTCTCATTTATCTGTTATCAGATTAGATGAAGAGAACCTGAGTGAATACAAATATAGGTTGTTTTCTATTATCTTATTTTTCAAGGGGAAATGCTTTCCTGGCCCTGTGTAAAGAGGATATTGCAATTCTAAAACAAATGTAAAAAAGAGTGACCTTTATTGGGTACACCTCGAACTGCTCGTTAACTACTCACTAATTGGGCAATCACATAGTGGCAACTCAATGCATTTAGGTGTCATGGTCCTGGGTCTCTCGACCCAGCATTTTGAGTTTGTGGTTATTTTTTATTCACTGTTTTAGGTCCTCTTGCCTTCACGTTTATCTGTGTTCCCTGGGTCTTGTGTTCACCCTTTCCCTTCACTGTGTGTTTTGTATTTATTGCTGTCTGTGTTTTGGTTTTTTGCTGCTCCATGCTTTGTTGTTCTGCTTTCTTAGTGTACAGTTTTGATTATTATTTTCCCATGTTTCGGTTATCATGGTTTGGTGTTCTGTCTCTGTGGCTGTATCCCAATTCAGGGTCTGCAGCCTTAAAATACGCAGCCTTAGCAGTCCACAAGGGCCGCGTACTCAAAGACCGCTAAGGTCGGAAGTGAGAGGCTTGTGAAATGGGACGGTCTAGGCTCCGTCGCACTGCTCAGGTTGCCTAGCAACCATGATACTCACCGCTGGAAACGTTTCTGTTGGATTGTGTGTCCACAGGTGTTTGTACTTTGCGTCACAATAAAATGACGGTAAAAGGCTCCGCCCACTTCCTATCCATGTCTCACCATGCAACGACTTTGTGAATGGACTGGAGAAGTGTAGTGGCAGAGTCCTCCATCAGAAATAAGATATGTGTGTTGACTTTTTATTCTCCCTCAAAAATATTATGCCATGACGTGGCCCAGAGCAGCTCTGCTAACAGGTTATGGGCCCAGCACGCTTCCGCTGCGCAAGTTACCGGCAGGTGTTAAAAGTTTGGCACGATTGAGTGAGTAAGCGTTTTTGTGCATCATGAGCAGACGCACGGCAGAGTCGGGCAGTCGATATTCCCGTTTGCAATTTGATGGAGATGAAAGGAAATATGAGATATGGGAAACGAAGTTCCTTGGTCATCTCAGACTACAAGGTTTGAAAGATGTCATCTTAAAGGCTGAGGGTGATGAAGAAGCCGATGGTGAAGATGATGACAAAAATGCAGAAGCATATGCAGAGTTGATACAATTTCTGGATGACAAAAGTTTATCGTTAGTTATGAGAGATGCAGTTGATGACGGACGGAAGGCCCTAAAAATTTTGAGAGGTCATTATGCAGGAGTGGGAAAGCCAAGGATCATAAGTCTGTACACCGAACTCACTTCTCTCACAAATGAAAAGAATGAAAGTGTGACGGACTATATTATCCGAGCAGAAGCAATTATCACAGCGTTAAAAAATGCGGGTGAGTCACTAACTGATGGACTTCTGATCGCAATGATAATGAAAGGTCTACCAGAGACGTTTAAACCCCTGATTGTGCACGTTACACAGAGTGAAGCAAAAATCACATTTTCAGATTTTAAAGTAAAACTCAGAAGTTATGAAGAAACCGAGCGAATGCGTGTGGCTATAACTAATGACAACGTAATGAGGACAAAAGTGCAATCAGACCAGGATTCTACTTCATGGCGAGCAGATGACCGAAGATCAAAGAATAATGAGATTGTGTGTTTTAAATTTTCGACTAAAGGGACACACTGCAAGAACGTGCCGATCTAGAGTATGGTGCAGTTTTTGCCGGAGTAGTACACACAAAGATGCGACCTGTAGAAGGAAGCTAAGACGGGATGAAGCGAGAGGGGTCGTGGAGAAGGACTACGCGTTCAAGACGGGCTCCAAACCCCAGAGGGTCCCGGACGGCGGCCAAGAGATGCTGAATAACCAGCTATTGGTGGATACGGGAGCGACGTCACATATCTTCACGAAGATCGAGAGTTTTAAGACTTTTGATGACACATTTCAACCCGAGGCTCATTGTGTAGAGTTGGCTGACGGAAGGCGGAGCAGAGGAGCTGCAAAGCGGCGAGGAGATGCTGATATAAGTATGATCGACAGTAAAGGACGCAGCCACAAGGTAACATTGAAACAAGCACTCTACATTCCATCGTTCCCACAGGACATTTTGTCAGTAAAAGCAGCTACTAGTAACGGAGCCACTGTGGTTTTCAAACACGGGGACAGTTTTCTTAAACATGTTGATGGAACAAAATTCCCTATATATGAACACGAGAGACTGTTCTTTATAAACACTGTGCAAGAGTTTGAAGATAAATGTAATGGATGTTTTGATATGCAAACGTGGCATGAAATCCTAGGACACTGTAATTATGAGGATGTTCAAAATCTGCAAAATGTCGTTGATGGAATGGAAATTAAGGGTAAAATCAACAAAAATATGCAATGTGAAGCCTGTATACAAGGGAAGTTTATTCAAACTAGGAACCGAGAACCGGATGAAAAGGCCAGGGCAGCATTAGAGTTGGTACATACGGATTTGGCTGGTCCGATTACGCCAAACTCTAAAGAAGGGTTTAAGTTTGTTTTGTCGTTTGTTGATGATTATTCAGGTGCAACATTTGTATATAATCTGAAACACAAAAGTGATACAACTCAAGCAACTGAAAGATTTATTGCAGATGTGGCGTCATATGGGAAAATCAAGTGCATTCGTTCTGATAATGGAACTGAATTTACAAGCAGTCAGTTCAGAGATTTATTAAGTAGACACGGCATTAGGCAGGAAACTTCGGCGCCATATTCGCCTCATCAAAACCGAACAGCAGAGAGGAACTGGCGTACACTTTTTGACATGGCGAGATGCATGTTAGTTGAGAGCGAATTGCCAAAGTCTTTATGGCCATATGCAGTACAAACCGCGGGAGTGATTAGGAACCGATGTTTTAACAAACGCACAGGTCAGACAGCGTATAAGATGTTAACTGGAAAAAGACCTGATCTTTCTAGAATGAAAAAATTCGGATCATTGTGCTATGCTTATAAACAAAATAGGGGAAAGCTGGATCCAAGATGCGACAAAGGTGTTTTCTTGGGATATGACAAAAATAGTCCAGCATATTTGATCTATTTCCCAAAAACCGGGAAGGTTGAAAAGCACAGATTGATAAAAATACTAAATCCCGCGACAATGGATCAACAAACACAGAGTGATCAGATGTATGAAGATGAGGTTTATGAATCCAGAAAAGATGGTGAACCCAAACAGACGAAGGATGAGGACATTCCAGATGGTAGTGAAAGCAGTCAAACTGAGTCCGAGGTTAAAACTGAGGATAAAGTAGATGCTGGAGCTACACGTTATCCATCCAGAATCAGAAAGAGACCTGATTATTTGAGTGATTATATCACGGATGTGAAAGAGTGTGAAAATGAACAGATGCAAACTAGTGTTGATTATTGCTACAGATTGTTGTGTGAAATACCCACATCATTTAGTGAAGCTATTGTGTCAAGTGAGTCAAAAGAATGGGAAAAAGCGATGAATGAAGAAATTCAATCCCTTAAGGAGAATGACACATTTACTTTAACCACTTTACCAGAGGGTAAGAAAGCAGTGGGGGGTAAATGGGTTTATGCCGTTAAAAAGAACTCAGACGGATCAGACAGATATAAAGCTCGATTTGTGGCTAAAGGTTTTAGTCAAACAAAAGGAGTTGATTATGAGGAGACTTTTTCACCGACTGCTAATTTATCGAGTGTGAGAGTTTTGATGCAGAAAGTGGTTCAGGATGATATGTTGGTTCACCAGATGGATGTAAAAACCGCCTATCTACACGCACCAATAAATGAAGAAATATATATACAACAACCAGAAGGTTTTGAGACAGAATCAAGTGAGACTAATAAACTGGTGTATAGACTAAAGAAATCACTTTATGGGCTGAAGCAATCGGGTCGTAACTGGAACCAAACCTTACATGACTATTTAAGCAGTTGTGGATTTAGACAAAATATTGCTGATCATTGTGTGTATTCAAAAGAAACTGAAAGTGAAAAAGTAATCATCATAGTGTGGGTGGATGATTTACTCATTGCAGCTAACAATGAAAATGTGCTTTCAGGCGTGAAAGAAATGCTCTCTTCTAAATATTTCACACGACAAATAACTAATTGTCTGTCCTGAATCAGTCTTATTAGGTAATGTTCAAATAATGTTATCATTCCAGTGTTTTCAGTGTGGGAGAAAGTACTCAGGGCCTTCAAGTTACACACTACGAAAGGCAGCAACAAGTTTAATATTCAGAAACCTAAAGTATGTATCAGCAGCAAAATGGAGCTAAAAATAAATGTTTGTTTCACTTCTATGAAGCTTTGAGTATTTTGGATTAGTAGCACTGCTGTGTTTGTTGCATCATATTGCTGTAATTGTTTATATGCTTTATATATTCTGAGGTAAGTTGATCTATAGTGTTACATCATATTCTATAAGGATGTTATGTGTTTGTTTACTTTCTGTCCAGTTTGACCCATTTAGCAGAAGTCAGCCTGTTTAAGGCTCTGATATCTATTCTGTATGACCTAAAGCAGTTATGACATGGTCTGATTTTCTCACCCAATAAAGGAATATTTAATATATCAGTCTACTCTTTGTTTATCAGAAACAGTTATCACAGCTCGTACATTTTCTTTTTACACATATATGTAAGCATTGAGCCAAATTTAGTAATGCCAACATATCAAACGGACAATATTTGTCTCTTATATATGATACATCTGTATATACACTGTCAAAGATACTTGTCTTTGAGTGAAGGTTTAAGGTCATAGGACATATAAATAACTGCAACTTGAATCTTTACTGAAAATCAGTATTTGACACAGAGTTCACTCACATGAATTTCACTCACATGTGCTGTAGAAGTGATTTGATTTGAGAGTTCAAACTCACTGCTGTAATGGCTTATGATGATTAATATAATAACTATAATATTGGCCATATCATATTTACACTGACTTTAGTCTCATGAACAACATTAGCTAATTGTTATTTACTAGCTAATCTTAAATGACTGCAGTACAAATATGAAGGCCAACAATCATGTTTTACAGTCCTGTGGTCTCAGCCTCAGATACTTATTAAATCACACAAAGCTCGTGTAGAAACAAACACACAAACAAAATATGTTCTCTTTCATTTCTGTCAAACAAAACTGTATGAAACGTTTCCAGCGATTGGTGTTATGGTTGCTAGGCAACCTGGGCAGCGCGATGGAGGCTAGACTGTCCCATTTCACAAGCCTCTTACTTCCGGCCTTAGCGGTCTTTGAGTACGCAGCCTTTGAGGATCGTTGAGGCTGCGTACTTTAAGGCTGCAGACCCTGAATTGGGATACAGCCTTTGTCTCATGTCAGTGTTTTCAGTTTTGCTTCCTTGGTCTCGTTAGCCCTGATGTCTCCCACCAGTGTTCACCTCCTGCCTCTCATTCCCCTCGTTATGCCCTGTGTATTTTAGCCCTGTATTTTCTGTGCTCCCTGTCGCGTCGTAAACGGCACTAATCCTGTGCTGTGTGTCTCCCCGTGGATTAGTTTTGTATTGTCTCTTATTTTCCAACCAGCAATAAAGCTGCCGTTTTTGAGTTTCACTCCAGTCTTCCGAGAGTCTGCATTTTGGGTCCTTTTCCTCGTTCCTGCCTGCACACAGCTGAACTATGACATTTAGGTATGTAGACATGGTCTACATACATACCTGCATGTTAGACCTAATCCCGAACCAAACTATTTAAAGCGGTATTTCCTTTAATTGTTGCTCCAGTTTTGGATATAATGAATTTATTTTTAGAAAATGGATACGTACCATAGGATTTTAAGGTTGCTGTAATTAAACCTCTATTTAAGAAACCCTCTTTTAATCAAGACAACTTAATGAACTATGGACCTATATCTAATCTTCCCTTCATATCTAAAATTCTTGAGGTAATAGTTGCCAATCAGGTGTGTTAGCACTTAAACAATAACGACCTGTTTGAAGAGTTTCAATCTGGCTTTAGAGCTCATCATAGCACTGAAACAGCTCTGGTGAAAGTTACTAATGATATTCTCATGGCCTCAGATAATGGACTGGTGACCATTCTGGTTCTACTGGACCTCAGTGCTGTTTTTGACACATTCAATCACAATATTCTCATAGAAAGGTTTGAAAATGTTGCAGGGATCAAAGGAACAGCACTAGGCTGGTTTAAATCTTACTTGTCCAACAGACTCAAGGTTTGTTTACGTAAATGATGAATCCTCTTCAACCTCTATGGTTACTTGTGGCGTACACCACAGGGTTCTGTACTTGGACTGATCCTTTTTACTATATATATGTTCCCTATTGGTAAAATCATTAGACAGCATGGGATAAATTTCCATAGCTATGCACACCTAAATCCTGATGAACCTAATCAGTTATAAAGATTACGGGCATGCTTGGAAGACATAAAAACCTGGATGTCTTCAAACTTCCTCCTTTTGAATTCCGACAAGACAGAAGTTGTCTTTGGACCAGAAGCTCAGAAAAACAAATTACTTGGTCAGTCCCTTCATCTGGATGGCATTAAATTAGCCTCCAGTAATAAAGCAAAGAACCTCTGTGTTATTTTTTGACAAAGACATGTCATTTAGATCTGACATGAAAGAGGTTTCTAGGGTCTCCTCCTTCCACCTCCGTAATATTGCTAAAATTAGAAACATCCCATCCAGGAGTGATGCTGAAAAACTAGTTGATGCCTTTGTTACTTCAAGGCTGCATTACTATAACTCTTAACTATCAGGAAGTCCACATAATGCAACTAAAAGTCTTCAGCTGATCCAAAATGCTGCAGCCAGGGTTCTGATGAATATCAAAAGAACAGATGACATCTCCTCCCGTGTTTTAAATGCACTTTAGAACAGCACGCAGCAACACTACATATGAGCGAGCGGAGGGAGGCATGGGGTCTTCACAGAGCCCCACTCTCTGCCAGCCGTCAGGGCGGGGGGGCCTGAAGGTGGAATTGGCCATCTGATCGAGGCCTGGGTTGCAGCGGCCCCCTGCCACTGCAGAGCCGGGGATGGTCTGCTTGATTTCCACCTCAGGGAGGAGGGCAACATCTGGGTCTGGGTATGAGTTCCCCCTCCGGGGCAAGAATACCTGGACCTGGGATGTAGAGAATGTTTGGGGAGTGTGATTGTGTGTACAGTGTCCATTTATGTCTGTGTCCACGTTGGGTGAGGGCCGAGTGTTTGTGGTTGTGTGTATGAGGGTGGGAAGGTATGTTTGTGTCTGCCGTACACATCACCACAAACAACACCACAAGCAGAGCACAAGTTTTAAGCCAGCGTGGTGTGATTATAGATGCCGTGCAGGTGGGTCCATCTCACATGCAGCGGCATCGCAGAACACGCCCCGCCACATACCCTCTTCCCCCGACTAAGACCGAGGAGCCACCTCCCCCCCCCCTCCATGAGCAAGCGAGGGAATAGGCCTGGAGCATCAGCTCCCCAGCCCAGCCACGGGGAAGTGACTACCTGGGCGTTCGCCTGTAGATCTAGCGGCGCTGGTGACGAGGTGGTTCCAGGGACCGCCCACGCTTCCAGCGGCACCCCCATCCCGCTAGCGCACCAGCCTGTGGCTCACCTGAGCCGGTCGTTCCCTCGCGCTGTCCAACAATTACAATAATTATACGGTTGCTGTAACAGATTGTAGATACAATGCAGGTGAGTCCATCTCACCTGCAGCAGCATCCCAGACCAGCCACAATAATAAAGATTTTTCTATTTCATTATAAACTTTGTCCTAATTATGTCATGAGTTTTTACTATTTAAAAAGAAAAAGAAAGCATCACAAAAACACTTAAGGTCATGAAAATTAATTGTATTGCTGCAATACTTAAATATCTGTGGTCTAATCTATTTTTATTCACCAATCTCATTGTAGCAATAATATGCCTTTTTGGTCCAAGTTAATTATTTGAATTTTAAAACTCTTTTAGCCAAATAACTTTGACGTTGTTACTAAAACTCATCATCCCCATTTACTACTTTTGTTTCATTCTTTAAAAATTTAGAAGCATAAATATCAGTCTTTTGGAAAAATTACATTTTATACAGTATTATTAAGTCTACATATTCCAAGTGAGTTATGTCAGAATGCACTAGAGCAATTTAACTCTATTACATCATAGCATTCTATTTGCAAGAATCCCAGTGTTAATCCACTGTTCTTGGCCAATGATATCCACTCCTCAGCACTATGGGGGCGCTAATGTACATCTACGCTGGTTGCCAACCACCATGAACATTTAAAGAGCAGAAGAAGAAGAAGAGGACACTAAAGAGTTCAGGTGCACGACATGAGGATTTAATGAGACAGCTTTTATCTTACTGCTTTCGTGGAAGATCAGGTGAGAACCATACAAATTCCCTTACACATGATGTTTATATAAATATATTCATCCAATAAAGCAAAGTAATATAGGTTATTATATTACGTTCGGATACACCAAAGCATCTAATTTTTGACAGTTTAGCTAGCCAGCATGCTAGTAGCAAAAGTTTGACATTCTGTTGCTGTTGGTTTGATTAATTTTGGTTTTAGCATCACAAAACTTGTGGTTTTAAAACTAGTGAGATCTGTTTTCAGAAAATATTTTACAAATGAAACAAAAACTGTAGGACAAATATGCTTATTGTTCAACCATACTAAATCATTATTTTAATTTATAACTTTAAGAAATATAAAAGGTTAAGGAAATGTGGATATGAAAATTAACTCATTAAGATTTGCAGTAACTTTAGACCAAATAAAATATACGAAACAGAACTTCCACAGGTAGGGCATGCAGCCTCTGACACACAGTGATACAAGATAGGATCATAAATAGATTTTTCGATCTGTTTATTTCTATGTCTACATACATTTTGTAGTATAATGTGTTATTTCTAAAGTCATTAATACCTGATCTTTGCAGGGGATGGCGGCAACAAGGCCACGGAGAGCTAAAATAAATCCCATACAAGATGCTAGGTATTACTGCTCCTTAGGTGAAGACAAGGCAGGATTTGATGTGAGGTATATTGATTCATTTAAAGGTGAGTTGATTCCAAAGAATGCAGTCAGCTTCTCAAAATAGAAATTTTTATGTTTTTTGTAGTTTTTTTGTAGCATACCATGCATGAGAAAATTAATAATCACGAATATAATTATACTTGTTTTATTATTATTATTATTATATTTCTATTTTTTCCTTGTCTTTCCCCAAGGAATTATGAACATGTTACATGTTCCAAAATAAATAATACAATATAATCAAATAAAAAACATATTTAAAAACAAGAAGGATTTTAATTAAATGGTTTATAGTTTATTGCCCAATTTGTTTTTGATGTGTGTCTTTAGGTCGCGGTGTGTTCAGCTGTCGGTCATTTCAAAAGGGAGATTTTCTTTTTGAGTACAGAGGACAAATCATAACTAAAGAGGAACAAGAAAACCGAATGAAACTTTACCATGATGCACTCAAGGTTTTCATATTTGATTTCAAGTTCAATGGAAAACAGTTATGGTATGTAACTGCTTTGATAAAGGATAAAATACATGAGGTTTACAAATTATAATATTCAAATAATATTTTGAATTGAATATTAAAATGTTATTCAGACGTTCTACAACCTAATATACTTAATGACTTTCTTTACAGAGTGTAATTGTTATTGTATACTTTTTGTTTTAGTGTTGATGCTACCAGAGAGGACGGCTCACTTGGCAGACTTGTAAATGACGATAATGTGAATCCAAACAGTAAAATGACAGTTACCAGAGTGGATGGAAGGCCCCATCTCTGTTTGTTTGCAATCAAAGATATTGGTCCAGGAGAAGAAATCACCTATAACTATGGTGATTCCAACTGGCCATGGAGAAGCAAGGTATAATGTAAATAGTACAGTATAAGTATAAATAGTATTAAATGAATAAAGGCTATACTGAAAAGTATGCATACACACACGGGTCCTGTGTAATACTCAACTGGACAGGTCCAGACATTAGGAGGACCGAGTTTCGAAATGAATTCAGATCAATGAGAGTTACTCTGGCAATTGTGCATACACACACGGGTCCTGTGTATTACTCAACTGGACAGGTCCAGACATTAGGAGGACTGTATTCATCTTGGCTAGACCCAAAGACTGCCATTCATTATTCACGCTTCTTCCTTAGAAATCCAACATGGTGCCATCTCAGGCTGTGGATGAGAATGCAGCCAGTTCCTCTCCTAACGACGCAACAAAGGTAAATTGGAGTTTCAGTGTCAGATTGTTTTAGTTGTAGACTGAGGTGCTAGTTATTAGGCAGTATTGAGGTATGTGGGTCCTTGGTTATCTTGACCAAGTAAGATGCACGCATTAGGAGGACTGAGATTTGAAACAGGAAGTATAAACAACTGAGTTCTACCTACAAGTGCGCCCACACACACGGGTCCTGTGTATTACTCAACTGGACAGGTCCAGACATTAGGAGGACTGAGTTTAGAAATGAATTCAGATCAATGAGAGTTACTCTGGCAATTGTGCATACACACACGGGTCCTGTGTATTACTCAACTGGACAGGTCCAGACATTAGGAGGACTGTATTCATCTTGGCTAGACCCAAAGACTGCCATTCATTATTCATGCTTCTTCCTTAGAAATCCAACATGGTGCCATCTCAGGCTGTGGATGAGAATGCAGCCAGTTCCTCTCCTAACGACGCAACAAAGGTAAATTGGAGTTTCAGTGTCAGATTGTTTTAGTTGTAGACTGAGGTGCTAGTTATTAGGCAGTATTGAGGTATGTGGGTCCTTGGTTATCTTGACCAAGTAAGATGCACGCATTAGGAGGACTGGGATTTGAAACAGGAAGTATAAACAACTGAGTTCTACCTACAAGTGCGCCCACACACACGGGTCCTGTGTATTACTCAACTGGACAGGTCCAGACATTAGGAGGACCGAGTTTCGAAATGAATTCAGATCAATGAGAGTTACTCTGGCAATTGTGCATACACACACGGGTCCTGTGTATTACTCAACTGGACAGGTCCAGACATTAGGAGGACTGTATTCATCTTGGCTAGACCCAAAGACTGCCATTCATTATTCACGCTTCTTCCTTAGAAATCCAACATGGTGCCATCTCAGGCTGTGGATGAGAATGCAGCCAGTTCCTCTCCTAACGACACAACAAAGGTAAATTGGAGTTTCAGTGTCAGATTGTTTTAGTTGTAGACTGAGGTGCTAGTTATTAGGCAGTATTGAGGTATGTGGGTCCTTGGTTATCTTGACCAAGTAAGATGCACGCATTAGGAGGACTGAGATTTGAAACAGGAAGTATAAACAACTGAGTTCTACCTACAAGTGCGCCCACACACACGGGTCCTGTGTATTACTCAACTGGACAGGTCCAGACATTAGGAGGACTGTATTCATCTTGGCTAGACCCAAAGACTGCCATTCATTATTCATGCTTCTTCCTTAGAAATCCAACATGGTGGCATCTCAGGCTGTGGATGAGATTGCAGCCAGTTCCTCTCCTAACGACGCAACAAAGGTAAATTGGAGTTTCAGTGTCAGATTGTTTTAGTTGTAGACTGAGGTGCTAGTTATTAGGCAGTATTGAGGTATGTGGGTCCTTGGTTATCTTGACCAAGTAAGATGCACGCATTAGGAGGACTGAGATTTGAAACAGGAAGTATAAACAACTGAGTTCTACCTACAAGTGCGCCCACACACACGGGTCCTGTGTATTACTCAACTGGACAGGTCCAGACATTAGGAGGACTGTATTCATCTTGGCTAGACCCAAAGACTGCCATTCATTATTCATGCTTCTTCCTTAGAAATCCAACATGGTGCCATCTCAGGCTGTGGATGAGAATGCAGCCAGTTCCTCTCCTAACGACGCAACAAAGGTAAATTGGAGTTTCAGTGTCAGATTGTTTTAGTTGTAGACTGAGGTGCTAGTTATTAGGCAGTATTGAGGTATGTGGGTCCTTGGTTATCTTGACCAAGTAAGATGCACGCATTAGGAGGACTGAGATTTGAAACAGGAAGTATAAACAACTGAGTTCTACCTACAAGTGCGCCCACACACACGGGTCCTGTGTATTACTCAACTGGACAGGTCCAGACATTAGGAGGACTGAGTTTAGAAATTAATTCAGATCAATGAGAGTTACTCTGGCAATTGTGCATACACACACGGGTCCTGTGTATTACTCAACTGGACAGGTCCAGACATTAGGAGGACTGTATTCATCTTGGCTAGACCCAAAGACTGCCATTCATTATTCACGCTTCTTCCTTAGAAATCCAACATGGTGCCATCTCAGGCTGTGGATGAGAATGCAGCCAGTTCCTCTCCTAACGACGCAACAAAGGTAAATTGGAGTTTCAGTGTCAGATTGTTTTAGTTGTAGACTGAGGTGCTAGTTATTAGGCAGTATTGAGGTATGTGGGTCCTTGGTTATCTTGACCAAGTAAGATGCACGCATTAGGAGGACTGAGATTTGAAACAGGAAGTATAAACAACTGAGTTCTACCTACAAGTGCGCCCACACACACGGGTCCTGTGTATTACTCAACTGGACAGGTCCAGACATTAGGAGGACTGAGTTTAGAAATGAATTCAGATCAATGAGAGTTACTCTGGCAATTGTGCATACACACACGGGTCCTGTGTATTACTCAACTGGACAGGTCCAGACATTAGGAGGACTGTATTCATCTTGGCTAGACCCAAAGACTGCCATTCATTATTCACGCTTCTTCCTTAGAAATCCAACATGGTGCCATCTCAGGCTGTGGATGAGAATGCAGCCAGTTCCTCTCCTAACGACGCAACAAAGGTAAATTGGAGTTTCAGTGTCAGATTGTTTTAGTTGTAGACTGAGGTGCTAGTTATTAGGCAGTATTGAGGTATGTGGGTCCTTGGTTATCTTGACCAAGTAAGATGCACGCATTAGGAGGACTGAGATTTGAAACAGGAAGTATAAACAACTGAGTTCTACCTACAAGTGCGCCCACACACACGGGTCCTGTGTATTACTCAACTGGACAGGTCCAGACATTAGGAGGACTGAGTTTAGAAATGAATTCAGATCAATGAGAGTTACTCTGGCAATTGTGCATACACACACGGGTCCTGTGTAATACTCAACTGGACAGGTCCAGACATTAGGAGGACTGTATTCATCTTGGCTAGACCCAAAGACTGCCATTCATTATTCACGCTTCTTCTTTAGAAATCCAACATGGTGGCATCTCAGGCTGTGGATGAGAATGCAGCCAGTTCCTCTCCTAACGACGCAACAAAGGTAAATTGGAGTTTCAGTGTCAGATTGTTTTAGTTGTAGACTGAGGTGCTAGTTATTAGGCAGTATTGAGGTATGTGGGTCCTTGGTTATCTTGACCAAGTAAGATGCACGCATTAGGAGGACTGAGATTTGAAACAAGAAGTATGAAACCCCAACCCTAAATCTGGTTTGCATAAAGACGTAGTTCTCGGCTTGGTTGAAATGAACTCTGATGTAGTTAGATCGCATATTTGAATTTCAGCTGATCAAGGAGCAAGAATGAAGCTTACTATAGGAAGGAGCATGTAAATACAACCGAAACAATCGCTAAACTCTTTCCTGTTAATGCTAAGCACATTTATGTAACATTGTTGTGTAAAGGCCATCCGTTATGTCTTGATGGATTCATGACTTCATGATTTAATTATACTTTTTTACACTCCCAGTCAAAACTTTGGACACATCTTCTCATTTCAGAAAGAACAAATTGTAAGTCTAATCTTTTTTGGGTGTTGTGGGTCCACAATGAATTTTCTTTTCATTGTGGTTTTGTAATATATACCATAATATAAAACCTAGAAGAACAAATTGTTTTGAAAATTGATCTATATACAGCAGGTATTTTTCCCTTTAAATTTTGCATTGCAAAAGTTACAAAAATTGATTTAATAGTTTTAGTAACACTTGAACCTGTTTTTTTTTTTTGTTTTTTTTTCTTCCGTCCTTAACTCCTTTTTAAAGAGGAACCAAAACAACTATTTGGTTGTGATATTTTACATCACAAAAGTATGAATTTTGTTTTTGATTACACTGTTTTTTTTTTTTTGTTTTTTTTTTACCAAACAGGACTGCGATCATGATCTAGTCCCTGACGAAATGTCAAGTTTAGAAAAATGTTTTGCATGTGGAGGACCTTTTTCGCCTCTGAAATGGAGTGGTGTGAGATGTGAAGGTAATTATTTAATTATGGAAGGTTGGGTACCTTAGAATATCTTAAATATGATCCATAAGGAACACTATAAAAACTAATCCATAAGTAAATATGATATATGTTCATAATGAACCTTTTACATCTGCACTTTTTACATATTTACTTACCATGTCATTATTAAAGCTGCTATACCCAATTTGCAAAAACAAGTTAGCTTAACATATTTTTTTTTCATGTTCATAACAACATTTTAACAAAGCATAGCTATAAATGTTGTTTGGAGATTAAAGAAAAAAAAATGAAGTGGTTCTGTTGCATTTGTCTAAAACCATCAGCCAATAACATGGCTCAGTCCAGAAAAACGATAGAACAGTCTTTCCTGACTCCTTAAATTCTACATTAACATGGCTCCACCACACTATGCACTGGCCTGTTTAGCAGCAAAGCACACCAGGGGGTGTGGCCTATGGATAATATCCAATGGGAGGGGGGAGCCTTCTTGACTGTGTTTATGCTTCCATCTAGCCTGTTTTTTTTAAATTGGGGAAAGCGGCTTTAACTACCTTTCTTTTATTAACTTAATTTTTCTCTGTCTAGTTTGCTACCAGTCCTGGCACAAAAGATGTTATGTTAGCCACAAGGTGAACCTCACTGAACCTCTTCCAGAGGTAAGTGTTTTTGCAGAATTCTTCTCAGTAAAATATGTAAGGTAAACAAAGTCTTACTTTGTGTTTTTGATTGTTATTAGGTCTTTAGTGAAGATAGTTCAAGTGAGGGGGCTTCATCAGAAGAGGAATATGTGCCAGATTCTATAGCTGACTCAGACAGCTCATGGGACAACAAATCAGAGCCTTTAAATATAAGTTGCAAACAAGTACAGAACTCTGAGATCTCCAGCAGTCAATCTGCTTGCAAAACGAAAAGACCTCGCCTAGAAAGTTTTTTAGAGAGAGTAGGACAAAGAATTTCAGAAGATGCCGAATCAATATCTGAAGATGGAATTGGCACAAGACAGCTCGACGTATCAGGGGTTATTGCCACAGCAGAAAAGTCTGATGCTGAAGGCATTGTTGATGACTCTAATACTACGGCTGAAGATTCCTTAAAAACATCCTCCTCACTAAGAAACAAAACATACTGCTACATTTGTGGAAAACTACAGACAAAGTTTACACGTCATTTAAAAACTCATGAGAAATCACATGCAGATGTTGCTCGAGTTTTAAGTCTTCCCAAGAAGTCCAAAGACCGTTTGAAAATGCTTTCTAAGCTGCGAAACAAAGGAAACCACAGACATAACTCGGAGGTCATCGCAAGTGGGATTGGATCATTAAAAACCAGACGCACATCAAAAAAACCCTACAAAGGAAAAGACTATATTCACTGCATTTATTGCGAGGCATTATATCTTAAAAGAGATCTTTGGAGACATGTTCGTAAATGTTCTTCAAAACCAGTGGAGGCCAATTCAGAGGGGGGACGAAAAAAGGTCTTGTCCCTGGCCTGTATGAGTGAGTCAGCTCTGTGTCAGCAAGTTTCCCCCGGTGTTTGGAAGATATTAGCTGTCATGAAAGATGATGAAATAACTTCTACTGTGCGAAGTGACTTCTCTATTCTTCAGCTTGCTCAATCATTCTTTAACAAACATGGGAAAGATCCCACCAAATTTGACTACATTCGCCAGACACTCCGAGAATGTGGAAGACTTCTGCTCACACTTCGGAAAGAATGCTCAATACACACTTTTGAGGATGCTGTAAGACCTGCAAATTTCAATGTGGTTATCAAAGCTGTTAAGAAGGTGTGTGGGTATGATGAAGAAAAGAACTGCTACTCGACTCCAAGCCTTGCTTTAAAGTTGGGACACTCACTGCAGAAAGTCTGTGATATTATACATTGCAGAGCACTGATGGCAGAAGACAGTGCACTGATAAAGTCAACCCAGAGTTTCAAAACCCTTTATGCTACAAAGTGGTCAGAACTCATCTCCCATACTGCATTAACCACACTAAACGAGCGGCACTTCAACAAGCCTTCCACACTTCCTTTCACAGAAGATGTTCAGCGTCTTCATAGACATCTGGAGAAGACTACAGAACAAGCACTGAAGGACTTGGAAGAGCATAGTTCACCAAAATCATACAGTGAACTTTGTAAAGCTACCATGGCAAATGTAATACTATTTAACAGGAGAAGAGGGGGAGAAATTTCAAAGATGACACTGAATGGCTTCCAGGAGAGAGACACTAGTACCCTGCACAAGGATGTTGCAATTGGACTGACAAAATTTGAACTTTACCTTTGTCAACACTTCAGTCGTGTAGAATTGAGGGGTAAACGAGGACGCAAGGTTGCAGTGCTACTTTCACCAGACATGGTGAATGCCATAACACGGCTGACAGAGAAAAGACAAGACTGTGGTGTTCTGGCAGAAAACATATTCCTGTTTGCCAGACCTCATTGTCTGACTCCCTACAGAGGACAGGACTGTTTGAGGATTTATGCGACTGAATGTGGGGCTGAAAACCCTGAACACCTACGTTCAACGCAGTTGCGCAAACATGTCGCAACTTTGTCTCAGATCTTAAACCTCAAGAATCACGAGTTAGACCAAGTTGCCAACTTCCTAGGTCATGATATTCGTGTTCATCGCGAATATTATAGACTTCCAGAGGCTACTACCCAGCTTGCCAAAATATCCAAACTACTGATTGCCATGGAGAAAGGGTCTCTCAAAAGCCTTCAAGGCAAAACACTTGAAGAGATTGAAATCGAAGGTAAAGTGGTGTTAAGGTTAAGAATTATACACGTTTCCTGCACTATAACCTTATAATTCATTAAGACAATCTTTTATTTTGTTAGATAACCTACAGTTGACAGATTCAAGTGAAGAAAGTGAGGTCGGAGCGGAGCGTGAGGAGGTCGGAGCGGAGCGTGAGGAGGTCGGAGCGGAGCGTGAGGAGGTCGGAGCGGAGCGTGAGGAGGTCGGAGCGGAGCGTGAGGAGGTCGGAGCGGAGCGTGAGGAGGTCGGAGCGGAGCGTGAGGTCAATGAAGGAAATCTTGTATATCCACAGATTGGTAAGTACAATGTGATTAGTCTCAACTTTGTTCAATTTATGAAATCACATGACTAATAGACTTTATTACAGATTCTATAGATACTAGAATGATGAAGAAAGTTGTCAAGGAACCTCCAGGTATGTGTTTGTCATCATTTATTGAAGCTTTTACCTTTGTAACTACTTCCTAGACACTTTTGCTATCTTTGCTATCTTTATGTAAAAAAAAAAAAAAAAGATAATTCATTACTATCATTTTTCCAGTGATTGTTACCTTTGTCCAAATGGTAATTTAAAGAAAGTCAAGGATCTTTCTAAAGACCAGCTCAACAGAATAGAAAGGTCAGTTTTGGAGGATGGTCAGGTAGGAAATGCTAGTTTGAACAGGTGATTTTGAGCTGTGATTTAAAGTTCTAGAGAGAATCTAATGAGCAGAGGAAGTTCCAGAGGGTGCAATTAGCAGTGGCAAAGGATTGTACCCTCAGATTTATGATTTTGATGATGGGGGTAAGGAGGTTAGTGTTAGCAGTGTTGTGGGAGAGTGACAGTAAAGACAATCCCTCAGGGTGGCGGGGGCGAGGTTGTTGAAGGCTTAAAAGTTGGTTAGGAGTTTGCACTCAATACTATAGTCAGTGTGCAGCCAGTAATGTTCTTTTTAGGATGTGGTGATATAGTCTCTAGAGTGAGTGCAGTAGAGTAAGGGGGCAGCAGAGTTCTTAATAGATTGCAGTTCTTGGAGGTGAGTTTGGGGAAAGCAAAGATGCTGGGATTCTTTTTGAGGGTGGAGAGAATGGATAGGATTAGGAAGAACAATATCATTGGGACTGCACATGTTGGAAAAAATGTCTACATTGTTCTACATTGGCCAGGTTGAGGTTGTGTTGGGCATGTGCAAACAAGGGACAGTGAGGAAGGTTTGTTGAAGGATGTTAGAAAGGAAGCTGCCCTGCAGGAGACAGAAGGAGATGAGATTAATCAAGAGAGATGAAAATAGTTGGTGTGTGGAGGGCTGATCTACTACTCTTTATTTACCTGGTTTGCGCTTCTGAAGTATTCCCTCTACGCTCTCATCCTCTTTCTACAGTAAATCAGTGGTGAGTGGAAAGTTGACCAGTCACCGGAGTAGTGATGGGTCGTTCGCGAACGAAATGGCTCTTAGAGCTGGTTCTTTGAAGTGAACGATGCGAGCCGGCTCCTTATTGGGAGCCGTGGATTTTTTTTTTTTTACTTTCTCTTGCCCTCTCTCTCACTTTTTTCGCTGCACGTCAGCCTTGTGTTTGCGCTGAGTAGAGACGGGAGGGGCGCAAACAGAGCCTTGCGTTTGCACCCCTCCCGCCTCTGAGCAGAGGGAGGAGCTAGGGGCGGTAGTTACACTCGCAACAGCAGTAGCACACGAAAAGAGCAGCAGGGAGAGAGAGAGAAAGAGAGCCGGGAGCAACAACAAGAGACAATGTCGTCACATTAGAAAGGTGGAGTAAAGAAAATGAGTGACACCAAGAAAAGAAGCAAAATCTAGAACCATTTAAATTTTACTGACAATACATAGGCAGAGTGTAGAGTCTGCAAGAAAAGGATATCATATAGAGCCGGTGCACGGGCACCTGAAAACTGTCCACTCATCAGTCCGATGGGAAGATAAAACACAGTGAATTAAGTGTGATATAAGTGAAGCTGCCAGTGTGTCTACCCACTGAGCTGAGCACTGGGCACTTGGTATTTTTAAATTTAAAGTTTAAATTTTAAAAGTTAAATTGTAAATGGTAGGTTTTTGTATTTTATAATTTATTTTTTAAATTTTATGTGGAGTGAATAAATAAAAGCAGATTTATATAATGAACATATATACATAGAAAACACGTTTTTAAACATTAGTAATTCATTTTGTGCATAATTTTATATTGTTGTTAATAATAAATGAATGAAAGCAACAAAATAACCTGAAGAGCCGGTTCGGGAGCCGAAAGAGCCGGCTCTTTTTAGTGAGCCGAGCCGAGAGAGCCGGATCTCTAAAAAGAGCCGGAAATCCCATCACTACACCGGAGTCTTGTTTGGAGAAAAATTCAGCCTTGTATCTTTTAATATCAGCTGTAATAGCTCTAGCCATATTCCACATTCACATGTGTCACCTTAAACTAAAAGTCATAGTTGCGACTCTGGATTTATCTTAGAAACCATATTCAAGATTTCAAGGTCCATTAGTTGCTTGACCACATTCAGGAGCATTTGACATTACATTATAAGAGATTTAATACAACAAATATATGCTTACTGTTTTGTTTTGTTTTTCAGCACAAAGTAAAAATGGAGCGGGTAAGGTCATTGAACCCAACAGAATACTAAACAAGGAGATGAAGCCAAGCAGTAAGAAGAAAACAAATAAACAATCTGGTAAATGGTGACATGCATACAAAAGTCACTTAAGCACAAATGTAAACTTCATGCATTTTTGAACCCAGTTATCCACACCACCCAAGCCAGTATGGTGACTATGCTCATCTTTCTGCCAGGGACCGTACCATAATTCTACAACTTGGTTAGACAATTATATTAACCTACTTGGTAAGGTAAAACATAAATCACATTCAATGTGGAACAATACCTTGTATTAAGTAATGGGATAAATGTTTAAATTACTTTCCCTATGCCTGTTTTAATCTGTAATACATTTAAATACTTATCATTTTCAAAACAGCAATGCACCAAAACAATTAATAAACAAAGCAATGAGAACATATTATGATTTGGGTTTTTAATTTTGAGGATTCCTCAACCATTGGGCTTCTACATTATCTCCATACTCTGAACATCATCTTATTCCCATAGGCAGAATCTGGATAATATTGGAAAATTTGGGCTGGTTTGGCTAATTGTGGGCTGTAACCTGAACGTCTTGAAGAAAATTATGTTCACTGAAAAAACCTGAAGGCCCACCTCATGGTCAGGCAGGGTCCACCCTTGTTTTTAAATAAACATTTGAGTCAGACAGTTATATATGAAATGTTTGAGTATATGTTATACATTTCAAATTATTACAATATCATGCTATACATGTTTTTTGTTGTATAACGGTGTGTGGAATAAAATGCTCTCCATCCATAGTGATTTGCCATAGCTATTTATTGGAATTCTGACTTAATGTGGGCTACCTTTCAGAATTTTACATTTAAATAAATGTATTCATCCATTGTAATAAGTATTTAAACAGTCAGCATTACAGGATTTATACCAAAGAAACACTGTTACAACAAATTCACCTTAAAGGGGACATATTATGCAAAACCCACTTTTTTTTGTTGCTTTTGTATGTATATTTGGTTATGAATTGCCTCCCGACTCCTTAAGTGTAGGTTTTCAACAACTAAAAAAGGAGCTCTTTTAGGTCCCAGGTAGTGTATTTTGCACAATCCAGCATAATCACAGCCTCAGCACCTGTCCTCGTGGACAATGCAAAGGCCGTCTTTGGGCTGTGTAGACTAAACACTAACTGTTCTTAGCAGGGCTGTAAAACTAGTGTGTGCAGAACTCAATTCTTCGGCTTATTTGAAGGAAGCCGATTATCGCCATTATATTTTTGCATCCTACAACCATGTCAACTCACACAATTGAGCATAATACGTCCCCTTTAATTTAAAAATTGTTTAAAAAGTAGTTTGTTTACATTTATTTTTTTCTGCTTCTAGCTTCTCTGGAAAATGCAAGGAGGGTCAAAAAGCATCCTTGGTCTCCCACGGAGGTTGCTGCGATAATGAAGTATTTTGGCGAACATATCAAAAAAGGAAAACTGGCCACTATTATCGAATGCCAGCAATGCAAAACTGCAGAAGATCCTGCTCTGGCTGGTCGTTCTATTCAAAACATCAGAGATTTTGTGAGGAATCGGGGCGTGTCGTTGAAGAAAAAAGAAAATCCTATGTAGAGGAGTCTACATAACTCCAAAGTACTTCTTGGAGGAGTTACAAAAGATATTTTGTATGTTTTGGTTTCTCATTTATTTATTTTAGAATTTTACTATTAGAAGATTGGTAAATTCATTTTGTTGACACTGTTTTAGTGCATCTGATCTAAGAGGACATATAATTTTATATTGCCAGTTATTTTCATTTCTGTTAACAAAACAATCCTGTTTTTGTAAAATGCACTCAATTTGTTCCTTTTATTCACCTGTTGCCCTTTTAATACACACAAAATACATGTTTGTGTATGTGTATGGCCTTTGTCCTGTTAATAAAGTTAGCCCTGACAATTACTGTTCATGTCAGGGGGAGGAGCCAAGTTACCTAATTAGTGTTGTCCTCTTATTACACCATGTTGTCAGGTTCTTATATTTTGAGTTCTGGTGTGTTTTTCACAATTTTGAAGT
The DNA here is from genome assembly GCF_041146795.1 of Maylandia zebra. Taxonomy (NCBI): domain Eukaryota; kingdom Metazoa; phylum Chordata; class Actinopteri; order Cichliformes; family Cichlidae; genus Maylandia; species Maylandia zebra. Next base: position 32,987,323 of record NC_135182.1, read on the forward strand.
GAGATTTGTGTTGTACAACTCAAATGGGATTTTTAAAGATGCACTTCATCTATCTAGCACAAGCGGAAAGGGGGGTCCGTTTAGTGTTGCAAAAATCTTGTTTGAAAAAATTGTCCTTCCAATTCACCTTTACCAGTATATGTGTGTGTGTGTGTGTGTGTGTGTGTGTGTGTGTGTGTGTGTGTGTGTGTGTGTGTGTCTATCTAGATTTGATCCCCCTGTGTTTCTCTAAATTTCCACTGATTTCTTTCCAGGGCTTTTCTTCAGTCTAGTGGAAGTTTGAGGTCCCTATGATGGTTGGATTGATGATTCTGTTAGGGTACCTGGGTCTAGTGACCCAGTGGTTTTGATTTTGTTTGCTTATAATCTGTGACTTAGCGTTTCTATTATTTAGTTTCTGTATTTCTTGCATTCTAAGTTTCTTAGTTCTTCCTGATTTGCAGTCTTTTTCATGTCTCTGTCTCAGTGTCAGACTCGGGTTGCTGTGTTATGTTTCCTGTTTTACTTTGACGGTCTGCATCTCATGTTAATGATTTCTGTTTTGTTCTCCCCCATCTCGTCTGTGTAATTTGTTCCAGCTGTGTTTTTCCAGGCGTTTTCTCTTTGCCCTTTTCCCGTCTTGTGTTTAGTGTCTGCGTTCTTTGCTGTGTGTTTTGCCTGCCAGCCTGCCCGTTTAGTTATTGGTATTCCCAGTTTAGCTAGTTTTCTGTTTTGTTTTTTTTCTGCCATCCAGCAATAAAGCTGATTTTAAGTTTCAGTTTTTATCTCCATGAGTCTGCATACTGGGTCCGCCAATCCTTGCTGTCGTGCACAGCTCATGACAGATTCAAGCAGAAAATATTTCTTGTTTAAAATCTTCAGAAGCAAAAGGCAAAAAAAGAAAAGAGATTCTATCTGACTTTTGACCATGTGCTTATTGTAGCCTACCTATTGTATTTATTTGAAAAGAACACTGTGTCCTTGTTCATAACAAGCTTGGCTGCCATATAAGTTTAGCTGCTGTTTTAGATAACCTGTTCATTTTAAAGTATTTTGCGACTGAATTTAAGGTTCACTGAATTTACTAAAAGTTCCGTTGGAGCAGCCTTTCAATGCCTCTCTCTGTCTCTCGCTAGCAAAGTTAACCCAGACAACAAAGTAAAGTTAGTTTTCGGCTATGAGCCGACACGGAACCCAACGTATTAGCCAGAGGTCCCTTTACTACAGTTCAGAGCCGCGGACCTGTTTTATATACGTGCAGAATAGTTTTCTATACAAGATCACAAAAAGTGCAGCCTTACCTAATGTCCACCTACTGTTACTCATTATATTAAGATTTTAAAATGTAGTTGGTATTAGTATGGCGACTATCTGTAATAGTAATAAATCACACAGCAATAGTACATGCATGTAGTTGCAAAAAGCTTGATAATATATTAAGTAATCCAAACTGCTCTCATTGAGTAACATAACGGAATACGTTACAAAATACATTTTGGTGCATGTATTCTGTAATCTGTAGTGGAATACATTTTAAAAGTAACCTCCCCAACACTGTGTATTCAGGCATGCAGACATGGTCAAGATGTCTGGATGAAGATCAAACTACGCATCACAATTTAGAACAAAGGTGATTTAGATGACTTGGATCCTGGCATTTTTGTTGGGTCCAAATGGGCAGGTCTGAGTATTTCAGGTAATACTGATCTACTAGGATTTCTACAACCATCTCTACCATCTTTGTCACTCCTGTTAAGAACAATAAACTAATTTAAGAGTCTGCTCTGTCTTACCAAAACTGGACAATAGAAGATTGGAAAAAACATTGCCTTTGCCATTCAGATGGCCAAGTCAGAATTTTGTGTAAACACCATGAAAAGGTAGAGACCATCCTGCCTTTTATCAGTGGTTTATGTTACTGGCGTTGTAATGGTTTGGGCAATTCTTTCTAGGCATACTTTGGGGCCCTCAGTATCAAAGGAGCATAGTTTAGACCCTACATAAGTATTCATGCTGACCATCTCTTTACAACCACAGTGTACCCATCTTACTATAGGATAATGCATCACATCACTAAGCTCAAAGTCACCTTAAACTGGACTCTTGATTTCAGTTCAGTAGGGTTCCTTTGGGATGTGACGGAATGGGATCTAAATGAGAAGCAAATGTACAAAGGTGTAACTAATGATGTATCTGGTGTGTGTATTTTGTTAAAGATAATAATCAGGAATATGTTTGTCAATGTGAAATTTCCCCCAAAATAAGCGTTTTCATCTTTAGGTGGATGAGTCTGAAAGCTATGTTTCTTAAACCACCTTTGCTGTTCTGTCACAATCTGCCACAGATTTCTGGATACTTTCAGTGTCGTGCCTCTTGTTAATTTATGGGGTTAGATAAGATAAGAAACCATCAAGGGTTCAGGTGATGTCCTAATTATATAATCTTTGAAAGTTATCATATTCTGGTCAAGATTTTATTCAAGGACAGTTTAGTTTCAAAAAATCAAGCTACAATTATAAATACTGCATGTATCTTATTCTTTAGTGTGTTTTAATTACACATACAGAAATTCTACTGGATTTTACAGGTTTCTGTTAGTAATACTTAGCAAGTATATCAAATCAAATCAAATCAAATCAAATCACTTTTATTGTCACATCACATGTGCAGGTACATTGGTACAGCACATGTGAGTGAAATTCTTGTGTGCGAGCTTCACAAGCAACAGAGTTGTGCAGTATATGTGCCCATACAGTGCATTGATGCAGATGGCCAAAAAATTTACATTTCCAGCATATAATATATTCATCCTTTGCATTTTATACTCTGCCTTGAACGCAAAATTAATTCACAAAGGCAACACGGGTCAGAGTTCTTTGAACTTCTGGTTATACAAAGGTATTACAATAGGCTTTTAAAAAGAAATGTGAAAAGCAGACAATAACTTACCATTTGAATTCTCTTAGTTAGATTTCTATTTGTGTGCAGAGTGTATCTGACAGTGCCTGTGACAGGTCTTTAAGTTGATCTGAGCATTGTTTCATGCTGAGCCATGTGCCTGGAATTGCAATGCTTCACTCAGCCATTAAGGGCTTAAATTGTCTGTGCACAAGCTCACCTCCAAATACACATTGTGCAGTGCATAACAACAGTGACACTAGTGAGGGGAAAAAAGGGGGGCATGAATTCATTAAATGCTGCAAGGTCATTTGAAATTAGAATTACGTCAGACAATTCTAAGGCTAAATGGTTAAAGACAATTTCCTGCACTCCTAAATACAGTTTGCCAGTAGTGAGCTCCGTCTTACTTGCGTCATCAGACATGACTGCTGATTCAGAATCTCTTTGAAGAGCAGAGGCCTGCCTGAAGCATCTGGAGACTGAGCATTGAGATTTAAGATTGGGAGAATACAGTGCTTGATCTTCCTATTTGGCTGGTATTTGAGCCTGAGTTATGGAAGCTATGAAGGACCGTGTACCAGCTGGGCTGACTCTATTAGGAAAGAATTACAATAAACTCGAGTGTCTTTAGTAGGATAAAGAATTCAAGAGTGGATGGTCATGTTATCATTGCACAAGATGATGCAGAGTTGAGTTAAAGTTCAGCTAAATGAGGAGAGAGTTCATAGAGTCAGCAAAGGCTCGAATAGTTTTATATATTTTTTAAACTGTTATAATATCTTACTAGAGGGAGAAAAATGTGTCATTAGTAAAGGAATAAAACTACTGTGTTTGAAATGGCAATGGAAACAGCAGGTTGGGATATTATACTTGAAATCTGAAAACTGGGTTTGTCATTTGAATGAGTGATTTAGATTTCCATAGCTGACCAGCATATTTGCCTTTAGCTGGACTTTGAACTGCTTGGCTTGTCTGCACTATTTCTAGCACTATTATTGTCATTATTATTTTATAGTATTGTTCTGTCTATTTTTATCCTGCTGCTAAACTAATTTCCCCTTGTGGGACAATAAAGAAATTGAATTGAATAGTTTTCTCAAGAAATTGTAAGACTGGCTCTATTAATCCTGTAAACATTGCTGTTGGTACTAAACAAGATCCATGTGAGCTCTGTGTTTCCCATCATTTTTGTTAATTCCTACTTTTAATGTCGCTCCAGATTGTTTAAGCAACAAAGCGCTAATCAATTAACACTGTAGCAGCAACTGATGAGATTGCAATGCACAGCCAGAGGCAGGCATATGCTGTAAAGAAAAACGTTAGGGGTTGCCAGGTACTGTAGGGAAACACAGTGGCTGGGGGAATGAAATAAATAAATACATCAAGCACATGCCTGCAAGCTACATTAGGCAATCAGCATAAGCCCACTGCTCCACTTTCATGGCATAATCTTCCCTTCAACTTATATCAAATGTACCCTTTTGATTAGAAAAATGAACTCAGGTCAGATGCTTCCCCTGTTAGGTTGCTATTCCCCACTTCCTGCTGTGTCATTCGTGTAGCATGTCATTATCAGCATTTCCTAAAGAAAACAGAATCACAGCAGGCGGTTTTCATGGTTTACATCCATTTGTTCTATAACAGAACAAGCATCAGAGAACACAAAGTTACCTTTTTTAAATATATAAACCTATTTGTCTTCATGTCAGGCATAGCTGCCTTCCACACATAAACAAATGATTTGCCAGGTTTGAAAGCGTTACACTAAATTAATATTCAAATAATGGTAATATATCCCCGCTGTGAGATAAACTGAATTTTGCTGATGTATGGTCTAAACAAGAACAGTTAGCAAATCCATTTGAGAACTGTATCACAAAGCTTGTTGGAAGTATACTACTGTACCATGCTGTAACTAGGTCAACAGAATTTAAATTAATTCAGCTGTAAGCTTTTGAGGAGATTACAAACAAATCCTTTCAGAACAAAAATAGAATATTAACTGTGTGCTGAATCATATGCATGTCGGTCCAGTCTGGCTGTCTATTACTGACCTGCAAGAGTAGAGAAAGGGTCACTGTGACTTGTCATCAGTGAACAGGTGATGGCCATTATAAACTCCTGCCTGTCAAGGTCCTCTCCACTCTTTCTCCAGATGTGGTGAAGGTGTTGTTGATGGTTGAGCAAAAAGCTTTCCAGTAGAGCAGCATAGAAATGGACAGGCTTCCCTACTATCCAATATGTACTATGTTGTATGCAAAAAGTTTTCCCAATTCACTAGTAATGTTTTTTTTTTTAATTAGAGTTCTTGACATTGAATCATACCTGTTTGTCTGTTTTAAGTAATATTTATGTGTTTTACTGACAGAAATAACAGCAGAATTAAACAAAATTGAATTAAAACAGGTTGTGGTTATGTATTTTTTAATGTTCATTTATGAGAAGAAGAAATATCTTCTATTTGGACCCTGAGGTTGTGAGAACATATTATGTGCTGATATTTGGTGTCTGCTCTAACATCAGGGGGCTGATTGAGTTCAGTCACAAGGCATGCAGTTTAAAATACAACAGCCCTCCCAGACTACCTTCTTTTCACCGTCAACCAGCTAGCCAACCAGCAGTGTTGGGCAAGTTACTTTGAAAAAGTAGTTAATTATAGTTAGTAGTTACAAAAAAGTAACTGAGTTAGTAACTGAGTTACAAGATTCTAAAAGTAATTAATTCCTTAAAAAGTAACTATTGTGTTACTTTAAAGAAAATGTTATAGGGTATAATTGGCCATTTTTAAAATTATTACAAATTATTTGTGCCACTCCAAATATTTCTGTCCACTATAAAGGAGAACATCACAGCCTGATACCTGCAGGTCTGACAGCAGCAGGTGTATCACTCCTGTTTCTACCTGGAGACAGCAGCCGCCTCATTGTTCTGACACACAACACAAAACTATCCACAACACTACACACTAACTACACAAGACAACACATTAACTACACACTCCAAACACGCTAAACGTCACAAATCTCTCACATCTCAAAACTCGCTCTCTCTCTTTTTCTGCTGTCTTTCTTTTTTTCTCTCTCGGTCACTCCTAAAACATCCCCCTCTTCCTAAACAACCAAATGTCATTTTGCCATATCATTTTTTGATTGGTTGACATGGTACATTTTTCCACCAACATAAAAGGGGTGTTTTTTTTTATTTTGTTTTGTTTTTTCATTTTGCTCATAAGCAGCGAGTGCTTGCTAGCGCTGTCCTTAGACAGTAAACATGACAAAACTATTGAGATAAAAACGCCGCGTGTATATTGTTTATCATGACTCTGGTTTTACGTGGCCTATCAACACAATTTAAAAACTGGTATATATCACCTTGTTGCTTTGTCATCTTGAATTGGTCATGTGATTAGCTTACAAGGACTACTTTCTACTTTCCTCAGTCATGTGATTGTTTTGTAGTGGGCAACGTGCTCTGAAGTGCATTTATGATCGTTTGGTGAGTGTGTCAGAAGTGGTACCCTTTCAGTATTAAAAAAGCATCACATACAATGATGGAGCTGCTTCAGGTGAAACGTCTGGGAAACATAAGGGTGCTTAAAGCACTACAGTTTTTTCTTTAACTCTTATCCTACTGACTGGAGTCCACACAGACACCCAAGTTATTTTGACATATCGTATACGTTTTTTTTCATCATTACAGTTGTTTCTGACGTTGTCAATCAATTATTTCCGAATGAATTCACATCATTATTTTCCATCTGTTTTGTTTAGAGTTAAAAATACAAATGTTTTCAGGTCCCAGGGGACCCTAATACTAATACTGAAATTGCAAGGCCCAATGCAAGCTGCAACTGCCCTACTAAGAGTGAGGTCGGTTTCACCTGCTGATGTTAGTTTCCAACAGCGAGCAGGAAAATCTAATCAAAAATCTTTTGCCCTAAGTTGAGCAACTTTCTGCTCCATCTGTGATGAGTGAGCATGCTCTAAACAAAGCATGAGGCAAATTGTAAACTGCGTGTAGTTTGATTTTAGTTGTGCATGGACCCAGTAGAAACACAGTAAGAGCTCTGGGAATGAGTCTGACTTATTTTGGGTAATGCAAACAATGGCCCAGCTTAAATTAGGGCAGTTTTCTCTCTTTCTGAAAAAGGTGGAGCACCACCTCATGTTGGGAAAAAGTTGTTGTGGAGGAGTGGAGGAGTTTAATATCTTGGGAGTGGGAGATTGGGATACAGTACCAATCCACTGTATTGAAGAGAGAGCTAAGCATGAAAGCAAAGCTGTCAATTTACAGGTTGATCTATGTTCCTGCCCTCACCTACAACCATGAGCTCTGGGTAATGACCAAAAGAATAAAAACTTGGAAACAAGCAGAGAAAATAAGCTTCCTTCAAAGGGAATCAGCCTTAAAGAGAGAACTGTTCAGTACTCATAAACATCAAAAGGAGCCAGCTGAGGAGTTTCACCTTCTGAATAGAATGCTTCCTGGTCGCCTCCTTAAGTTATTTCGGCCATGAGAGGAGTCCACTCAGTCAAAACACTGACATTAGATGCTAATGAAAAACACGCCTGCACTCCCCACAGAGGTCTGACTGATCTTCCAAGAATGATGACACTATTTTTTGGAGAATTGTAAATGGTGAATTCATACCTGGTGATCTCTAATCTGGATCCTTACCTGTTCCAGAGTTCACTTCTTAAAGTTACCATGGCGAGAAACCCCAAAAATAATTGAACCCCCTTTGCAGTACAGAAAACCCAGGGTTATCCCTGAAGGATACCTGGATAAGCCAAAATCCTGCTTCATAATGAAAGCCTCTGGTCAAACAGAAGATAAATAAAACAAAATAAATAAAATATCTTCTTCTTTAAATTTTCCCTTTAGGGATTACCACAGCAGATCATCTGCCTCAACCTTTCACTATCCATTGAATCCTCCTCTGTCCCGTCAATCCTCTATATGTCCTTCTTTACTACATCCATGAATCTTTCCCATGGTCTTCCTCATTTCCTCCAGCCTGGCAGGTCCATCTTAAACATCCTTTGTCCAGTATGTAAAAAAAAATGAATTAATTTTGAAACTAATGATTTAAAGGGCATAAAATCTGTTTCTTATAATTCATGGTAGATGGGAACAGGGGAGTCTTTTTTCCATGTTAAACCAAAGTTTCCCTTAGGCCTATTCATAACACTTCAATAGTTGTCAAGTTTCAATGACACTCCAAAATGCCTAAAAAGGGTGCACTGTAGAAGTAAGTGTGGTGGTTTTATTGATTGCAGATCACGTCGCTTTTGTCTCTAGAGCAATCTGAAAGTGTTTTCATAAAAAATTCACCTCTTTCAGTAATCCTCACAGACTAGCAATATTTTGTTCTCTCACACAGACATTAACATTCATAACTAGTGTCTTAAGAGGAGCACACTGAGGCATGTGAGCTAGATTTTTATTTAATCCCACACTGGTAACCAGAATCTTTCATCTTCTTTCAGCTTCTCTTGAGTCCCCATCTATCTTAATGTCTTTACTATGACTCAGACTGGCAAGAAAGAGATTGTACCATCTTTGATAAAGTGTGCTAATTGAATTCATTACCTTGTCTGTTAAATTAACGTTCAACACGTGCCAAATGTGCAGGTTTATAGGTAAATGAAGGACCAATTTACAGATGCTGATCGAAAACACTGTTAATTTAAATTAATTTGTTAATTTAATTAAAGTTTTTTTTCTAGTAATGCACTTGTAAGATTTTGAAGAATAAATCACGTGTGGGCCTTTAACGTGACTTAAGAAGAAATCATAATCATTCATGTGAAAAACATGCCTCTGTGTGACGTGGGGGAAAAACCTGTCTGTTGTCATCCCTCCAACACATGGACACACAAGCAACTAAACAAGTGCAATATTTGTAGCCTTGACTAAAAGTCATTGCCTGTGCTGATGCATACTTCTATTTATCAGTCGGTGAGCTAAATCACAGTTTTAAGTCACGTGACTACCATGGAAAACACCATTAGATTGGTTCACAAAAGTGTCAGTCACAAATCCCTAGAAACTGCTTGGTGACCTCCCCGGTCAGTCGCATGTTTTTACTGGCAGTGACCAGTGTATTGACTGCTGACACCCCAGTCATGCAAGCCCAGGGACCAGTCAATGACTCCCTGGTAACCATCGGTCAGTAGGGAAAACTGATACCGGTGACTGACTACAGGAGGTTGTGTGCTCTCATTAGGTGAAATTGGTCTTAAATATATATAACCTCTGCACCAAAACCCTTCATGTGATTGCTTTTGTCACTAACAGATTGCCATTGTTGCCTGTAGTTTGTGCTGAATACACAGATTTTTCTTTAAATCAGCAACTCGCTAAGCGTTGCTTAGCTGTTTCGTATTTTGTATTCTTCATAAAGCTTTGAAGAATATGAAAAGGGGAACATTCAACCTTCAGAGTTATTCCTTTTGAAGCATGCTGGCTTCAGCAATCGAGCAAAACTTTTACATTCAAATGCTCATTTTAACCAGGTTGCATTACTTAAAAAGTTTGCTAACATTAGCTATCTTTATCCATCCATCTTTAACAACAAGGTTGTTGTCTCTATACTCCAGAATGCTGATGAAGGCAGTAATATTTTGAAAACCTTGTGTGACATAAATCTGATATGGACTTATTTCCAGTTCTAAATTAAATGACCAATCATTGGAAACCTGAGCTGTGATTGGTTCAATTTGCTCTTTATATGACAGGATTTAAAAAGTGTGTTTCCATAAAGTGCCACACACTATGCTTTGCTAGCAATGGTAAGCAAACTAAGTGACTCATCATTAGGGAAACTAATTTCACAGCCGTCTGGCTTTCTGGCTAGCCTGGTAAGCATAACCAAGGCAGCAGAAGAGAGTCTTGTTTTGCCTTACAGGCAAGCGTTGAAAAAATTTTACCAGATTATTCCTTAATTTATATATATATATATATATGACACATTTCATTTGCTACACGTCATGGGGGCATTTGAGAAAGGTCATGGGAAATGTTCGTGTGTTGAAAAGATACAGTATGCAAAGACAAAAAAATAAAAATTGATTTTAAGGTAGCTGGAAATGGACGTTTAAAATAAATATGTAGTGCACCCGATTTATCATTGCTGTGGGTGAGGAAATTGCATCCAAGAATTATTATTTGGAAAGCAAAAGCAAAATATTTTTTGGACACATACAGAGACTATCAAGGTCCACACACTGACAGAAATAGAGAAACAATCAGAAGAAAGTGCCGTCCTTCAGTTTCAAGTAACAGTTCAGATAATGAAAACCTTTCAGTGGCGAGAATAAGGAGCGCATACTCTTAAGGTCACTTTAAGGGACCAGAACAACACAAGGAGTGCTGTCGTATAAGCATGAGCAGTTTTTATTCAGAGTGCTGTTAAAACACACACTGTTAAATAGTGCCAGGGGAATTGCAGAAGCGACAACTGTAGTTCACCCCCATTCAAAGAAAGGTTGAGCACTCACAATATACTGCCACTGATACTTTTAATTGATTAGGAAGACTTTAATAGTTGTTTATAATGGAATGGTGAAGAAGAGAAATTAGCTTTTTGTAATGAAGACCTCTAGTTGTTTGTTAAAGTTTAATCGTTAAGTGCGCTAATTAAAAGAACTAATACCCTGATGCAGTGCAGTGCTATTAGTCCTTGTCTTTCTTTACATTATAAAATAGCATACTTTAACTGATTACGCGATTTGGTATTTGACACATTTGTTTTTATCACATGGCACTTTACCATATGATTAACTACAGTGGATTCATTGTTTTCTGTTTCTGTTTTTGCCTTTAATTAGTCTGTGCGCTCATGCTCTGCATTTAAAAAAAATGTCTTGATATATTTGAGTTTTATCAGGCAGATGACTGATATGATGGAGAAGATGGAGGTATCAGAGCGCTCTGTATTCTTTCCCAGCCAAGAAGTAGTCAATTGTTTTCAGAGATCAATGAAATTCAACAGATGCCTGATTAGTTTGCCAACAAGGTGCTATTAAGTTTGCGAGACAAAATAAGATTAGTTTCCCTGTGTCTCTAACACTTGGCAGCCTTAATCACAGTGATGAATTCAAGAAAGTTGCAGCCACAGGCGGTCCTTGAAACACTTCACTTGTTAGTAGCTGTTAAGGGCTTTGGTTCAGATCCAAAACACGTCCAAAAGAGTCACTGCAGTTTGACAGTAAAGGATTTGTTCCCGTTGTGTCATACCTGTCATACCTGTGTGATCAATCAGTTTGGAAGACTGTCTCTGAATTTCTATCACATGATTGACATTTCAATTTTGGAGAAAACGTACACACTCTTTAGGATAAGATATAGTGAGTAACACTTTATGTCTGTCAGCTTCTCATTTATCCCTGATGTTCCAAGCTGTCCTGCTATTGTTGAGTGGCTTTGCAAGATTGATGCATCCTTCTGATGAAGAGTTCTTTACAACTTTTAAGTGACATCAAACATTTTACTACTTTCTGAAACCAACAGGAGGCATTTGGACACTTGCCGGAACATTTTTAAGTGAAAATAACAACTGTCGAAAAGCACTGGCAGTTTTCAAAGTTTTCCTTCATTTCCCAACGTAAGTGTTAGAATTTCAAAGAGAAAGGCTTTTTTAGCAAAGCATGTATGGCTTGATTTGACTTGACTTCTGCATGCTGCTGTTCTAAACGCAGCAGCATGCAGAAGAAAATGCCATGAGCCATAATTATAATTTGAATGTATTTAAATGTAATTTAGTGTCATTATTAGCTTCATCTTGAAGTTTTCTGATCCTTTGTGTTCATTTCTCTTTATTAAGGCGTTCGCCTGGAGTGCCTAAAGTGTTCCTACATACAATCAGCACTAGTTCACCACTTTTCCTTTAATCTAGACATCAGTTTCTGCTTAATGGCCGGAGTCCACTTTCACTAAGTCCCCCCCGTTAAATAACAAATCAGATTCCACTAAGCAGACAGTATGGCTTATAATTTCAGTGTTATGTGTGGCATATGCTGGCTGAACTCCATAAATGAGCGTCACTTTCACCATCAAAGCCCCCACACTACATCGCACCTCTTCTCTGTGCTTCATGGTGGGAACCAACCACACATGTAGGTTTGACCAGTTTAGCTTACCTGCATCTCAGAAAAACACACCATTTGGAACCAAAATTGGACTCATCAGACCAAAGTGTGTGGTTTCATTGCTCCTGGGCCAAAGCTTGTGGCACTGGTGATGTCTTTCTGATTCATGCACTTTTCTTCCAAAACACTACAACAATGCCTTAGTTCAATAAGGAATGATCAATTCAAATGTATTATTAGTTTATGTACTGAGCTTGTGGTGACTGGGCTACATTGAAACATCATAAAGTGGTTTCTGAAACACTGGTTGGAAGTACGTAAGATCCATGGACTTGATGATGGAGGCTAAAGTTCTCTGAATAACGAGGATAGGGTAGAGATTGTGAGGAGGTGGGTGGTGTAAGTCATAATCACAGAATAATGCTGGAACAAACTGATGAAGACAGAATTGACTTTGACAGTGTGAAGACGACACAAATAAAAGGAACAGCAAGAATAGCTGAAATGCCAAGGGACCCAGACATGACAGCGGAGAGCTTAGCAATAGATCTTAACTTTACACAAGACTCAGATGTTCACTGAAAAGTATCCTGAGTGACAACTTCCTGAAGCTAAGATAATACAAACAGTGTGCAAATCTGTCATCAAGCTCAAACAGGGCTACTTTGAGAAATTTAAAGCTCATCCATGCATTCTCTTTAGTTTATTCAGTTCAGGGTCGTAGGGGGCCTGGAGCCTATCGCAGCTACCATAGGGCGAGAGGCAGAGTACACCTGGTCGCCAGTTTATCACAGAGCTAACACATAAAACAGACAACCATCCATACCTATATAACTTATGGTATAAACTTCAGCAAATAAAGTTGTGCTCAAAAAAAAAAAATGTAAAAACAGAAGACCTTCAAAATAAAAGCTAATTCGTCCATTTCCTATTTACAACTATGAGTAAATCCCTGTAATATGTGACTTTTCAGTGGCCTTCATAAAATTCCTCAGAGGACTGAATGTCAAAGCTGTGTCACTGGCTTCAACATATTCATTTGCATTCTTGGGTCATGGCTTCTGCATCGCTGATTGGAAAGGACCAAAATCCCTCCTTAAATGTCAACATCTGATGACTTGGCTCCCTCATTTCTGAGCCGCTATCACAGCTCTGAAAAAAAACTGTCAAAATGATTCATGGGCTGTTAAACTCACATGAAGATGCTGTGATCAAACTAAATATTCAGCACGCTGGTGCAGAGCAGCTAATTTTTCATTTTATTTAGCAATTCTAAACGGTAATTTAGAGGGTTTAGCAAAAAAGAGACAGGTAACACGAGCTAATCCGCTCATCAGCTGTCACAAAAAGCCTGACAGGTAATGTGCTGTTTTTATTTATGTACTGTATAGGCTTCTTTACACTGTCCTCTTGCACTGACAAAGAGAAAACAGTTTCAGGGTCGCAAAACAGGTCCCTGATGTCTTTATCTTAACACTAATTCACTGTGCCCTTCACATTCTACATCTTTTCTCCCTGCAGGCTGTTTGTTATTCTACTCATGTAAGTCTCTCCTCATCTGTTTCAGTCTCTCTTCTCCGGAAGCATGCTTCGACCCCCCTCCACCTATCCCTACCGCAATCTGTCCTCTTTTCTCTGCCATTGTTGGTCCAAGGTCTCATTTTTATTTCAAGGTGGATGTCCTAATAAAGCCATCACCATTCAGAATAAATTAATTTTTTTTTATTCATAATTTGAAATTTGGTGGGGGGGGTATTTCCGGGTTATTCTGGTAAAATGTTCTTCTAGTTCAACTGTACTTTATATTTAACACTTGTGATTTTAAACAATTGGTAGTATAGAAACAAATCCAGGCAAAGAAAAGTAATTTCACTTATAAAATAAACCAAATAATGCTCAAGTCACACTACATGTAGGGAAAATATCAAACAAAATCTTGCCACTGTAATGAAGTTGTCATCTTATTGCCTTTAAACGGGTTTCTTCAAAGACAGACACAATGTCTGTGACCGCTTGTGGTCGTTTGGCATCTACAAAACTAAAATTGAGCCAGACTGAAGTTTGTAATTGAATGGTGACAAGCTGGTAGTTCAAAGAAAAATATTTGTACTTTTCTTGATTTTTTTAGTTTGTTTGAGTATTTGTCACACATCAAACAGTTTTAAATAAAGGATATATTACGTAAATAAAAATAAATACAAAATGCTTCTCATTTTATTTCTGGATTTAGTTTTGGATCATAGTCCTGCTGCATAACCTAAGTACACTTGAGCTTCAGGATACAACTTGATGGTTGGATATTCCCTTTTGGGATTTTCTGGTGGAGAGTGGAATTCATGGCTTCATCATTGACAGTAAGTCGTCCATGAAGCATCATAGCAATGCTGTGTTATCTTTATGTCAGATGTAACAGACAACTTTTGTCTCATCAGTCCACAGAATATTTTCCCAAAAGTCTTGGGGATAATCGAATTGTTTTTTGGCAAATGTGATCTTTTTGGAATTCTCCCAGAAATGACATTTTTTCCCAGTGTCTTTCTTATTGTTCAATCATAACCTAAAAAAACGACCAACCTTAGATAAGAACAGGCGTGTTTCTATAGCTTTTTACCTTTAAATTAAATGAAATAATCATTTAAGATCTGTATTCTGGATTTACTTGGGTTATGTTTATCTAATAATAAAATATAAGTGTAGCAAGTCTACATCAGGAAAGGGCAAATCATTTTTCACATCACTGTGCATGCAATCTTTATTTGATAATAATGTTAAATTTGCAAATCAGAGAAAACTACAAATCTACTACTGCCATCTTCACAGAAGTTCACATTAACAACACAAACTAGGAATACAGCCAGGACTTTAAGTGGAAACAGAAATTCCTTAAAAAATAGTGATGTACAATACATTTTCAAAATTTGGTTAAAAAAAAAAAAGAAGAAAAAAAGAAGCAAATAAAGTTTTTTACATTATTTTATTAGAATTACAGAAATTTAAGAGAATTTGACGTTAATTAATTACATTCAGAATCCATTCAAAAATTACCTAAATTACTTCCAACTGATTACCAAATGCAAAAAGAAATCATTACAATCACCAGTTTTCTCCAGTAGCAAAGCAGCCACTCTATTTTTAATCCACACTGACTGAGCTGTAAATCGCTCAAATTCAAATTCAAATTCAAATTTTATTTGTCACGTACACAGTCATACACAGTACGATATGTAGTGAAATGCTTGGACAACTACTCGTGACCTAAAGAGAACAAAAAAGGAAAAGGCTATGAATAAGATAGGAAATAAATATGCAAAATTAAAAAGGGTAAATTTAACTAGGAAGGAATAAAATATAAATTAAGGTTAAAAATGAAATAACTGTACAACACAAATTAGAATGAAGGGTAAATTTAACTGGGAAGAATAAGATAAAATATATAAATTAAAGTTGAAAATAAAATAACTGTACAACAAAATACACAATACACAATATAGAACTATATAAGAATGTATGAAGAAATCTAAATATAAATAAATATATACACAATAACAGCAGCTGTACAAGTATTAACTGGAAATGAAGAATATAGTGACCAGTGTTGTGCAAAACCAAAGTCCAGAAAGTCCAGTGTGTGTGTGTAAGAACCATATGTGTGGGTCAGTACTGTGTGGTGGTGTGATTGAGAGACCGTATCGCCTGCGGGAAGAAGCTCCTCCTCAGTCTCTCTGTGTTGGTCTTCAGGGAGCGGAATCGCTTTCCTGACCTCAACAGAGTCTGTTGTTGGGATGGCTGAGGTCCTTCACAATCTTCCTGGCCTTGGTCCAGCACCGCCTGCTGTAGATTGAGTGCAGGTCAGGGAGCTCGGAGCGGATGGTGCGCTCAGCTGACCGCACAACCCTCTGTAGAGCTCGTCTGTCCTGCATGGTGCTGTTCCCGAACCAGGTTAAGATGTTTCCCGCCAGGATGCTCTCTATGGTGCACGAGTAAAAGTTCCTGAGCACCTTGGAGGGCAGTTGGAAGTCTCTCAAGCGTCTGAGGTGGTAGAGACGCTGACGGGCCTTTTTCACCACGGAGTTGATGTGACAGGACCATGACAGGCAGAGGTGTGGACTCGAGTCACATGACTTGGACTCGAGTCAGACTCGAGTCATTAATTTTATGACTTTAGACTTGACTTGAAAAAATGTTCTCAGACTTGTGACTTGACTTGGACTTTTACACCAATGACTTGGGACTTGAATTGGACTTGAACTGGTTTACTTGAAAAGACTTGATATTTTACCCCAAATATAAAATTTAACATGCATATTATATAGAGATTGAAAATGTGACGTCATTCACGGGTAGAACCGCAAAGGATTCTGGGAACTCGTGGCAAGAGGTACTAGCGCACGCAGGCTTTCAATTGAAATCACAGCGATAAAAAGAAACACAAAAATGTCAAGAAGTCGTTGTATTATTAACGGCAATAGCCGGTCACATGACAGCCACGGGAAGCCGACGGGTAAAGAGATCGGTTGTTATCGGATTACGTCGTTGAAGAGAAATTGTTCGAGCCATGTTTCCAAAGTAACAAAGACGCGATGGATGGCCTGGATTGCAGCCATTCAAAGATCAAATATAACGTCCCAGAACACTCCAGCTCACAGGTTAGTCTGCTCCAAGCATTTACACAAAGGTCAGTGTTTTTTAGTAGTTAATACGTCATTTTCATAACATAACTGGTGATATAGGTTACAAGTAAGTCTGGCGCTGAACAGAAATTGTCGCGCTATGCTCCTTTATTTATTGTGCATAAATAGTGAATTGTCCTGACACAATATTGCGTTTCGCTTCTGTTATTATGGTACATTGACAAAAACACATACTTTTATTCACAGGATAAAACAGGTTTTTTGTATCACTAATTGCCCAGTACGATTACAGCATACAATATTATTGTCACTGCTACATTTCTGTGATGCTACCAGAAATTATTTCCACTACTAATTAATTACCGTTGAGCTCAAAGGTCCTATTAATAAACGGTTAATGAATGTGTATTTATGACGACAATTTGTGACTGGTAAACTTATGATACGTACGATGGTCTTTCGTTCGACACTGTGCGTTTCAAGGTCCTGCACCCATCCGTCGGTAAACTGTACCTGGGCTTGTTGCAGTGACCTGAAGTTACTAAACTTCATGAGTGTATGCACTCACTCCAAGAACCGTATGATTATAAATATGCATATAAATATGCTAAGATGAGATAGCTGACTTCATCTAACTAGCAAATGTTGTCCAGGCTACGTTGGTGATACAGTTTTTTTTTAATGTGTATGATATTTTTGTCATGCGGTTTTAAAGCCGGTCCTACAACCGCATCCAAGAATAACATGCAGCTTATCTCAGAACTGTCGGTGAAAATTATTCTTGGAGCTAGGTTTAATTGAGCTGCATTTTAAAGAGGTGCAATTTCACAATTTGTGTATATTTTCTAAGTTCACTATTTTGTCATGTGTTGAGAAAAACACAGATTTTAAAATTACATGGTCTAATATTTACATTTAGCATAACTGCAACATTATTTTTTCGTTGTTTTTTTTTTTTAAAGACTCAAAAGGACTTGAAATTCAAAATTTCAGACTTGTGACTTGACTCGGACTTTTACACCAGTGACTTGAGACTCGACTCTGACTTGCCTGACATTACTTGAGACTTGACTTGAGACTTGAGGATAAAGACTTGAGACTTACTTGAGACTTGCAAAACAATGACTTGGTCCCACCTCTGATGACAGGTCCTGCGTGATGTGGTCCTGTCGCTCAGATGATTTAGATTATGTTGTGACCAACAAAACATAATCTGAAAAGAAGAACTCCATAAAATTATTGGTATCCATGTAATTAACAATCACTATGAGATTTTGTAACTGGGCATCAATATTGTCTCATTATTGTACAAATGCCAATGTCATGTAATTTTTCTTGTTGCAGTCACAGTTACAGGCCTTCTTGCCACCTCTACATAATTTTATCTTGAGTAAATAATGTAGAATTCAACTTCAAATAGAAATAGGTGGGTTCAAATTGCGCAGATCCACAACTATAGCAGTAATTTTACTGATACTTTATGACATTCTGCGGTATTTAATTCAGAATGGTTTCATTTTTAAAATGATGTATTGTTTTAAAATATCTTGTTTAACCTTGCTGATTTTTTTTCTTCCTCTGAGGCAGAATGGGAATGCAAATGGCTTGTCATGATTATTCTACAATGATCACTTCACTTACTCCATGCATGTGAGGCATTAGTAAAAAGGTTTTGTGCTAACTCCACATACGCATCAGTGCATCCCCGATTGCACTGCCATTCTTGGTCATTGTAAGTTCATCTCATTACGCTTGTCTTTGGTGCTGTCAGGCAATTGGAATTTAAGATGCGGAGTGAAATTCACTGTACTGTATAATGATATCTAATCAGACCTACTGTTAACATTTATCTTTTTAAAATTCATTTAAACTGAAAGAGAAAATGTATATATAATGACTGCTAATATTACACCGACTTAAAGAGCACAGCAAATATGTTCAGATGGAACACTGTAGTTGAACTGGATTTAAAATAAAACACCCTGGTCATATCATGGTTTCAAAAAAATGGTATTTTCTGTGGTATCATATTTGCCTACCTGAAGTGCAAATGCTCATTTACAGGCATACACAGCTTCACAGTCTGACACACATTAAGAGCTGCCCTGTATAAACTGCAGTCTGATGTGTTGGCAAGTGAGCAACAGCACCGGAGCAGTCGTGGCTTTAATGCCAAGCCTAAGGAGACCACAGCAGTTGTCAATAAGTGATTAAGTAATTTTATTTAACACATAAACATCTGAACTTTCCAAACACACCAGAGGATGAGTGTGTCCAACTTTTTACAGGTCTTATTTAGGTTGTGCTCAGATATCCACCCCAGCTGCAACTGCTGTATCGTGTGTGGTTTAGTTCCAGGCGGCACTGAGTCCAGCTTTGATAAGCAAATAAGCTAAAATTCCACTGACCTACTTGATCTGCATAAACCGCAGATGTAGCAGTACGCCCACTTTAAAACTAACAGGTCTGTTCGGAATTTACCAACTGAATTAAGAAGGGGGGACGAAAGAACTTCAACTGTAGACTTGTGATACCTCTGATTGTGTTGGCATGCAGATAACAAAAAGTTCTTGTGAATCTGTTGCTTTCATATTGTGTTCTGTATTTTCAGATTAATAGAGGCTAAATAAAAACGTGCTTCTTTCATAAGTGAAAATAACTCCATGCCTCATGATTATAGTAATAAAACCATGAATCCTGTTGATCGTGGTAATGTGTTTCTCTGTAACACCACTCTCAGGTTATATTTCTCAACATTTATTGAACTTTGGTTCAGACATAACACACATTTTCATCGCAGTGACAAGCATGTCCATCTTGTCAGACTTTACTGATAAATATTTTGATGGGAGAATAATTGATAGATTAATGTTGCAAATGGGAATATTTAAGCCTAAAGCATGTTATTGTTTATTTAATTTGTGTTTGGTTTATCAAAACCTAACTGAGTCTGGTGCCAGTGAATAAAAAAACAAATTAAAAAACAGAAGGAAAACAAAGCAGAACAAACTATAAAACACAAAGCTCCCAAACGAGTCAAAAATCCTGCAAGTTAAAAAATGACTCTCTATAGGAGAAAGAAATGACAAGTTCAGAGACAAAGAACACCTTGTGTGTGTTTCTCTGTGACGACAACAGCTTCTGACAAAGCTGAAATATTCTGTGCACTGCAGTGAGAAAGGGCTGCAACAAAACTAGTGTTTCTGGAATGATTCCATTGACCATTTTTACTTTCAGTTTAGAATTTGAGAATTGTGCAGTATTCCTGTTATTGACCAAATGCTGTCAGTAGAAACAGCACTTTTACTTGGCTGTGTATGGGTTAAAATGCAGATTAAAAAAGTTGTAATAATATAATATTCAAATAAACTAATAAAGTGAAGCTTGCAGCCATTAAATGGTACATTAAAACCCATGTTGGGTTTTAGCTCAAAGCACGGTACCCAAGCAGAGCTTCTAGCACATTTTCTATTTATAGAGTGATTCAGATCATCTGCAAAATTAACATGTGGCATTGAACATGAGCTAAATAATTCCATTTGTATTCTTCTTCTACTTCAGTTCGGAGTTTCAAGAGCTCAGCTGTCATGTAAAGAGGCAGGGTACACCCTGTACAGGTTTCCACTGTGTCACAGGACCAACACATAGACAACCATTCACACTCATACTGGCCCAGTTAGACTCACCAGTTTACCTTTATACTGAGGGAGAAAGCCAGAGGGAACCCATGAAGGCAAAAGTCCACATAGAAAGGTCATATATTCTCGCTGTGAGCTGACAGTGCTAACCACTGCACCACTGTTCCTCCTACAAACAGTACTGCAAAAGTGAGCATATTGAATATTTTTAGTCAAGAGTATCAGGTGCTAACTGTAAAAGTACAAAAAAGTAGATGCATAAAATGTTTATTCACCATTGTATCTGCAAACAGTGCACATCCTA
The DNA here is from genome assembly GCF_041146795.1 of Maylandia zebra. Classification (NCBI taxonomy): domain Eukaryota; kingdom Metazoa; phylum Chordata; class Actinopteri; order Cichliformes; family Cichlidae; genus Maylandia; species Maylandia zebra. Next base: position 33,007,868 of record NC_135182.1, read on the forward strand.
AACAATGCTAAACATCTTCTGAATGTCTAACCACGTTTATAATAATAATAATAATAATGGATTGGATTTATATAGTGCTATTCAAGGCACCCAAAGCGCTTTACAATGCCACTATTCATTCACTCTCACATTCACACACTGGTGGAGGCAGCTACAGTTGTAGCTACAGCTGCCCTGGGGCAGACTGACAGAAGCGAGGCTGCCATATCGCGCCATCTGCCCCTCTGGCCAACACCAGTAGGCGGTAGGGTAAAGTGTCTTGCCAAGGACACAACAACCAGGAGCACGTAACATTACGTTACGTGATCGAACCGGCAACCTTCTGGTTATAAATGCGCTTCCCAATCTCCTGAGCCACGGTCACCCTATTAAGAGTTTCCAATTATGATGGTTTAAAACAGTCATATCCTGAGAATTCTCACAGGATAAGCGGTGAGTGTGCTGTGAAGTGATGAGTAGATATCAGAAGTAATTATGCTCCTGAGAAAACAGTCTGGCAAAAAGACTCAGTCATGAATCCATCCAAAATGACCTTGTAGCCTTCCGCCAGGAACTGATGTTTTAAACATCTAGATCCTAACTGACATCACCCTGGTTTGTTTGAACTTCTCTCACCTGCTGTTACAACAACCATCTGTGCTGCTCATTGCTGTAGGAAAAGCTGTTAGCTGGCTGACAAAATGGATGCAGTAATTCAAACAAAAAAGTAGAAACTTCTGCACATTTACTTGGATGATTTCAGGTCCACAAAAGTACATTTCTATAAAGCTAGCTCAAATCTGAGTAGTCTAGAGCAACTGATTAATACTATTTTATATTTAATGAAATTGCACGCATTTAGGCTCATCTGCGTTATATCGATGAAATCAGAGTGAGAATGTGATTAGGAGCACATGCACCAGTTTAAATTATGTGTGAGTACTATTCACGCACTGGTGCTATTTGGAGAAAGAGACGAGCAGAAGTGCCCAACTTTTGCAGATAGATGGGGTAAATTTCTGTCATAGTCAGCAACGCTGTTATTTTTGGCATCTTAGAATCAAAGCTATTTAACAAGTCAACAATTTCGTCTTTTTCTTCATGAGAAAATAACATTTGTGTGGAAAACAATCCCCTGCAGAGCAGCACCCTGGGAAACCATACAACTAAACCAGTATGAACATTTCCACAGGCCTGGAGGTGAAGTGAGCTCTTATGCAGCAATTACCAGAATTATAGCTATATCAGTGGACTACCAATGCACCGATGTTATACCAGTGGTATAACATGTCATAGTACCTGAACAGAATAGCTGCTTCATAGTAGTATGAACAGTTCAATATATTTTCTATTAATTTAGTGGCTCATAGTAACCAGGAATATCTTCTATATACTGATATTTAAGGAAAAATAAGATGATTCCTCTACCAGCATACACATTCAGACACAAGTGTTGATTAGAAGAGAATAACATTTATTATCTGTTCTTTCACTGAATAACAATTCAATAAGCAGTGGAAGTATCGGTACAGACTGAAAACACTCAGCAATGCTGAAAAAAGATTTCAGTTTGTAATTTTAAAAAAGGCATGAAATATAGTGACAATAATGGACAATGGAAAACGAGAAGCTAAATTTCCTCAAGACCCGTCTAAGTTTCTGCTCTCAATAAGTGTATTTATGGCTTTCAAAAAATCTGCAAATGTGCCCCCACACTTCTAAGAATTTTCGACAATGTCCAGTAACAACAGAGGTGTTTTGACAGCTTGTCAAATTTCTCCCAGTGGGAATATCTATTAAAAGTCTGCGGTGTGGAATTTTTCTCATGTTTAAAACAAGCAACACTGTTGAAGCTCAGCATTACCTTTACTTCACAGGATGCCTTGAATTGCTCTCCGCATGAATATAAATGTAGAATATGGTGACACATATATTAACCTGTCGAGGTTCTTCCACTTAGGTGTGATGTTGGCATCATAACTTTCTTTTTGTATAGGTACAGTTTTTTTCACGCATACTTTTGTTTATTTTATTTGTACTTTTTTCTAACTTTATTTAGCTGGATTCAAAATTGTCCTTGTTAAACTAGTGCTGCTCATATTAGCAGGTGTGTTACCTGGACCTTTTTTCTGTTCTTTCTTATTTCTTTCCTCTCATGTATTTCACGCCTGTCACAATCCCTGATGCTTGAATGACATTACTTTAAGTTCACACCAGGTGACTCTGAATTGAATAATCTTTGTGTGCAGTCAAAGTGACATAAAATCAGGTTCTCCATAGTCTCAGTGGTTACTATAGTCAAGTGTAACCACTGATTGCCCCAAGAGGCCATCCTGCTCTATCCACTGCTAACAAAACATGCCTGGAAATAATTTTCAGTGTAATGGAAAATGTGGAACAGAGTGTTTGGACAGAGTTTTGAATGAAAGTTCACAGAACAGGAGTGCTTCATCATGCTAGCATTTGTTAAGCAGCTACATTTTCCCCCACAGCCCATATGAACATGGACAGCTCCTGGTGAGAGTAAAATAACATGCAAACCACACACGGTTAGTGACTGAATAGACTGAATAGTCTTCAGTATCATGACATGAAATACACTAAGTGTCCCACAACACACAGTTGCTATTATAAGTAAATAGGAGCTGTATGTTTTTAGATCATCAAAGATCATCAAAGAAAGGGAACCAGAGGTTGTAGATAAAAGATGCCACGATGTAACCCACCAGTTAATGAATTCCTTCTGTGAAGCCTCAAGCTGAGCATTTTCACTGTTGCCATCTTGGTATTTTGAAACTAAACATAGCAAGCCAGTGTATATCAGTGGGAAACTGAAGGAAGCTGCATGCTCATATAGTAGTGACTTGTGAATCACAAGCCCACCTTAAAGCAAACCCTGAATTAGTGTTTTTCTTTTACCCTAATTGGAAACATAATTTACAAAATAAACAGCATGATGTGTTCAATAAGCATAACCTAATCAGAAAAATGTTAATTTAAGTCATTTTCTATTATTCTTCTATAATATGATCAGACTTATTCTTACAATCTGGTTGTCATTAGAGAGGATGCAGGTTTAAGGCACTTCTGCATTGGTTGCTATAAGTATACATACATATATATTAAAAAATAATGTCTATGAAGAGAACTTGCTGCTGCATTAGCTCATTAGTGCTTAGCTGTTTTGTGCAGTCATTCACATGGACATTAAAACATACCTGACACGTACGTGTGTGTGTGTGTGTGTGTGTGTGTGTGTGTGTGTGTGTGTGTGTGTGTGTGTGTGTGTGTGTGTGTGTGTGTGTGTGTGTGTGTCACATGGCTAACTGTAAGAGCGAGGCCAGCTGCTAGCTTTGCGGTTAACATTAGCCAAGTTAGCCACGTATTACTGCTATTACTGTTATTGTTCATTTACAAATTGAATGTGGGACGAACTAGAAAGCATCCTGACCTCCCATAATAGTTTCATAACATTTCATTGGCTGGTGATTGCATCAGTGTGTTAACATGTTGAGCTTTCACTTTCAAATTCAGTTCAATTCAGTTCCGCCAGCAACGACATCATACATTCAGAAAGAGGCGAGAGCGTTGAAGCCTTCCTTGCTCGTCTTGCTTTGGTCTGCTTCTACAGAAATGTCATTGCTGTTTGCTGCTGCAGTTCTCGCTAACTACTGCCTCTAAGTTTGCATCAATGTTGCTGCATAGGATGTGTGAGCTTCTACAGTCAACAACTATGTCCATAACTGTATAACCATGTACCAAAAATCATAAACAGAAGTAACTGATTAGCAGACATCAGAAATCCAATTATATATTCTTCTGACTCATAACATTATGTGGCCAAAATAATAACCTAACACATGAATTATCTAAAATGGTTAGTGATTCATTCTTAGTAAGGCTCCATCTATAGTCTGCTGAAGAAGGCCCAGAGTAATGAAGAAACAGGGACTGGAGGATCAGATTGATATCTTTATTACCTGTCTTTTACCTAGTAATTTACTGTCGCTGAAAAATCACAGAGGGGCTCAGTGTATTAACAGGTTGACTTACTGGATTTCTGTCCTTCAAAGATGAGTCTGCAATTCTATTTCGGAAAACTCCTCAGGAGACAGACGGCGCACACGTTTCACGTGTTAGAGCAACACAGCGAGGGAGGGATGAGAATGAGGTTTCTTGGACTGTTATTTTACATACAAATGGGAAAAATTACCTAATACTGTGTCCTTACAGAAGCTGTTCAGCCCCAAATTTTCTTCCCTTACTATTCTTTTTTTCACCTTGTTATTTTAAGTCATGGGCCCAATTTGATTTTTATTGAGCTGAAAGAGTAAAACAGCTGTATAATAACCTAGATTTTCTTTTAATGTAAAGGAGTACAGCTACACTGTAACCATTCCCACTTTGAACCGATGATAAAAAGTCTATACTTATCTTTAAAAACTGCAAGGAAGCTGGACTAAGCAGAAAGATCACAATCTTTTTGCTGTGACACAACAGTACTTACCACTGCATCGCTGAGTCACCCTCAACTGATACTGTAGCTAAATAAAAATGAATGTATAGTAAAATTACTCAGAACATTTCCTTTGTCTTAACATCATTTCCACAGTCACCTTTGAATCCAGAGACCAAATCTGACCAAATTTGATCTTCAAATCTTTAAACCTTTCTGTCAGCGTTCTGCATCTATTTGAAAGATTGGTTATGTAAAACATCACAAAGGGCAGGATGACGAAACCTTTCATTTTTACATGACAGAAAGCTGTCTACATCACTTTTATTTAACGTCAAGAAAACTTTATTGCCCCCGCAAATCGTAAGTCTTCCCGTGCCCTTCAATGGCCTTTGCTCTCAATTTTGATTACATAGTTATCAAAAAGTCTAATACCCTTTAGGTCTTTGAAAATGCTGCTGCATCATGTCGAGGTCTTCACCTAAATTCATTTTTCACTCCAGCATCCTGACCAGTAATTAACAGTCTATGGGTGGTCCTTAGTGAAGTTGCAGAGAGAAAGAGCACCGAAGGCCTTGGAGGCGTTTCGAAGGTACATCTCTACATGTAAATCACGTGTAAACTTAGTGTACAGAAACCTTGAACATGAAAGCCTGCAAAGCGCTTGTGGTATGAACTCCTGAAAGACTCCAAAACTAAAGACCAGGATTATAAATACTGAACACTGTAGATAGTTTTTAAAGTTTGAAGCAGCCCAGACATGTTCCCTGATAGATGCTGCATCTTATTTAGCATGATTATGCAGAGCTAAATTAGCATTCCCAGTACATTTAGCAGTACTTGTAGCACTATAGTGCCTAAACATTAGCAACTAACAATATATTGTTTAATGGTGGGATGCCACAAGGATGTTCATCAGGTGAGCAAAATGTGGTGACATTAAAAAAGAGCTTTCTAATGTGTGTAATATGTATTCATGTAGTTTTGATGCACAAACCACACCGTGATTTCCTGGGATGATGAACCCATAACTAACAACAGCTTTAACTATAAAAGAGATGCCAAGAGGAAACAGCTTTAAGCAGAAAACCTCAGAATTGCTTATCAGGCAATCCATGACAACTTTTTGTTATGGGTTGTTAAACTTTTGACTGCCTAAAAGGGGTTATTTTACTACCCCAATTCCATAACAGTTGGTACATTGTGTAAAATCTACATAAAAAAGATCTTATTCACAATAGAGCATAGAAAACATGTCAAAGACATTTTACAATTTCATGAAAAAGAATTTGTGCATTTGTATTTGATGGCAGCAACACATTGCAAAAAAAGTTCAGATGGGAAGCCAAAAAAAGCAGGAAAAATAAGTGGTACAAAAAAAAAGAGAAACAGCTGGTGGCGCATTTAGCAACTAATTACGTTAATCTGAACAGGTCAGTAACCTGATTGGGTATAAAAAAAAGGGCATCTCAAAGAGGCACAGTGTCTCAGAAGTAATGATGAGCAGAGGTTTACCAGTCTGCAAAAAACTGTCAACAAATTGTGGAATAATTTCACAATAATGGTCCTCAATGTAAAATTGCACATGTCATTATCAACAGTACATGGTAATATCATCAAAACATTTCTGCACAGCTGGCTTTAAGCATTCAAACAGTGATTCACTTCATGTTCTTAAAATAGAGTTTGTGAGAAATAATATTTGATAGATTTGTTTGAATGGGAAGCTTTTGTATTTTGCTGTATGAGCCTCGGATTGAACATCAAACGCTGTTATTCAGCTGTGATCTGAAACGAATGCAATTAATCCTGGATCGATCAAACCTTCATTTGGTCAGGGCTAGGTAGTTTGTAATATTTGCACTTTGCCATGTTCTCATTTGTGCACTCAGTTCATTTTTGATCAATATGCTATTAAAGACCTTTTTCCTGAGGCAGAACCTGTTTTCCTTTGGAGGTGTGGGGCATAATGTTTTGCAAATGCCTGCAGCCGTCAGGTTGAGTGACATAAGGGTTAAAAGAAAATTTGTTTGCATCAAGGTAAGGAAGTGTGGAGAAAAGCACCATGTGTCAAGTAGAAATCATTGATTCCTGTTATGCCTGTCTACTTGGTGGCCTTTTGCTTGTGGCCAGTGAAAAATTAGTCACCCTGAGGTGAAAATGGTTGGTTTCAGGGTGCGGCAATGGACTGAGATCAGTACTAAGTGAAATGCTGTGTATCAGAAACAAATGATGCTTGTTCTTTCTTCCCTCAAGTAGGCATGATTGAAACCTGAACAAAGTTCACGCATGTGGGTGGAATAAGTAGAAGACAATTAAAAATTAAACTTGCTACACTTTCTCATTTCCTATCAGCATGTTTTATGCTAATAATTCCCTTTTCAGCCAAACCGGTCAGAATGGGCTGTGCTTAAAATAGAAACTACTTTCCAAATTATACACATCTATTCAATTTCAACTCTAATATTACAATAATAATAAATTAGTCATTGTACCATTTATCAACCATTTGCATTAGTGCTGATGAATTATTAAGATCTTGAGAATACGTTTCCCAAAGGAACATGTAATACCAGTTTATGATTCATTTTCATTCAAAGGGGTCCTTGATTGTACCAGGGGTCGGTGTGGCGAAGCAGTGGGATCATTATAAAGATAATGCAATATTTAATTTATCCTTTTAGGTTAAGGTGTAATGGAATGAAAGAATGCAGGTTACCTGAAGCTGTAATTTCCAACGAGAGGTATTACAGAGGGGAAGTGAAAGACATACACAGATACAGCTATGATATACACTCAAATATCCAAATTTTAAGTCTGTCTTAAGACCTTAAAATATAAAAGTCATTCTAGAAGTTAGTCTCGCCACTCAGCAACCATTATGGCAATGCAATTGCAATTACTTCTTCCTCATCTACATGTTTTCTGTTCAGTCGTCAGAATCCCCAGTCAATCACAGCACTTACAAAAAAAAACATTGTCAGCTCAGCTTTACCCCAAATAAGGTATGAAAAGCATTTTTGCCCATTATGTGCAAAGTTACAACCATGTCAATAATTTTCTGCCTCAGTCAGTGAACAAACATCAACCAATGTCATGTTCAGGACACTGTTAGCCAAGAAAACATGACCAAGCTACACTACATTTTTAATATGACAACAAGAAACCTCAACTGTTTCCATGCGTCAGTGCAACAACAGATCAGGCAGGTGGAGGCAGGCCAACCACGGTGGTCTCAAGAGATTACTCCTAAAGATTTCTATCCAGGACTGGACTGAGTGGAGTCTTAATATCCCAGAAACTTGGTATACAGTAGATGGATGCCTACTAGTGCAATTACACCACATGACACATAAATACTTTACTGTTATTTAGAAAAGAAAATGTTGTCATTTTTGGCATTTGAGGTGTGGCCCATACAAGGCAAAAACCATAACTGATTTAAATTTGGCCATCCCTTGTTTTAGCCTTTAAAACTGAATGCTTTGATATCTCTGAGAAACCTCTGCCCGCTCCCTTTTTTCCATTCGTGCTGGAAAAGTGTGCATTTTTGTAATTTTTTTTCATTCAAAAATCCCTCACACACTTGGGGACTGCATCTTCTGATAGCATGTTCTCTAAAGCATACTAGTCAGACCATCTTTTTCAAGTCCCCAACATTTGCCCTACTACCAAACACAGCAAAAGAGCCTGTCTCATCACTTTGGAGAAAAACAGGGTTTTGTAGCACTCCTGTGGTTGGCGGGTAAATTTTCCAAGGGGAGACAGTGAATGTGATTGAGGTGTCAGCAGCTGGCATCTTTGGATTACAGAGATTGTAGGAGCAGCAGGTGGTGGCACAGTCGGTAATGGAAGTCTCATTTTCCTTGATGTAGAAAGGCGAGACCACAGCCTGATAGCCCTCGGCTTGAAAAGGCCAGTTCCTCTGGTTGAGGATTCTGTAAGTAATAGAAATACTGTGCCTCCAAAATCAAAACAAGACTAGCATGTCCACGAATTTTAAAATACAGCTAAGACATGCTTTTTTTAAGGTGCTGCTTAAATACACATGAATATGGTCCTGGTCATTGTAGAGCTTGAATTTTATAAACACTATAAAATCCTGTTTTGACCCCTCTCCAAATGTCAAGCCATGTGCAATAGAAAGCAGAAGAAATTAGGTTTTTAAAAGTTGACAAACAGCTAACCTGCTAAGTCTACACCTCACAGCTGAAACTGTATATGCAGTATATTTTCTCAAGATTTAAAAGGAAAGAAAAAAACCCTATTTATTCCCAGCCTCTAAACTAAGCCTGCCATGGCCCAAAATCTTTTTTTTATTTGATTTTTATTTTCATTAAAGCTTGCATTAATTACAGAATCTTTCTAACATCAGTTTTACATAGTGAACTTGAAAAAGCCATACCTTAAAGCTAATGTTTCTTTTGCAGAGGAACTGTATAGACTTTATACTGGTTTCCATCCATCCATCCATCCATCCATTTGCTTCCACTTCTCCTTTTCAGGGTCGCGGGGGGCACTGGAGCCTATCCCAGCTGTCATAGGGCGAAAGGCGGGGTACATCCTGGACAGGTCGCCAGTCTGTTGCAGGGCCAACACACAGGGACAGACAACCATTCGCGCTCACATTCACTCGCACATTCACACCTACTGGCAATTTGGATTATCCAATTAACCTATCCCCACAAGCTGCATGTTTATACTGATTTATTATAACAAATATTTTTTGATATTTATAGGAAATTTTATAGTTCATACCTGATACTGTATAAGGTCCATATGCTAAGATTGCGATGTTTGTTGCTGTATTTACTTATGAAGACACTCCTTTGTAGCACCACACAATAATCACATCAGTAAAGGTTTGTTGGTTAGAAACCGATTCATGCATGTTACTGTATCCCCCTGCTTTAGTAAGGAAGCTATGCTAACGGAAACACTGACATATTTTTTAATTTGATTTTATTTATATAGCACAACAACAGTCACCTCAAGGTGCTTTGTATTGCATGGTAAAGACCCTACAATAATACAGAGAAAACCCCAACAATCATAAAACCCCTATTATCAAGTACTTAGTGACAGTAGGAAGGAAAAACTCCCTTCTAACAGGAAGAAACCTCCCACAGGTCAGGCCCGTTTGCTGTGAGCGACTGGGGGTGATGCAAAGAAGATAAAAAAAAAACATGCTGTGGAAAAGAACCAGAGATTAATAATATCTAATGAAAGGTCAGTGCTTTTTGGGGGGAGGCGATCGTGGCTCAAGAGTTGGTAGTTCGTCTTGTAATCAGAAGGTTGGCGGTTTGAGCCCCGGCTCGGACAGTCTCAGTCGTTGTGTCCTTGGGCAAGACACTTCACCTACCGCCTACTGGTGATGGCCAGAGGGGCCGATGGCGCGATATGGCAGCCTCGCCTCTGTCAGTCTGCCCCAGGGCAGCTGTGGCTACAACTGTAGCTTGCCTTCACCAGTGTATGAATGTGAGAGTGAATGAATAGTGGTATTGTAAAGCGCTTTGAGGGGTCCCGAAAAGCGCTATATAAATGCAATCCATTATTATTCATTATTATTTTACCAAACACAAGGAAATGGACAAATGCCCAAATCTAACATCAGTATCTATTAAATGTCAACTGTTATCAAGGCTGATGATTTTGTAAATGTGATCATTTTATGCTTTCTTCTGAAACTATAAACCACTATAACACTCCATGTTTTATTATTCTAATCTGTAACTCATATTGGATTTGTTGTGTTTTCAACAAACACTCAGCTTTTTAACACTGTTATCTTTCTCCAACATGAAGAGCATGAAGAGCTGCTCTTCATCTGCAGTTTTCTATTCCCTGTAATTACAGATGGGAAAGCTCATAAAATCAACAAGCTGTTATCTGTAGTACACAAATATTTCACCAATGTGAATATGTGTGTAACAATGATGGTGTGAAAAATTAAGAGAAATTGAAAACTGAGACGTGTTTATACTTGTCCGTGTCCTTGCCTCCGAGAACACGTGCTTGTGATCCCTGTATCTGTCTGTTGTAAGACTTGGGGCTCATATTTTATTATACTCATTAAAGTGTCCACCTTTGCATGTTTTTCATTCAATGTATTTCCCCATTCATACTTAACTAATTGTGGACTAACAGATAACCCTGAAGCAATATTAACTGAACAGCAGTCAGCATCCTATTGCTTTCATTTGAGTCTGTGGAGTGGTGCTAAGGTTGTAATGCACTGTTCTGTCAGAATCTTTAGTGTATTATAGATCTGTGTATTGGTTTGTGGTTGTATACTGCAGCATGCACCGGGTTATTACTATAATGACAACAATGTTGACAGTAGTGTGACCAAACTGTGCCACCCTGTATGGTCACAAACGGTTTAAAAGAGGGGCATAGCTACCATGATGTTAATCATTGATTTTTCTGTCTTCAGCTTCATAATCGTGGTATTTAGAAACTGGATGTGAGGCAACAGGGTTAGGTCAGACTGTAAAACAGCTCATGGATTGGCTAAATACTTGTCAATGATAAGTCATTAGCTAATGAGCACACTACAGACAATTGCTACTGTTATTGCTCACCTCAGAGCACTTTCTTGTTGTCTTATAAAAAGCTGTCAGAAAAAAAAAAAATCTGTTTTTGTTCATTCCCATGATGCAGAATTTAGGTTTCAGTCTATTGGATCTATTGCGGCCTTTGGCCTGGGAGCTTGAGGGTCCTGCGCTCTGCACTCTTCTGGACAGAGAGCTCGGATGTTGTTCCAGAGATCTGTTGGAGCCACTCACCTAGCTTGGGGGTTTCTGCACCGAGCATGCGGTCAGTCGTGGGCATCTTTCTGATGTACTCGTGGGTTTTTATTGTCTCATCCTGGAGTGTGGCACTGACACTCATTAGTTCCCAGCCTCCTTCCTTCTGCTTAGTTTACAGTATCAGGGTGCTGGACTTGGGATGAAACCCTCCATGAGCTTCCTCGTCTTGATGTTAGTGGCTTGTATCTCCTCCTTTGGCCAGCTTATTATCCCAGAAGGGTACCTGATCATGGGCAGGGCGTAGGTGTTGATAGCCCGGATCTTGTTCTTACCATTCAGCTGACTCCTCAAGACTTGTCTGACCCTTTGCAGGTACTTGGTTGCAGCTTTTCCAGCGACCTCTCCATGGTTCCCATTTGCCTGTGGGATCCCCAGTTACTTGTAACTGTCTTCTATGTCGGAATTGTTGCCTTCTCGTAGTTTGTTCCCCTTAGTTCTGACTACCTTCCCTCTCTCTGTTGTCATCTGATTACACTTCTCCAGTTTGAACGACATTCCGATGTCATTGCTGTATATCCTGGTGTTGTGTTGGAAATCCTTTTTTTTTTTTTTTTTGCCATATAGGAACCTTAAATTCTTCAACTATTTGTGTTAAAAAAAACATGCAGAAATGGTCCTTTTCATGTTCGAGGCTTGTGAGAAAAAATAATCTAAACATTATATTTCTTGCTTGCATTGCGTGTATGCTTATTCTTATCATAAGATATAATGTGTTATCAAAAGTGAACACAACGACAAAAAAGAAATGGAAAAATGCTTTCTTGGTTCTCCATCTGAGGCTTTATTCAAGCGTACTAACGTAGGTACATGAGACACAAAGTCAATAGAAGTAAACAACATATTTGAAGTATTTGAATGTGATAGCTGTATACAAGTATTAACATTGCTCTCAATAATAATATGATACTGTGGGATGAATTTTGGGATTTTTTTTTTTATTGGTTCCAAGGAAGCGTGCGTAGTTCACATTTTACTTGTACCCATAGCAACAAGAGGCATGCTTCATAACCTGTTAACTCTCTTGTCTTAAATTTAAATGGACAATATAAACATTGGTACCGTTTTATATGTTTACATAGTAAAAAAGCGTAACCATTTACTGTGACCAGTGTCCTTATAAAGATGAAGACAACACAGTGATGGAAACATCCCTGATTTTGATGCGGCAATCTCTTACACCACCCCGTCAGTTATTTTCTTTGTTATTTATTATAGCTTGTCAAAGTAAGGTAAAGGGTTTTTCTGTGAGGTGTTTAGATTATTTTTCTACCCCCTGCAAGTCTGTATGTGTGTAGGCATGGGACTGCGTGTTTGTGTGCAGCATGTCTGTGAGAATGAGTACACAGGCTTGGATTTTCACACTGGAGGTGCCAATTAGCTCTTGGAGATGACAAGAGAGCATGAGTTGGCTCAGCAGTAACGAGCTGCTCCAACAAAACCTCTCTGCCTGCTTCTTACTTTGTCTCGCCTCTTATCACCTATCCGCTTAGAATCTACGCCTATTTTGCTTCCATCCAGTCGCTTGCTCCATTTCTACTGCTTATTTCCGCTGTCTTTTTTTTTTGCATTGGCCATCGCTTTCACTCCTTCTCTGCCTGGTTGTTCATTTTCTGTGGGCCCCCAGCTGTCTCATTATAGTACTCGGCTTCGAGCAGACTTTTTATTTCTCTTTCTTCTGCTCTGCTGTACCCAACTGCTCTATCTAAAATCTCTCTCTTCATTCAGCCTCGTTCTTTCATGTTTACTTCTTCCTCATCTACATGTTTTCTGTTCAATAATCATTTTAGCCAGTGATTTAAAAACATCTTTATTCAGAACCACTGTGGTACCCAAGGAGCAATTGTTTTGTGTCAAAGGAGAGATCCAAGGCCTACCTGCCATTAATAAATCTTCTGTGTAAAAGGAACCACTTTACTGTGTGAATTCATGCACATAGATGTGAATAATAAGAGTTATGTGCCACACCAAGTATTTACTTGGGGGGAAAATGACCTTTGAGCAATGACTTTTGTTCCTGCCACGTCTTATGTCTTTAACTGTGTTCATATTCTTGACATTCTTTGACCTGTCACTGTGCGGTTGGTTGGGTGTGCTGGTAAGATTTCCACCTGGGCAGCTGTCCAGTAAATCAGTCAGACTCCTTTAAGCCGGGCATATTTTGTCCTCTTGAGCTAGTTTCAGAAAATTCTTACAAGCTATTCAACAAAATGGAAAATTTGAGATGGGCGAGTTCGGGTGGAGATTCTGCAAGTGAGGTACTCTTTTTGATCTTTGATCATGACCAGAGTAGGAGTGGAGATTGAAAATGCAAGAGCAAGCCCAAACTATTGAAGATAAAATATATTTTAAAAGCTGAACAACATACAATAAGGTTTCTCTGCCTTATCTGGTTAAAGGTTGTAATGTCAATAAGTCATTATAACAGTGTGTCTGATTCTAATTACTGATGGTAGCGTCTTATCCCTTGATGTCACGTAATATTGTTTTCATTGCCACCAATGTCTCAGTTATGTACAAGGTCTTCTTTCAGCGTCGATGGCGTGATGCACCACTGCACCGCAACATTGGCCACCTATAAAAAAGCCTGGAAGAATAGATTCGACATACATCGCAGCCTGTGGTTTGTGTCAGATTTGGACCATCATGTTTTACATTTGGTTCCACTGTTTTCCACTTACTGTTTAGATTTTATATTTATGTTTAATTTTTCACAGAAAATTACTTTTTACAGTTATGAAAATGTTGTGGGTGAAAATCCAGCCCTTTCAACCAGTAACTCTTTGAAAAGACAGATGAGGAGTTGGGAGTGACAGTCCTAAGAAAACTAATGCTGCAACCAAAGTCAATCTTTGTGTGTAATCAAGACAAACCACCAGCTTTGACAGAATACCTGGAAATGAGAACAGTTGGTGTTGGTAAACCATAATTTAAACTTTGACACCAGAATCTTGGGTGAACATCCTCACATCAGTGTTATTAAAGTGTACTGATCAGCTACGCAGGTTGCAAACCTCTCAACCGTTGTGCTCCCAGATTAAGTCGTGTTCCTGCACGATTTAAGAGGATAAGTGATTTTGAAAATAGATGAATGAATGTGAGATGTTTTTAAGACTGGAACTGCCATTTGGACATATTTGTTTACTTAGTGCTGTCCCATTCTGTTTAACAGTTAAAAATACGAGTGCTTGTGGCAGGGTGTATAAAGTAGAGAATGTTTTGTTCAGAAAACAGCCTGAGCCAGAAAATTAGTTTCAAGGGCGTGCAAGCTCAGAAACTAGCAACGCAATCAATGAGATGCTGATATTGATTACCAACCCACACAGATTTATTCTTGGTCAATTTGAAGTGTGGACCATTAAAACTACTGTACACTCACTGTACTCACTGCATTACTGTAGTAAAGGTCTGGTGAGTCACTACTTACAGATATAGCAACTCAGACGTCAGCAAAAGGTCAGCTGGCTGACAGCCACTGGGAGTCCCACTTTCTTTCCGGGTGCATCTATTTTCCTCTGTAAACACGCCCCTTTCACTCAATTGGAAAGTCTCACCAAGAGATGTTGCTTTTTTTTTTTTTGTCATAAAGCGTTGACTTGGATATGTCTGTGAAGGTTCTCAGTCATCAAGGTCATTGAAGTCTAAGGAGTTTGGAAAGAAATGTGTCTGGACTTGATTTCCTGAAGATGTTTTAAATCTCATAGAAGCTTCTTCATTTTTAAGAACAAATGGTGGAGAGTCCCAGATTTTTAAGCCCTAGTGGGAATGTGCCTAAGAGGGTTGTTGGCCCACTATTGATCCTCTGCCATAATCACAGGCAGTGTTGGATATGTTACTTTAAAAAAGTAATTAATTACTAATTACTTAGTCAATATTGTATTTAAAATACTTATCTAATTACTGTGTCAGAAAAGTAACTTAATTACTAAATAAGTAATTTAACTAAATACTTCTTAAGGCAGCACGGTGGCACGGTGGTTAGCACTGTTGCCGCACCACCAAGGCTGGAGACGGAGCAAACTGGAAGAGCATATGGGAGAAGGACGCAACCCATACCGGCAATGCTCAGTGGCTAGTGGATCTGAGGGCAGACCACAGCGACCTCCCCAAACAGGGTCCAGTAACCATCACAGTGGCAGATATCCAAGAAAGGGTCTCCAGTATGAAGAGTTGGACAGCACCAGGCCCTGACATGGTTCACGCCTACTGGCTGAAGAAGCTGACTGCACTCCACGAGCGCCTGGCAGCACAAATGAACCAGCTGCTAGTTGACGAGAGAGACACCCGGAATGGCTAACCAAAGGCCGGACAGTCCTGATCCTCAAGGCCCCCAGAAGGGACCGGTCCCCTCCAACTACCGACCAATAACCTGCCTCAGCACCACGTGGAAGCTCCTGTCAGGCATCATATCAGCTAAGATGAACAGGCACATGGGTCAATACATGAGCGGGGTATAGAAAGGGATGGGCAAGAATACCAGAGGCGCAAAACACCAGCTACTGGCAGACCAAGCAGTCAGCCGAGACTGCAGGACCAGACTGACCAACCTGTGCACTGTCTGGATTGATTACAAGAAGGTCTATGACTCAATAATAATAATAATAATGGATACTTTATTGATCCCCAATGCCCCACTCTTGGATCCTGGAATGCCTAGAACTATATAAGATCAACATGACCCTGAGAGCCTTCATCAGGAACTCAATGGGGATGTGGCGGGCAACACTGGAGGCCAACCTCGAGCCCATAGCACAAGTCACCATCAAGTGCTACTATCAAGATCTACCAAGGAGATGCTCTGTCCCCACTGCTGTTCTGCATAGGCCTTAACCCCCTCAGTGAGATAATTGACAAGACTGGATACGGATACCGACTACGGAATGGAACAGTTGTCAGGCACCTCCTGTACATGGATGACATCAAGCTGTATGCCAAGAGTGAACGAGACATCGATTCACTGATCCACACTACCAGGCTATACAGCAATGACATCGGAATGTCGTTTGGGCTGGAGAAATGTAGTCGGATGGTAACAAAGAGAGGGAAGGTAGTCAGAACGGATGGGATCAAACTACCAGAAGGCAACATTGCAGACATAGAGGACAGTTACAAGTACCTGGGGATCCCACAGGCGAATGGGAAGAGGCCGCTAGGAAAGCTGCAACCACCAAGTACCTGCAGAGGGTCAGGAAAGTCCTGAGGAGTCAGCTGAACGGTAAGAACAAGATCCGGGCTATCAACACCTAAGCCCTGCCCGTGATCAGATACCCTGCTGGGGTAATAGGCTGGCCAAAGGAGGAGATAGAAGCCACTGACATAAAGACAAGAAAGCTCCTTACCATGCATGGAGGGTTTCACCCCAAGTCCAGCACCCTGAGGCTGTACGCTAAGCGGAAGGAAGGGGGCCGGGGACTGGTGAGTGTCAGCACCACAGTCCAGGATGAGACAACGAACATCCATGAATACATCACGAAAATGGCCCCAACTGACAGCGTGCTCAGTGAATACCTTAGGCAGCAGAAATCCAAGAAAGTGGAGGAAGGCGAGGAACCATCATGGAAGGACAGGCCCCTGCACGGTATGTACCACCGGCAGATAGAGGAGGTGGCTGATATCCAGAAATCCTACCAGTGGCTGGACAAAGCTGGACTGAAAGACAGCACGGAAGCACTAATCATGGCAGCACAGGAACAAGCACTAAGCACAAGATCCATTGAGGCTGGGGTCTATCACACCAGGCAAGACCCCAGGTGCAAGTCAAGTCAAGTCAAGTTTATTTATAGAGCACATTTAAAAACAACCAAGGCTGACCAAAGTGCTGTACAGTAAATACAGATAAAAATACAATAGAACACAATTTCGTAAAACACCTCGCTGATCAAAATAAAAAATAAATAAACAAATAAATTAAACCTTTCTAAAAGCCAATGAAAAGAGGTGAGTTTTAAGAGCAGTTTTAAAAGTTTCTAGGCTTTTGGAGAATCTGACGTGAGGAGGTAAACTGTTCCACAGTCTGGGTGCAGCCACAGCAAACGCCCTCTCTCCCTTTGTCTTTAATTTATACCTGGGAACATCTAAAAGCATCAGATCGGCTGACCTCAAAGATCTCCTGGGGCGATAAGTACTAAGGAGTTCTGACAGGTAAGAAGGTGCAGTGCCATTTAAAACCTTAAAAGCCAGCAGTAAGATTTTAAAATCAATCCTAAAAGCAACTGGGAGCCAGTGGAGAGAGCAGAGAACCGGAGTGATGTGGTCTCTTTTTTTTGAACCGGTCAACAGGCGAGCGGCAGCGTTCTGCACCAGTTGCAGGCTGTGTATAGATGCCCCAGAGACAATCCAGCACATAACAGCAGGGTGCAAGATGCTAGCAGGCAAGGCATACATGGAACGCCATAACCAAGTGGCATAGTGTACAGGAACATCTGTGCCGAGTATAACCTGGAAGTCCCGAGGTCAAAATGGGAGATGCCCCCAAGGGTGGTGGAGAATGACCGAGCTAAGATCCTGTGGGACTTCCAGATACAGACGGACAAAATGGTGGTGGCTAACCAACCGGACATAGTGGTGGTAGACAAACAGAAGAAGACGGCCGTAGTGATCGATCTAGTGGTTTCGAATGACAGCAGCATCAGGAAGAAGGAGCACGAGAAGCTCGAGAAATACCAAGGGCTCAGAGAAGAGCTCGAGAAGATGTGGAGGGTGAAGGTGACGCTGGTTCCAGTGGTAAGCGGAGCACTAGGTGCAGTAACTCCCAAGCTAGGCGAGTGGCTCCAGCAGATCCCGGGAACAATATCGGAGATCTCTGTCCAGAAGAGCGCAGTCCTAGGAACAGCTAAGATACTGCGCAGGACCCTCAAGCTCCCAGGCTTCTGGTAGAGGACCCGAGCTTGAAGGATTAACCGCCCACAGGGGCGAGTGGGGATTTTTTTTATTTAAAAAAAAAAAAAACACCCAGCACGCCCCTGTACATATATATATATATATATATATATATATATATATATATATATATATATATATATATATATATATATATATATAATGGCTGTTGGAGCATAGACGCCATACTTTAAATGTGATGCACTAACAAAGAATTCTGAATCTCACTTATTTCTGAACCCAGAGGTCTGAACCTAGAAGTAAGGTTAATCAGTTAGCAACCTACTTCAAACTTAAAGACAGTGTTTGTTATCATTTAACTGCCTCTCTTTTTTACCTGCTAACCACTACTGCAACTGCTAACCCTGCTCAGGAACTAGGTTACATGGCTTAACAGAGATTTTGATACCCATTAACTCTGACAGGGATTCTAGGTTTGGTCAAACCAGTTACCAAAGAAATGGCTGCGTTGAACCTCCCCTGGTATCCCTGACCAGCAACCTGTATGGCAATATGATGCATCTGAAGAAGACTTCACCACTGTCTTCATCTTTTCTGACTTTCTATAATGTACAATTCACTCTTTATTTCTTTACCATAACATTTGACAGATTTTCATGCATTTTATTTTTTTTTTGCTTTCCTTTAATTTGGAAAAAGCTGTTTAATTTCTTTATTATTATTTTTGTTATATACTTTACACTGTGATCCAGAGGAATTTGTTTATTCATGTTTTGTTTTTACTTATTTGAATATTTCCATCCCTTTTTGTTGGTTTGCTGTTCATTTTCTTTGGTACAGAAACTTGAAAAGTAATGGAATACATGCAACATGATCTATGATCTCTGCTGCATTTGGGTCCTCACCTCTACATTCCACTCTGTTTGTTATCATCATGACTTCACTAATATGAATAAAAAGACTAAAGAGAATGAAGTAAGTGAATGAAAAATCCTGCCAGGAGATAAAGTCAGCTAGCTTAAAACCATTTAAAGCACTCAGCAATTTAAGTACAATTACAATACAGTAGTTGGCACATATTTTTCCTTGCTCTCTTCTCACTGTTTCTTTAATTCCTGATGTCATGAGATCAGAAGCCATAGCAAAAAACCTCAAGGGGTTCAATAGATCTGATAAAATGAAAGGGGAATCTAATATCGGCTGTCGTGGTTACCCCTGAATTTGATCTACGGTTGGTCAGAGCAGCAGCAACTGAATCGCATACTCTGGGTCTGTGCGTTTCTTAAAAGTTACCTCATGTTCTGTTCAGTCATAATACATTTATAGAATATGTGACATCATTTTGGAGAGCCGGAGTGCTCCGGCTGGGTTTTGGTTTCCTCTAATATGAAATGTTGAAATAAAGGAATAGATGTTACAGCATCCATTAACAGCTCTTATCGCTGCCCTGTAATTTAGTTTTAACTAATATCCATGAAAATGTGATTAAAGTTTTGTCTTTTTTCTCCAAAGAAGTTCAGTTAATTTCACAACTTTTCAGCTTTCCTCTCAAAGTTAAAATGGTTATCATGTTAACCTTAATCAAGTTACATAAGCAAATTATCTAAAATGAAACGCACATGAGGACACGTGTTCATGTTTAGTTAAAAGTTTATTTTTACAGATTTTTTTGCTGCTCTTTTATTTTCATTATCACACACAAAATGTGGACGCTCTGATTAATTACGTTTTTGTTTTTTTGTTTTTACCTTTCAGTGCAGAAAAAAAAGAAAGCCCAAAAAAGAGTTTGTGCTTTGGAGTCTTAAAAGCAACCATAATTTTAAACTATTTATTCTCAAAACTGTTACTTTAATTTGGAAGCGAAGTGCCAGCCCTCAGCTAAGAAGCAAAAATAAACTCTTCTAATAAGTGATGCTTTCTTATTGCTCTCCAAAATGTAAATTTTCTTCTGCTGGCTAAAACATCAAGGAAAAAGTCAAATGCAGAAAAAGTAAGGGGTTGTTTTTCTTCTCCTTCTTCTCTGTGGTTAAAATTACCTCTTGTCATTTGCTTCTTCACATGCGGTGGCTTTAGACGCTGGCTCCCTCGGTCACAGCTTGATGCCATTACAAGGCAGACAGCTCATCAAGATAAGTGACAAATGCTTGACCAACAGAAGGGAGAAGGGCAAGGTTTAAAATGCCATTTCGGCCTCAAGGCTATAATTGGCATACTGCTTTAAGCAAGCAGCAGTTGTTGTGTTCAAGTGCCACATGGCAGTGGCACGAATCGGCACAATCTTATCTTTTCTATGCTCTGTGACTGATTCCCATGTGGTATACAGATTGTATAATGAAGCTGGACCATGAAAACGCACAGATGTTATTGTGAGCCACACTGCCAGTGGTTGGCAGAACAGCCTGCTGCTTGAATGGTCCTGCAATGTGTTTTTTGTGTGTGGGTGGAGGCATGAGGGAAAGGAAGTGAGATCAGCAGAGGGAGCCTACTGGTTTCAATGTGCCATGGCATGTGTTGGTACAAGGGGAGCTACATTTGTTGATGCAGTGTGTAGACAGGTCTGCTCAGCGGCACTTCAGGATGCAGGCAACCTGTGTGATACCTGATGTTCTTCTGTGTGTATACTACCAATGAATGCGCTACACCTGAAAAATGGGTGCATATCTAAAGGCATAGTTGTTTTTTATATTTTCTGTCATCCCTGTTATGATCATATCATGAACACAGTTCTGACTGCAAGATGCCCTGCACATATTTTGTTTGTGTGAGGCACCCAATCATAAGAAAATTATGGAGGGGAACAGGACTTAAGTCTGTATTGATGGAGCACCAATGTCGAGTATAAGATAAATAAGTTCAATAAGGTGAGATCATTAGAAGGAACATGATTTGTTGATATACAGAATTCAATTAAGGCATTTGGCGATTAGACTCCAATGGCCTATCACTAGAAGGAGGAGATGGAATTCCAGCAGAGATAAGGACTAGGAAAGGACCCCTTGACTCTCGATGCTGGTGGTGGAGATGGAGGCTTGGATGGAGCATGATTAACAAGGAAGAGCCGGGGCTGGGAGGAGGTGGTTCGGACGAAGGTGTCTACAAGGGAGAATAACAGATGAGCAGTGAGATTTAAAGTATGTTGAGTGGAATCTGATTGGCCTGAAAAAGGCGGGCAGAAAGATGATTGGAGTAGACCAGTGGTGTCTCAGTGGGCTTGACACCATGAGAAAGTGGAAGTGATGAGAAGCTTAGATTAGTCACCAAACACCTGGAAAGCAGACAGATGTGTAATTACAGACATAAGCACAAGCTTCGTTAATATTCTGATCTATGAAAAATAGTACACTACAAATAGCTATTGTAGTAGAGTCTAAGAATAAAAATACAGTTAGAAATTGGCATATAAATCGCTTCAGAATAACTGACCGATATGTCCACTGAAAGTCTTGTAGACATTAACATCAATGTGTTTTCATTGTTTACATTAGAGTTTTACCCTATTAATCTATACAATCTGCTGATAGATCAGTAATTCATCAAAACCATAGAGACATGGAGTCAGTAGAATTCCAGTGAATCACAGCTGGTTGGTTAAACTATGATGGTAATGGCTTATGCGTTGTCAGAGACATTTTTTTAATCCCTCTTCTATGCAAAGTAAACATCCACATAAAGGTGCTCGGTGTGGTCTTGTGGTCTTGTCTGAAAGTAGACAAGAAAAGCCTTGCTGGGTCCTCAAGGATTTCTAATACAGAAACAAAACACACCTCAGGAAAAACCCTGAGATTAAATTAGTGCGCTTGAAAAGCCCCACAAAAGGACCTCTTCACACACCCCTAAAATATTTAGACCACATCAAATAGAGCGACCTTCTTTAAAAACCTGCTTCAAAAATGAATTTTTTTTTAAAAATAACTTTGAAATAACTTTCATAACTACCCTGCAAATAATAATTGTTTGCAGGGTAGCCTCTGTCAGTGCGCCCCAGGGCAGCTGTGGCTACAATGTAGCTTGCCATCGCCAGTGTGTGAATGTGTGTGTGGATGGGTGAATGACTGAATGTAGTGTAAAGCGCTTTGGGGTCCTATGGACTAGAAAAGCGCTATACAAATGCAGGCCATTTACCATTTACCATTGATTGGTCATGAAAAGGTCAAGCACATTTTTTTAACTTTTTTCCTAACTGCTATTCTACTGAAAACTATGAAAATGGAATGCTTTCAACTTACAATTTGTATCCTTTTATACTGAACTACCAATATCATTATTTCAGAATGCATTTTTTTAAGTATTTTTTTTCCTGGTATAAAGAAAAATCTTAAAATTCCTCTTTTTGAGACTAGAGGAAGGTTAGCGGGAAGGCTTGAGGATGAGGTTCTCGGGTGCTGGGTTTCTGGCTGGGCCTAGGGGGCTTGGTCCTTGACTGGTGTATTGCCAGGGCTGTGAGTTGGTGCATGCACTGAGACCATGGGCCTGGGAAGCTTTCTGAGCACTGGTCAAACCAGGGGCCCCCTTTTGCTGGCAAGGAGGTTTTTACCATCTTTTGCAGGTGCTCTCTGCTTTTGAGGAGACCATCCTGCAGCCAGGAATCTACCTTTCCTCCCGATCCCTAAGTACTTGCCTCCTCCTGCTCCATCATTCACATGAATGGATGCAGGTGCATCACTGAGGTGCAGGGGAGGTCCTCCTTTTCTGTGCCCTCATGTGCTGGGTGGAGGCTTACGTAATTTTAATATTTTGTTCCAATGTACAGCACTTTGCATCAGCTGTGGTTGTTTTAAAGTGCTTTATAAATAAAGATGATGATGAGGAAGAGGACGAGCTGGCCGTCTGATGAGGTTCTGGGCAAGTGTTTTTAGTATATGTGCATGAGGAAATGCATGCCCCCACTATTAGACACTGACATGGAGAAACCTTATAATCACAAGCGTGCTCACACACACAGGTACTCATAGACACATTATCTTGGGCTGCTGCTGCTTCCACAAATATCGGGTATTATTAGTACCGTGTACTGTTCAGTAACATTGTCACTGTTATTTATGCATGTGTTGGTTGTTGCTGTCCCTTTCTCTCTCTATCCCTCTCCTTCTCCACTTTACTTTTTTCATTTTTCCCATCTCCAGTCTTGTCCCTTATCACTGTCATTATCCAAAATAAAATAATCCTAGAAACTATCTAATAAAACATGACTATCAAGTAGGCCTTTATAACAAATGCTATAATGCTCCATTTGTGAAAGCCAATTGGCATTTCTTGGCCTTTAGTCGACAACTCTGATTTCTACAGTCGAACAGGACAGGGGAAAAAATTCTCTAAAACATTGAAGATAGTAGTGTCCTGTGACTATTACAGACAGTTTCTTTGCAGTGTTTCTTTAAATTGAATATTGTAGTGTTTTATCAAGATCACATGAACTAAGTTGGCTTCAAGCTTTACAGCAGAGTATCTAAAATGCAATCAGTCTACTACATAGTGACAGTGCTCCAGACCTACAAAGAAAGAAAAAACTAAACAAAAGCTGTATTAAAATAATTAAAACAACAATTATTTTTGTTCATTTGTTTGTTTCCTTGTTGACGTCTTAAAAAACAGCTAGAAAAGATGTTTTCAAAAAGAAGACTTCTGTCACTATTCTGGGTCTTATGACCCAGTGTTTTGAGTTTTAGTTCATTTTGATGTTTATAGTATGTTTAAGCTCATTAGGTCTCCTATGTTCATTTGCTTATTAGTTCCCCCTCGTGTTTCCAACCCATGTTAAGTCTCCCCTGCTCTTCATGTGTTTCATGTCTGTGTCTTACGTTGTCAAGTTCTGGTTGTCATGTCTGCGTCTCATTATGTTTCCTATTTTATTTTGAAGAGATCTCGTGTTTTTATATTATGGTTTATGTTTTGAGTCCTTTGTTGTACTGTTTCTTGTTTCCCTAGGTCTGTTATGGTTATCTTAGGTTTAGTTCTTTGGCTTTGTCATATAGCTTCCCTGTGTTCCATGTTATGTCCACTGTGACGTTTTTGTACCATGTTTCAGGTTCCTGTGTTCTGTCTCCCCAGTTGCTGTTAAGTTTGCATGTTTAGGATTCAGTCAGTGTGTTTCCTGTTTTACTTTGAAGGTCCATGTCTCATGTGAGTGTTTCTAGTTTTGCTTCCCTTGTCTCGTCCAGCCTGATTACTCCCAGCTGTGCTCTCCTTCTGTGTCTCATTCCCTCGTTATCCCTCTGTGTATTTAAGCCCTGTGTTTCTCTTTGTCAGTGTTGTAGTCTCCCCCATGCTGTGTGTGATTCTCCCCGTGTCTCCTGGTATACTTTATGATTAGCTTTCCCAGTTTAGTTTTGTATTGCCTGTGTTCTATTTTTCCAGCAATTAAAGCTGTGCTTTTGAGTTCAAGTTCTGTCCCCGTGAGTTTGCGTTTGGGTCCTCTCCTGCCTGCCACACAGCCGAAACATGACAAATTCTACATAACAAGAAGGGGAATTAGATAAGGTGCTTTCATGTAATCACAATATACACCTCCTAGTCGGGTTAATGTTATTACAATTTAAATGGCAAAAATCCAGAACACTGCTGTAATGCTGGTCCTCTTTAATGAAAAAGTAAAAGATAAAGCACAGGCAGAAGAAATTCAGCAACACTCCAGTAACATAATAATAGGGCTCCTTTGTATCTCACCCACCTATTATAATTGTGCATCAGCAAATTATAAAAATAATAATAAATAAATAAATAATGTGTGCATGCATTTGTGTGGCTACGTGTGAAAGGGAGCAAGCGCGGGATAATTTTGCCCATCTGCACTCACACAGTTGGAAATTCTGAGAATCTTTTAATGAGGTGTTTTCAGTCATTTGCGAGCCGAAACATCGGATGTGCTTGGCCATTTATCCTGAGTTCATCTGCGATTCGTTTTAGGCAGCGCTGACAGCTTGTTATCCAGTCAGTTTCCACCTAATCTCATAGCTCACCTCTTATCCATGTGAAATCTTGCTGCATTTAACTCTCATACCCAATTTTTCAGGAAGAGATTACACATAACTCTGAAACATAATTTGAAGTAAGGTTTTAGCTTTGCTTTACTTCAAAAGAAAGCTCTGATTTGGAGTGACTTTAGCCAAGGCCCCAAATTGCAGTTGCATTGCATTTAATTATTATCTAACCTTATCCCACAAATTAAAGTGCTCTGGGAGAAATATCAGTCTCCTGTTCTGCTTTTTGAATTTGATTCATAGTGTAATTTACTTTTACATCAAACATTTTAGCTCTTTTAAGATGGGACTGATTTCCCTCGTTTCAGCTACTCTTCCTTTCCCCCCTTGGTTAAAAGGCTTTTGTTCTTTTTTCCTGTCATGACCTTTTTAATGTTATTTCAAAACAAAGAAGATTGCAGGTTATCATCCCTCAAAGCTTGAGTAGTTTTAGTATGGACAGAAAAACATATGTGCTGCATTAATTTATCTTCAAAGAAACAGATCAAAGCTAAGATTAAAAGCTGGACAATACTCAAAGTCAATGAGAGCTGTCCACAGAGTACCAATACCTTTGGGCTAATCAAGTGATGCCATTACCTGTAGTCAGACCTGAGCCATTTACTGTGCAGTCTGAAAGTCAAAAGAAGTCTTTGTTATTGGTGGTATTGATGCTTTAGGGATTAGCCTTTCCACTCCATTTCTGAAGGAGAGATGGCATATTATCATGATTGGAAGTAAAGAAATTAGTGTGTCTGGTTGCATTAGGTTGCATCAGGAAGGGAATCCAGCATTCAAATCTGTGCCAAATCAGACGTGCAGATCCAGCCACTGTGGTGACACTTTTGCGAGCAGGGAACAGCTGAAAAAAAAAAAAGGTGACTTGGGAAAAATGTGTGTTCCCCAACTGGTTGCGGAGTGGTTGTTGGAAACTGCTGACAACCAATGACTGTAGAAGACACCAACAGCTGAAATTAGCCTGAAAGTGGGTGCTGAACCAAAAATCTCATTTGAATATTTTTGGTCTCCCACAGAATGCTGGCGTCGCCTGCAGTTGAATTTGTGTTCCCAAGAATATGGGTTAATTTTTGGAGTTATTTAAATTCATTTAGTCTAGGTTATAACTGGCACAGAGAGCACTGTACCAAAACTTTTCAGACTTACTATCATCTTTTATGTATTTCAGTTCTCTCGCCTTGTATCACTTCCAGAAAAGAAAAAATGCAACGAATACTGAGGGTCTGACTTTATTGCCTCTGACGCCAGAAGAGTAAAGCAGCTAACATTCAATATTTCTAGGAAATATCTTTCATACTTTTGATTAAATGATTTAAGGTTAAATATTTGGTTGAATGTTTTGTGTTATCACAACTCGGTATTTGTTAGTAGAGATGTTCTTGGCCTTGGGACGTTTGCTACAAGGAGAAAGATATAAATGAAAACTTGTGTGGTATTTTGAACTGTTGAGTTGAAAATGTCCCACGTGCAAAACAGTTTAAGAAGCTACACCATTGTTGAACAGGCTCTATTAATTTCAGATGCATGTCAGCTACAGTGGTGTTTCACCGTATAAAGCAAAACGCTAATATAGACATTTCATGTCATTTTTAATTGAGTAATATTAAAACTTCACCCAGTTTCAAAGGACAAGAATACCACAGGTTATATTAAATTCTATGTATATATGTACATGTGCAACTGATGTTACAGCTACCCCTATCCAAAGCATTTGTATATGCCTGCATGTGTGTATGCATAGTCCAAAACTAAAAGATGTCAGAATCACGCACCACCACATCTGCTGTTTTTCAACTGTTTTGACCTTCTGTTCGAAGATTTAACAAATGGCCCAGTTGAGCTCACAGCCTGACACCGTACTGTCCGATGGACCGTGATGCATATTTAACAGGATCCACCAGCCTGCAACATCTCTGCTATAAAACCAAAGTCTTGCTAAGCTATTCAGTCACTCTTAGATGCAAGTCTGAGTGTACTGACAGCCTCTATTATATGCACCACTGGACAATCCGCAGCACTCAGACACTGCTACTAATGATAATGAAGGACGGCACACTCCTGTCTCTATTTTCTTTTAAGCCGGTTGCTGAACATTTTGGAAGTAACACACATTCCTGTTGTTATCAGACCTTTCTAATAATCACTATTTACTCCAAGGTCTTCACAACCACCTTGCAGTTTGTGTGACTGAGTGATTATAATGGTCTACAGAGTTGAGCTAAAATGAGCTTTCCTTCAAAAAAGAAGCCCTCATCAATCGGACCGTGTGGGGAACTGTTACATACCTGAACAAATAAAAAGCCAACAACAAAAGACTTTATAGGATCCCAGGGAGATGAGAGGATTTCAACATTAGTAAGAAAATTGCATCCAGCACGTTGGTAATATTTCACACTCACTTCTGCTACCTTCAAAATGAAGGTATATGTTTGTTGTTTATTTAAAGCTGTAAGAAAAGAGCTTTTTGCAATCAACTGAAAGCATGTTAGTCCAACATACAGGCTTACCAATACTACAGAACCAATAGGGCAAGAGCAAAAGCTAAACTGCTGGTAACTCAATGACGGCTCAATAGGTCGAGTGGCATGTCCACTCACTGAAAAGTCAGTAGGTCAGTAGTAGTCAGTAGTAGTTTTTTGAGGAACATGTAGAATATAAAATTCCTCCAGATATGTCGATAAGCATGCATTTAGACTGTGTATTGCAGTGTACATTTCTGCCAAGTAAATTGCTAGCTTTTTAAATGAGAGAAAACTCCTCGACCAAACACATACTTTGTTAGTATTTTAGAATTGGGCTCCTTGTTAATGAATTCATGCTGTGAAGTCAAAGGTACAGCATTTTGCATGGTGTATACTGTAACTTTGCAAACATTCACTATGTCAGACTAGTTTGCAGAGTTTGTGTCATGGACTGGGTTTGTGGCTGTGTTTTTTCACACTTCTGCTGAGTTCCACCTCTGGCCAGAACTCTCATCAACGCATCTGTCACACTCACCTGCTTGTGATCTGGGATATTCAGCCAGCAGATTTTAAGACCAGCACCTGCAACTATTCTTCGCCAGTTTGTCTCCTAACCCACGTTAGTAACAGGCGGACTTTGCTTCTTGTGATTTTTTTTGTGTTCTTGTTAACTTACCTCATTGTCCTTGCATTCTAGTAGCCTCTTGGATCCATCATACTCAACCTTTGCAGTACCTTTCATTCACCTGAAATCTCAAACCACTGATTCATGTTCACGGACTCTCGACTCCTCACCTGCCGACCCTCCTGCCACTGCAATCCCGGATTACTGGGCCATTCAGGTTCCGTCTGGACACACTTGGCTAACTCTGCCTCCCCTCTAGGCCTCTCCACCTGCTAGTAAAGTAACCCATGAAGGCCATCTGTTACATCACCTCCCATCTCCATTCCTAAGTATCACTCCTAACCTCTCTCTCCCTCTGTTTCAGAGACCCTCGTTCAAGTTTCATGAGACACGTATTATTATTGCTTTCGGTTGTGTTTACAAATAGTAAACGCAGGAAATAGAAAAGTTTAGCTAACCTCGATTCCTGCTGTGACTGTCTGAATTTGCGTTTGTGTTCACATACTGGCCTCGGCCCACCTTGACAATTGGTTATATTCCAGTTTATTCTGACAAAGCTTACACATAGCTAATTACTACAGAACAACACCAGTTAACATAGCTTTTTCCTTCACTTGTTTATAACTTCTATTCACTGTGTGTGTGTGTGTGTGTGTGTGTGTGTGTGTGTGTGTGTGTGTGTGTGTGTGTGTGTGTGTGTGTGTGTGTGTGTGTTTGTTTTGAGGGTGGCATTGTAACCAGGAGTTAAACTGTTAAACAGCACATGTGCTGTTGTTTAGAACTGCAGTCCAGCACCATCAGTTAGAGAGAAACTAACTCTGATAGGCAGATTAATTGTGTAATACTGGAAGTGAGTTAATTTTTCATGTGCTGCAGTATGGCGTCGATGCTTATTCAATAGTAACAATAATAATAACAACATCCCACAGCCAACTGACAATCTGAACGCAAATCATCTTTTGTTTTTATGCAGGTGATATGTTGATGGTGCAAATAAAGTTTGGGTCACAGTCTAGCAACACAGACTTTTTGAGCAGTTTTTTTCCTTTTTTTTAAAAAATGGCAGGTATTTTCAAATTCTTCTTTTTCAAACAGCTCGATAAATATGCCAAAATATGTACTTATATTGACATTTAGATAGCAGACACATTTTGTGACAAACCATTTCTCTCCCAGGAAGCGAAAGAAAACTTTAAACTGCCACACTGACAGATGGGGAGTGACGCAACATACTATAGAACGGGAAAGGAAAATAAGAGGTTATTTTCAAAGGTAAGGACTGCTCAGCATGTAAAATTTGATCAACTGGAAATTTAAATCTGACATGTAATATCTTAATTTAATGTAGAGTTTTAAAAGTGGATATTGGATCTATATATGATGTGCTGCTGAATTATACTTTTGTCAAATGTGTTATAAAACAAATTGAAGAATATTAATTGTATGTTTATAATTTTATGAAAATAAGCCACACAGCTCATCAAACAGCTGCTTATATATTTTTTAATTCACTTGGCTGAATTATACTGAAGTACCAACACAAGTCATCTGATCACAGCCTACACATAGAAAAAATTCTAAACAAGTTTTTATTTTACTTATTTTCAGTGACTGAAAATAAGTGGTTTCATGTCATTGAGCTTATGGTTCCCCAATTGCTGAATCCCCCTTTAACCAATGGTCACCACTTCTTTAAATTGGTAACTGTTGTTGTATATTCCAAAAATAAAAATATACTTTTAACTGACTCGAATTTCTGGCACTAACTACCATGAGAATCAAATGTCTAGTTAACTAGTCATGCACACTCCTATTACATACAAAAAAGTGTTTTATGTGGCCACTCGGGCTATAAATCTGCTATAGAAATGCCAGTACTGGTTCTCTTTTGCACCCTGTAAGTTCTCTTGTTGATATTTCACTGCACTTTATAAACTGGCAAAATTATGTTGAAGTAGCTCATAGGTTGCACTGTAGCCATTATTTTCACACAGCTATGGCTGGATTATTTTAATGCCAATTTAAACTTGTGATGGTTCTCAGGCAAGTTCTAAATCCTCTTTTCTATGATATCAAAATAGATGCATGCTGTTTATTTGGGATTAACATCAGACACACAGAAAACTAATGAAAGTTTAACTGCGGAGAATTTTCTCTCTGTTTCAACTTCAAGGAGCTGACAAAGACGTTCTGTAGTAAAGTTTTATCTTATCCAAATGTGGCTGACGCTGACACTCATACATTTTCCATGATGTGATTATGTGACTCTGCTATTATGATTCTGCAATGTGGATATGTGCACAGTCATGAAATGAAATGATGAAATAACTGGTTTAAAAAACATTTAATATGTATGTAAATCTATAGAATGCTCAGTAATTAATCTGTAATTAATATTTTGTGAGGAAAACCATACATGTATTTCAACAAATATGTTTTAATACGAGTTTATAAATGGCTTTTTTCAGCCAAAATTCAAGTGCCTGCAACTCAGGCACTGACTGTATAGTTTTAATGAAATATTAGGCTGATGTTGTTGGAGATGAAATATGGATCCCAGGGCTCTGGTTAAAGATTATTCAACAGATAAATATTTAATGTGGAAGATTACAGTGTGGCTGGGAGCTGAAGGTGACTACGTTTGCCACTGGAGATGCAATATGCACCAACAAATAGCCTTGACATGTTTTATGTAGGTGTCAGACAATGTTAGAATATTTGTATTCTGTCAAACTACCAGACCCGTTGTACTTCTTTTTTTTCAGTAATGCTGTTTACCAAGTGGCTACAGGTCTTTTACGAAAGGAGTATTAAGCGCTTGTTGTAGTGTTTGACCATTTTAAAAGTTGCTGTTGTGAAATTGTGTGTTACATTAGCCAAAACGTACTTGTAAAAAATAATGTCAGTGTGGATAGAGAAGATTAAAAAATGTTATTTAATCCTGTTACAAGCTCTGCTTTTGCTTGAAAAAAAAAAATACCTTCTCTTCAGATAGTTATTAATCAAAAGATTTGAATAGAAATGATAAGGTGCAGCTGTAGTGTAAAAATAAATGACTTCTATAATAAATTTGCTTTTAAAAATCATTGGCTCTTAACTTATAATGATAGAAGAATTTCTCCAGCCTGACATGTCACTTTTCCCACACTTAATGAAATTACATATACCGTATACCACTACATATCAGCTGGGATGTTTTCCTCCACCGCTTTCCACTGTGTGGTTAAAGCTGTTGTTTTCTGATGGTGATTTGATGATGATTTGTGATGTGGTTGAATAATTACTAAGTTTTCTGTTTCTGTTTTCACAGTCATGTCATATTATTGATATTAGAGTTTGCGTTATTGCACTAAGGTCTCTGGTGGAAGTTGCCACTACATTTATAATCTAGCAGGCAGAGCAAATTTTCAAATATCTCTACAAGTGGCTGGCATTGTGCAAACAATTAGCTATGCATGCTAGCACAATAATTGTCTCATCAACTCACAGTGCACCCAGACACCCTGTATATTCATTTTGGCTACCCAAACAAATCCCATACGCCGATTATGCAATTAAATGAATATTGCATCTTATTCAGTGAAGTGGATAAGATCATTAGGAGGGGACCATGATAAGGAAATCCATTGTAGAAAAGAATATGCAATAAAGACACTAGCACTTCTGACAGATGGTATGACTTATTTAAAAAAACAAACAAAAAAACCCAAGTTGCTCTGAGTAACCGCCCAGTAGCCACCTGGATATAAACGGACCCTGTCTCTGCTGCCTAATGAGGGTCCTCCTTTTGTGGCTTGCCTGTACTAGCACTGACCCTTAGCATCCAAAGCCCAATGGACTGATTCACCTTCAAATGCTAATTACTGCTGATGTACCTGGTTGAGTCATTAAAAAAGCACATCATTTTGATATGGTTAAGTGACTAGGCCAAGCCAATTGGCTTTTGTTTGTATTGCTGGAACACTGTCATTGTCCATCCATGAGTCAGAGGTTTAGAAACAAAAGTATCAAATATTCAATCTGTGTCTCTCTGTGTCCAAGGCTGTGTGTCGTTATGATTTGGACACAGCCTTGGACAGACACAGATTGAAAATGAGCTATTCTCAATTACTTAAACATTAACCCCTTACATAAATAAAAGATCTAAAATTCGAACAAGTAGCCTACAATCAAAAGACAGCTGGTCTGTGACAACCAAGCTCTCTCTGATTTTTCTGAACTGGCTTGTTGCTGAGAAAAATGTATATTTATGTTACATGGTCAGTTTTAAGATACTTGCAAAAGCTTTCATACCTTTAACATGCTGACAATTGATGACAGACAACTGATCAGGAAATCTCCTAAGAACAATTTAATACTTCAGGTATCCATTGTATCTTCCATTTGTAGCCACTCCAAAGCCACGGTCTAATGGATGATTTTTTTTACATCATTTGACTTTATTTATTTATTTTTTTAAAAAACTTCTACTTCTACTTAATGTAGTGTTTATGATCTTTAAAAATGAAACATTATCTTCCTGCATCGTATAGTGCATCGACTGGTGTGTTAAATCACTGATCCCAGCAGTATCTGACAGAACAACAGGATCTGACACATTAAAAGGACAACGTGTTGTGAGGACATCAACCAGTGAAAGTCTGCATAAAGAGGTTGGTTGCATATCACAAGACTTTAAGCATGAAACGAGAAGTTTGGATATCATCCGGGGCTGTTTTTAAACTTACTTTTCTAAGAGTTTAATAGGTTGGTTTTTTTTAAAAACCAAAAGGCAACAAACTTATGAATGTATTTTTTTCTTTTATTTTCTACATTTGTGAAGTTTTGCAAAAGTACAGCAGTGATCTTGCTGATCTTTTGAAGTAGTAATTAAAAAAAGTTTACGGTAAAGAAGGGTTAAATAAATTAAAGCATAATTTTTAAGACCAGGTGTTATACACTGGGTAACATAATAATAACTCTAATTAAAAAAGTTTAATTACATCAGTCTCAGATATTAAAAAAGCATTTTAACTGAATTTAACTGAATACATAAAGTTGCTTAAAGGATATTAAGCTATTAAAATGTATTTAAAGCCTTTTTGATGTCAGTATGTAATGATGTGAGAGTCCATAAAAATTCACATTTTACTAGTTACTAACCCTCCCAAAAAAGAAAATGAAGTAAATAAATTTTTAAAAAAATCTACTTTGCAACTTCTCCAAGCTCCAGTAGAACTTTTTAATAAGGTGCTAAACAAATCTGTTGAAGTCACTTTGTGACATGTAAACACTGTGGGGAAAAAATAGAGCCTCTTCATACACCTCCTGCTTTTCTCTTCCTCCATGCTCTTTTATCCATCTGGTGTTATGGCAAGCCATCTCAGCTGCATGAGCTGCTTCTTTCAACCCGCAGCAGCCTTTCATCTCGCCTGGAAAAGTGAGTGCTCCCATGTTTATCCCTGATTCAAGGAGTATGAAGAGTAAGGGTATAGTAGAGGGTATAAGGGGAGGAGGATGCACGGCAGCAGACAAAGAGTTGGGTAGATCTGAAGGCAGTCTTTAACTGACAAAGGCCCCAGCTTACTGCGTATCTGTGACTTTAAGGATTAGCGACTGAGAGACAGTGCTCTGCCTGCACTTGTTAATCTCTCCTCTCCCGACGTCACTCACTCAACCTCATTCGCTCCGTCTCTCTCTCTCTTTCTCGCCAGATGCTTCCTCTGCCCCAACTTTAATTAGTTTTAGCGCGGATTGAAGGAAAAGTTGGTTCCCTCTTCAGGTGATAAAACACTAACTGCCACTGAGCTTAGTCAGGGTTAACAGAGTTGAGGTCAAGTGTGGCCTCTGGGACCGTTTGATCGGGCTGCAGGACTGAGAAGCAAACTGGGGGCCAAAAAAAGTACAAAAAATAAAAACCAATAGAGACAAGAATTGGATGACTTTCATTTATGTCCTCATTATTGTATTTCTATGGGATTGTAAACTGAAGGAACAGAAAGCACCTAGAACATTTTCGTTATATATTATAACAATAAAAAAAAGTATTTTCCTGACTCTCCTAAAGCAGTAAAACTTGTGTTCTTGAAGCTTAAAATCAATGTGACTGTTGTGCTTTTATTGTAGGAAATATGTTTAACTTATTGCTTCACTTTGAAGGTCCAGCTTAACAAGATGACTAATGGCTTAGTGATGAAATAGCCATCTGGACAAAGCTGCCTATTCATTAATTATGAAAAGGAACACTAATCAGAAATAATGGCCTTCTTAATTACGGTCCCAACAACAAAGCAATAGAACAGGTGACCAAAAGCAGTTTGGCACCTGGACATCGCAGCACATACAGTTTGCACAAATAAACTGCAAATTGACATAATGAGGTTGACAAACTGTCAGCCATTAATAAATGGTGCTGAAAATTGAGATAATTGTCTAACAGGTGTCCTCAGGGCGCTGCATTTCATATTATCAAAGTGCCACTTTCTTGGAGAAAACTGGCATTATCAAGTGGATCTCATTTAGGTACCCCATGTGGCGTAGCCACCCCAGGCTCTTTCAGTGCTTTAGTTTCATTTTTATATTTCACACAGGACAAGCAGCAGCAACACCCCACTGCAACAAGTAAATAACACCTGAATCACAGCAATTAATTAAGTCTCATATTTTAATTTGTGACCGTGAACATCGGCGGAAACATGTTTTTGTGTTGATAGTATTAAAGCAATTACAACACTGGCCATGTTCATCGTTTCCCTCTGGAGGCCTGGGCAGCCAAGTGCTGCTGTCTAATGGAGAGAGCAAATTAATCCTTCAAATGCTGGCTGAAGGAATCCAGGAGGACTTGAATTCACAGTGGACCTTAAAAAAATGTTCACTCAAAGAGTCCATAAATTTTGGGTTGAAATTGATAAGCATAATGCATCACCCTCTTGAGTTTAATCCTCACAGTTTATCTAAGGCCTACAGCCTCAGCTGAATTAAACAGATATGATAAAACTCAAATTGGCTTTACAGTGTTTATCAGGTAGACGTGAAGAAGACTGTGCTGCATACTGAAACACGTAACATTGTGATCCAACTTACATGAAAATGGTTATTTACAAATGTACATTAACCTTTTATTGGTATTATATAATGGGAGTGTGATGATCCCTGATCCCTTTTAATATTTAGTATTTGTCTCAAGTACAATTAAATGCCTAAACTATATAAACTGAAAATAAAATTATAGGTTCAGTACTGACATCTCATAGTAATGTTTCTTGCTCAAAGCTCCTGGGCAACTACGGCCTTTCTCTGTGAAGTTTGCACATTCCCTCCATGCTGGTTCCTCTGTTGGGTTACCTGGGTAATCTAGATCAGCCAATGCATGGATGTGAGGGTGCTTGGTGGTCTGTCTGTGTTAAAGGGAAATTATGGTTCAGTGGTGGCAGTCTGTTGGCAGTCCGTGGGCAGCTGCGTACTGTCCCTCTTACAGAGAACATCTGTTGTCAGATGGGAGCAGTGTATTTGACAGGAGCAGATTTACACTGGTTGCAAAGCACTCTCCATAAGTTCTCTGTAGGTAAATACTATGCAAACAAACATGGTGCCATAAATTATACATTAGCCCCACGGTGGACTCTCGGCTTGTCCATTATGTACCCCACCAGTCTTCTGGCTTCAACACAGGAACTTCATGACCACGTGAATGACATAATAGTGGGTACATGCAGTTTTTTTGGTCCTGTCTATGGAACAGAACACAAAAAGTAGAAAAGACGATAAAAATAAACTAAATAAAAATATAAATTAAGTAGCAATTGCTTTTTTTAGGTAGATATGTTATATATGCAGGATACCAGGTGCAAGGGACGTAAAGCCAGGAACAATGGAGGTGGGTTCAAATGGTTTTGTCATTGTATAGATGGGGAGAGAGATGGAGTAGGAGTAGTGTTGTGGAGGTGAAGAGAGTGCCAGACAGGATCATGAGCTTGAAGCTGGAAATCGATGGGGTGATGTTGAATGTTGTCAGAGCGTATGCCCAACAGGTTGGATGTCAATTAGAAGAGAAAGAAGGATTCTGGATCAAGTGGTAGAGTGTCCCCAGGGGGGAGAGAGGGGTGATTGAAGCAGACTTCAATAGATATGCAACAGAGGTGATGAGGAGGTGGTAGGTAGGTATGGTGTTAAGGAGAGAAATGGAGAAGCGGGGATGGTAGTGGAGTTTGTGAAAAGGGTGGAAATGCCTGTGGTGAACACATATTTCAGAAAGAGGGAGGAGCATTGAGTGACATATAAGAGTGGATGAAGGTGCACATGGGGGGGAACTTTAGATTATGAAGAAGGTGCAATCTGACAGAGATAGGAGACTGCAAGGTGAATGCAGGGGAGTATGTAACCAGGCAGCATCGGATGGTGGTCGTTAGGATGACTTTAGAAATCAAGAAGAATGTGTGAAGGCAAAAGTGAGGATTGAATGGTGGAAACTGAAGAAGGAAGAATGTTGTGCAGGCTTCTGGGAGGAGTTGAAACACGCTCTGGGTTGCAGGGAGGACAGAGAAAAACTGCTTGGTATATCCTCTGGAAAGAGGACAAGGGTATTTGGAGATAGAATGAGGAAGTACAGGAAATAATTCAAAGGAACAGCTTAGGAAAGAAAAAGTGGGACAGGCTGGAAGATGAACAAAGTAGATATACCAGAGAATAGATAGAATATATACAGTATACTATATATACTATATTAGTATATACACAATATATACTAGATAGAAATACTGGGAATGGAGAAAATGACTAAGGATAGAAATGGAAATGTTCAAACAAGATGACAATATCCTCTGTCATGAGAGCAGGGAGCAGGTGGAGGTATGCTCTGGAGAGAAGACGAATTAAAGTCATTAGAAGTAAGACAGGATGCACGTGTGAATGAGAAAGAGATGATCCAAAGCAACAGAAACTACACACAGAAAAGAGTGCAGGCAGGGTGGAGTGGTTGGAGATGAGTGTCAGGGGTGATTTGTGACAAAAGGATAGCAGCAAGAATGAAAAGAAGTGTTTACAAGATGGTGGTGATGTATAGTTTGGAGAGATATTAGAACAAATAAGTTGAAGATGATAAGATTTCTGGGGGGTGGAGTCAAGGAGAATCGACAGGATTATAAATGGGTACATCAGAGGGACAGCTAGGTATTGTAAGTTCAAATGTATTGAAACCCAGACTTTGTATTTGCTATGTGTAGACTTACATATATATATATATATATATATATATATATATAGATAGATAGATAGATAGATAGATAGATAGATAGTGCTCAGTGAATACCTCAGGCAGCAGAAACCCAAGAAAGAGGAGGGAGACGAGGAACCATCATGGAAGGACAGGCCCCTGCACGGTATGTACCACCGGCAGATAGAGGAGGTGGCTGATATCCAGAAATCCTACCAGTGGCTGGACAAAGCTGGACTGAAAGACAGCACAGAGGCACTAATCATGGCAGCACAAGAACAAGCTCTGAGCACAAGATCCATAGAGGCTGGGGTCTATCACACCAGGCAAGACCCCAGGTGCAGGCTGTGTAAAGATGCTCCAGAGACAATCCAGCACATAACAGCAGGGTGCAAGATGCTAGCAGACAAGGCATACATGGAACGCCATAACCAAGTGGCCGGCATAGTGTACAGGAACATCTGTGCCGAGTATAACCTGGAAGTCCCGAGGTCAAAATGGGAGATGCCCCCAAGGGTGGTGGAGAATGACCGAGCTAAGATCCTGTGGGACTTCCAGATACAGACGGACAAAATGGTGGTGGCTAACCAACCGGACATAGTGGTGGTAGACAAACAGAAGCAGACGGCCGTAGTGATCGATGTAGCGGTTCCCAATGACAGCAATATCAGGAAGAAGGAACACGAGAAGCTGGAGAAATACCAAGGGCTCAGAGAAGAGCTCGAGAGGATGTGGAGGGTGAAGGTAACGGTGGTCCCCGTGGTAATCGGAGCACTAGGTGCGGTGACTCCCAAGCTAGGCGAGTGGCTCCAGCAGATCCCTGTCCAGAAGAGCGCAGTCCTGGGAACAGCTAAGATACTGCGCAGGACCCTCAAGCTCCCAGGCCTCTGGTAGAGGACCCGAGCTTGAAGGATAAACCGCCCGCAGGGGCGTGCTGGGTGTTTTTTATATATATATATATATATATATATATATATATATATAGTAATTTATAAAAAATAGTCAAAGGGGAAAAAACAACAAAAAAACAGAAATAATTTGAAATATAGCTGCAGTGTGTGACATGACACCTGATTGCAGGCCACCTATTGTTCAGTTAGGTTAAAGACAAGATTTTCATAGGTTTATTTGTTCAAGTCATAGGTTCCAACTAGAAGTAGCCAGTATCTATCTGAACCAACCGGAAAAAACTAACTAAAAGAGGAAATGACATGTAAGTGACACACGTGGCATGAGACCTGTTTACAGTGCCTGTTTATTATTATGTTAAAGAGAAGATTAACTCATTCACTGCCATTGACGTCTATAGCCGTCAATTGCAGTGAATGAGTCAATGGGTTTAACTCATTCACTGCCAATGGCTGGCAGTGAATGAGTTAAGCATAGGGTAGTGCTTTGCTAAACAGGCACAACTTTGCTTACCGTTTTTAATTGTCAACCCAAGATTAGCTAGTAATTACTAAAATGAGGTTAAGTAAACTCATCGACCGAGGTGATTGATGTGGTAACACACTGCCTCTCAGCTCCTGAATGTGTCCTCCTGGCAGATGTTTTCCCATTTGAGCTGTGCACATTATCTTTATGTTGGTATAAATGGACTTGCACAAGGGCAAAATGTTGGGCCTGTGATCATTTTCATAACTTAAATGGAAACATCTGGAGGTGTTACGGTAACAGACCTATTATAAACAGGTAGTTTAGAGCACCGCTGAGTACTACTAAGCGAGCATTAGTGCTGTGTAACAACATCATTACTTTATCCATTATGCTGCTTTCCTCTTTCAACACTTGACCAGAATGAAATGATGGATGTCCTTGCCTTGGGTGATTTTTTTTTCTTCTTTTGGCTGAGTATGTTCTTAATCTGAATAACAAAAGAAACAAAAAGAACCACACACGTACACACACTTATTTTGTAATGTCACATCTAGCGATTTCACCTTATATGTCTAGCAAAGGTTTGTGGAGAAAAGCATGAGACAATTTCAGCATAGTTATTTCTGCATTCAGCGACTAAGCCATTCAATCAATCTGTGTCCCCCTGCCCAGTGCACACCTAATTGAGTGTCACTTTGAATATCACAGCTTGCTATCTGCTTATAAGAAGACGCCTAGACAATGAGGGAGTGTAGAATTGGGTGTCATCTTACTCCTGAATCTTGCGCACCATCAATCTTGATTTTACACCCTAAAGCATGATGAAGGGAGAGACTGAATGTGCTAATGATGATTTTTAGTGTTTTTTTCACCACTGTGTTGTCAGAGTTGAGCTTTGCTTCATAGTAACTAACCCGGTTGTTTACCTCTTGTTTGTGTGACATGTTCCAAGACACAAGGCATATGGCCACAAATGCATTTAGACAAAATCATGACTCATTCATGCAATGTCTCTTAATGTTAACACTGAACTCTTTGTGACTTTCGTGCTCACTCCGGCTACATTAACATTGCTTTTGTCTCTAGCTAAATGCATTAGCATCCGCATAATGCACTCACAGCATGGGTGATTTCTCAACCAGATTAAGCATCTTTATATCCTGATCACATATCTCTGAAATAATGAATTATGTATTGAAGAATTTTAAATAGTACCAGTGAAAGAAAAATGGATGGAACCAGAATAATTGGAGTTTTCCTGTGCAGAAGCTAAGGTGTATATCATTATGTTTACCTGCGTTGACATTATCTATCAGTTAACTAATGCATACTTACGTATTACATTATTGCTGTATTGTCAAATTTACACAAACAACTGTTTGAATAAAATTAGGTTTTTACAGATGGTGTTTTGTTCAGGCTTAATAAATAATTCTATTTTGCAATTCTTATTCAAAATTAATCATGTGCAAACCATTTAGCCTGTTTCTCGAAATGACATGATTACAAATGCTAAGTTCCTTTCAAATTTCTCACAAACTTTTGGTTTCAGTAAAAACTACTGGTTTGAAAGCTAACCAGTAGTAAACTTACCACAAACTGTCTGTTAGTTGATCACATCAAACAGTGTTCATAATATTTTGCCAAATGCAAAGCAGAGACATGCAGGTGAGACAAACACATTAATAAGTTAGGTGAGATGTTGTAGACCCAGGAATTGCTGGATTGGTGGAATAAAATTAATTCCTCACAATAAAATTGAAGAAATATAAATATAACAGTCCTTGATCCACTGGTTAAACAATGAATTACATATTTTCTTCTCAAAGATAAATGTTATATGTGTTAGTGATTAAGAAAAGTTAGACCTTTTCCCTGGGTGCCTTTTTAAGAAGGTGAAGCATGCATATTTTTGGGTAATGTGACTGGAACACTTTCATTTCTCATTAATGCCTTTTTTCCTCGGGGTGGGGGAAGAAGGGGAATTGATATGTGACAGCTTGCCTACATTTGCTGTTACTCACACATATTTATTCTGCATGTTTGTCACAAGAAGACTTTGTGGCTCCAATGATGTTTGCGCCATTACACTCTCTAACACAGGGGTGGGCAATTCCAGGCCCCGAGGGCGGGTGTCCTGCAGGTTTTAGATCTCACCTTGGGTCAACACACCTGAATCACATGATTAGTTCGTCACCAGGCCTCTGGAGAACTTCAGGACATGTTGAGGAGCTAATTTAGCCATTTAAATCAGCTGTGTTGGTTCAAGGACACATCTAAAACCTGCAGGGACACCGGCCCCCGAGGCCTGGAGTTGCCCACCCCTGCTATAATATATGGTGTGACTGACTCCATATTCTCATACTAGTTTCCCAATTAGCTAAAGTTTGTTAGGTTGTCTTGACTTACATCTAGTTCACTGCAATGTTAAAAGTATGTATGCCACACAAACAAAAAAGCAAATTAGTGAAGTGTGTTCATGGTAACATTAAACTTTCATGTTATGGGTTACATTAGATAAGAACTATAATTCTCAGCCAGTAGATTTAAAGACAGCTTACAGAGTGAGTTTAAGTGCTTTGGGTTGTCTTGGAATCTGTAGCAACATAAACATTTGCACAGAGATGCATGACTGGTCAAATGGTTAAAATAAAATGTGAGGCATGTACACTACTTAGCTTAGCTAATGTTCAATGTTCAACTCCAGTCCTCAAGAGCTACTGTCCTGCAGCTTTTAGATCCCCCCCTACAACAAAGGGACTCATCCCATCCAACACAGGTGAATCAAATGATTGGATTACTTCTTCAGCATACCATCAAGTTTGGCAAAGGCCTGATAACAAGCCTTTGATTTGATACAGGTGTGTTGGAACAAGTATGCGTCTAAAAGCTGCAGGGCAGTAGCTCTCAAGGACTGGAGTTGGACAGCCCTGGCTTAGCTGCTCATTTCAAACGAGTTGTTATTTTTCTTTCAAAAAAAGGTTATATTTCGCATCTCGGAGAAGAACTACTCCAGAACTATGACTAAGCCCATCAAGTTTCCAATATATCAGCTCTTCAAGCACTGCCAACCAGCTCTGGTGCAAAGTGCTTCCTGTGACTGAAAATTTAGTAACAATGGTGCATTAATCGGGAGAAATGACAGCATTTAGATAATTTATCAATTCGGTGTAACTAGTGTCTCCCCAGCACCACAGGTATAACATAATGACTCCTTTTCTTGTTGTGCAATTCTGTCTGTCACATAGTACAAATCACATGAGGTAATGAATGCTCAGTTGTGCAACCACAACAAGGAGAGGACATGTTGTGGTTGCATTGTTTTGCTTTAGCTGTCATTGTGGAAGGTGGAAAAACTGGACTAACTGTGGAAACTGTACCTGACATAAGACAGAAAATACAGTCCCATTATCAGAGAAGGCAAAGAAGAGGAAGAGTGTGATTTTCCAACTTTTTCCAACAAGGAGTAATTTGCAAATTAAAAGCGACCTGGTTTGCAAAAGTTGGGTAGAGGAAAAGATGGGAGGGAAAGCTGTCTATTTCTAACATACTGTGTTCACAGGCAAAATCTAATGCGACCAGAAGACCATATAATTGAGGTTAAGCTTGTGTTAGGTGGCTAAGAAAGGAAAGCATATAAACCATAGGTCTGTGTGATAAGCATGGATGCCACTGCTGAGAACAGTTTAAGTACTGTTAATGAAATTTGTCAAAGGTCGTGGAAACTGTCAGGTGTGGCCTTCAAACAATGTAAGAATAATTGGTTACTGTGGTAACAAGTTAGCAAATGTCCTCCTGTGTGTATGTTTTGTACTGTGATACTAAAATATGAGATAAAAAAGACAAACTGCTCAATTTTTCTGTTCCATCTTAGTTTCCTTAAGTCAGCCCACTGATATACAGTCCCTAATCTGTAACAGTTACATGTATGTTTTACAAAACTAAACTAAACAGAAAAATATATTTATAGAATTTAATTCCCACAGAAACTTTGCAACCAGCAAAAAAAAAAAAATATAACTGAAGTCCAGTGAGGTGCAGCACGATTTGTTAGCAGTGATCCATGAAGGATTTCATTCACTATAACATTCCAAATAATGAGTTATAGGTCAATCCATATGGTTTCATGTTCACATCTCATGCCTGGATAGTTGAATTTCATTTACAGGTGATATGCTAGATTCAAGACTTTTGTGTTCTATATGCCAGCTGAAATTTGATTATCAAGTATAAACTGCCATGTTATAGTGAAAGATTTCTGCAATCATTTGATTAACCCTTTAAGACCTACCATAGAACCAAGTTCGCCAGAGCTTATATTATATTTTTACATGCTGTGGAGCCATTTTTGGGAGCATTTCAAGTTGCTATACATCAATACAACCATTATAGCCCAAACTTTAATAATATGTCTGCATTAAGTGCATAGTAATTACATAAATTGCAAAAAAGTGCAATAAACTACAAAAAAATTGAAAATCGTTTTTGTTTTTTTAACATATATTTCTAGTTAGAGAAATTTAAGAGGCTTATCCCATAAAACTGTAAATACAAAAAAGTTACACAAACTAGTTTCCCACCACAGGAAATTTATTTTGAGTGTCTTCATAGTTTTATTTTTGAAATACACCAATTTTTATATACTGCAGGAAAAACGAAAATAAATATTATAGTGCAAATTTGCAAAATAACAGCATATGCATCAAAATAAACTATTTCCAGCAGTGCAATATGAGTGCTAAGCATCCCAGAAACGACACAGAAAGTCATAAACTCAAACATAACTTTTTAAAACACATAACAAGTAAAACACAAGCTCATAAGGGCCCGATCGTAAAAAACTACATTTCCGCAAAATGACGTCACTTCCGGTTTCGGGCAGGTCATGCGGTCATGTGATAGTTCGCGCTGATGGACGTAGGAAGTGTTACAAACAGTTGATGGATCGGCGAAGCGTGTTTCTGGAATATCATGTTTTTGTTGCTGCAAGTGATTTTTATGCAGTTTTTGCAAAGCTATATGTGGAAGGAAACTGTGACCTAGGACAAGCTGATGGCATAAGATGTAAGTACAACTCCTCCAGTTTCATATGCAAAAAAAATTATTGTGCTAGCTTAAGTGGTTGCAGAGCTACCGGGATTTAAAAATAGTTACGCAAAACAGAGCGTGCCCGCTCCGATCGGCTGTAAAGGGTTAACTGATCATCGCCAAGAGTAACCTGCAGTATAACACCAGATGTTCTTTCAGTTTGATGTTCTGGAGCATTCAGGCGTGCTAAAGCAATGCCACAATCTTCCCAGGAGTGGACGTCCCACAAATTCACCCAAGGTCAGACCATCCAATGCTAGGAGAGACTGCAAAAAACCCAAGTGCAACATCTCAGACTTTTCAGGCTTCAGTTAACATGTTAAATGTTGAAGCTTGTGACAGAACAGTTACAAAAAGACTGAACAAGAATGGCTATATGGGAAGGCTTTCCACAAGAAAACGTTAAAGTTAAAGTTGCATCTGAATGGGCCAAAACACTTCTAGAACATTGTTCTGACTTGCAAGACCAAGATGGAAATGTGTGGCCATAATGCACAGGACCCTGCGCCCTGTGAAAACCAAACACAACTTCTCAGTATAAGCATCTCATACCAACTGAGGGGTGATGATTTGGGTTTGTTTTGCAATGGCAGGACTTGGGAACCTTCATGAACTCCTCACAAAAGGTTGTATCTGTTCATCTGGACCTTTTCAGTGGGATAAATTTTTCGTCACTCATCCAAAAGACTTCAGTCTCAGCTAACTGCAGGTTTCCAACCTTATGAACAGTACAAATAAACACTTATA
Organism: Maylandia zebra; assembly: GCF_041146795.1. NCBI lineage: Eukaryota > Metazoa > Chordata > Actinopteri > Cichliformes > Cichlidae > Maylandia > Maylandia zebra. Next base: position 33,052,415 of record NC_135182.1, read on the forward strand.
AACAGTGCATATTAATGATCAAGGAACTTACCTCACAGCCCACTGTTCATTCAGTGGGCTAGTTTCAGTCATTGTGCAAATGTACTATAATGTATACTTTACTTTATTGATCCCCGTGGGGAAATTCCTCTCTGCATTTAACCCATTCACTCAGTGAAGCAGTGGGCAGCCACTGGGTGCCCGGGGAGCAGTGTGTAGGGACGGTACCTTGCTCAGGTAAGGGGAAAAGGGGACATGGGCCCATCCTCCCGCAGGCTAGATATAGTCGGGCTCACCTCTACGCATGGCTTCGACTCTGGAACCAGTCTCCTGGAGAGGGGCTGGACTCTGTCTCAGTCTGGAGTTGCCCCTGGTGAGAGGCGGCGAGCTGGGATGGGTATTCTTATATCCCCTCGGCTTGCTGCTGGTACGTTGGGGTTTTTCCCGGTGGATGAGAGGGTTTGTTCCCTGCGCCTTAGGATCGGGGAACGGGCCCTGACTGTCATCTGCGCTTATGCGCCGAGTGGCAGTTCGGAGTACCCAGCCTTCTTAGAGTCCCTGGGTGGGGTGCTGGAAGGTGCTCCACCTGGAGACTGTTGTCCTACTGGGAGACTTCAATGCTCACGTGGGTAACGACAGCGAGACCTGGACGGGCATGATTGGGAGGAACGGCCTCCCTGATCTCAACCCGAGCGGTGTTTTGTTATTGGACTTCTGTGCAAATCAAAGTTTGGCCATAACGAACACCTTGTTCGAACATAAGAGTGTCCGTAATTGCATGTGGCACCAGGACGCTCTAGGCCGCAGGTCGATGATCGATTTTGTAATCGTATCACCAGACCTGCGACCATATGTTCTGGACACTCGGGTAAAGAGAGGGGCTGAGCTGTCAACTGATCACCACCTGGTGGTGAGTTGGATCAGGTGGTGGGGGAGGACGCTGGACAGACCTGGTGCACCTAAACGTGTAGTGAAGGTGTGCTGGTACCGTCTAGCAGAGGCCCCAGTCCGCGAGATCTTGAACGCACACCTCCGGCAGAGCTACAACAGCATTCCGAGGGAGACTGGGGACATTGAGTCCGAATGGACTATGTTCAGCATCTCCATTGCCGAAGCTGCTGCATTGAGCTGCGGCCGCAGGGTGGTTGGTGCCTGCCGTGGTGGTAAGGGAGGTCTGGGCTTCTCTGCTTAGGCTGCTGCCCCCGTGACCCGTCCCCGGATAAAGCAGATGAAGATGGATGGATGGATGGACTTGAATTGCCTGAGGTGACACCTAGCAGACAGCTAGCACCTTTAGCTACTGTTTCCAACACCCATCAGAAAAAAATAACTTTCTTTTTTCTTACTTGCTCTGTAAGTTACTTTAAGCATATTCATTACAGGACAAGATTTGTTCACACAAATATCTCAACCATAAGGAATGACACAACAAGTAAATTAAGAAGCTAGCTGTAAACATACTTTATGTGCATGCACTGCATAACATTACTCACATGAGTTTTAACATTTTGCTAATTAAAACCATATCTTTTAAGCCATCGTTCACTTAGTCACTGGAATGAGTGACCTTCATCAGTCTCACCCACACATGGGCATTTGATAAGATCTGATTAACTTAAAAGTGCCTCCCACTTTGCCTATAATTAATTCAGCAGTACTTGGAGGGGAAGTAGTCCTGTTAAAGCCAAATCTTCTGCACCATTTAACCGGGTAATGGCAGAGATTTTTATGTTTTTATTAAAGGGCGACCTTGGCTTTCAAGGTGCTGGCAGCTGATGTGCTGAACTGAGAAAAGGAGTGACCAAATAGTGGGTAGTGTCATCTTAATTTTGATGGAGCTGATGATTCATAAAATTTGTGTCAGCTCACTTCATTAAATCTAAGTTGGACAATATGCACACAACAAACAAAGTACGACTCTCCACTACTCTGCCTTGTACAATACATGATAGTTAGAACCGCTGAAGTGTTTTAATAGGGCCAAGGATGCACTTTTACAAGGTGCTGCCCCCCAATAAATATTTGTGTGAGGGACACATCACTTGGATTCAGATGTTGTTAAATCATCTGCAGCACTTTATTGAATCATACAGAGGCCTTTATGAGGCAGTCTGGCCCCAATTACCAGTCTTTTAAAGCGTCTTGAAAATATTTAATTTGCATTCAACAGAAAGAATGCATCTCTCTGTGGTGAATAACAACTCTGATTGTAATCTGTTACAGATTAACTGTGCTTTACAAAGCAGGGTTGACCTTAGAGGAGTGCAGGGAGGATCTTAAGAGAAGCGTTTATGATAATTTTGTTACCGAGGCTTCCTTTTTCTGAAAAAGTGGCGATTCCTTGCTCGGCAAGACAGGCTTCAAAAGCGAATAAAAACGTATACATTCCTATTATAGATTACATAACTTTAAAATATGAAATTCACACTTTTTTCACTACAGAACAGCTGTGCAGGTGTGAATTATTCAGGTGATATCTCAGTGGCTTTGTGTTCATGTTTTATATAGTCTATAGCACTTATGTTCATATTCAACTTGGTTTTTATTAATATGAACATTTTGAAAATAAAGCAAAGAAAAATCTTCTAATAAAGTCCAGCATTTAATAAAATATGTATGTATATACATTATTGTTTAAATTGTTCACATTACTATTTCTAACGTGACCAACTCTGCAACGTTACACCCGTCTTGAAATGTTCAATAGAAACACACAAGTTGTTACTTTATCTTTCTCATCTCTGCTATCTAGTCCTTATTGCATGGTACAATGCACCTAAATGCTGAACAACATGAATAAATCATATTTATGGACAATGAACAAGACAAATGTTTGAGTGACTATGCTGACTCGCACCCACAATAATCCCTCCATCATACAGATCAGTGCTCTCTCATCCATGTATATCATTCAGTGGTTGAGCTGATTAGGGGTCAGATAAATACTACAGCAGCTCGTTGTGCACTCGCTATGATTGTGATGAAATTGTTGGATATAGTTTTTTTTTTATATATATATATTGATGCTTTTATGTGATAGATGATTATGTAATTAACCATATCACCACAGAGGAAGTGCAAATATCCACGGTGTGCTTACTGATGCAGTTACATTTCTGAGGAAATCTTATGTATGCATCTGGGAGGGACTGATACATTTATAACTTGAGGTCTGGATCAGGATTAAATTCTGTCTTTCATTCCTACTCGATTCATTAATCTTTTTTTTACGTTAAGGCATCCTTATGCCATCATGACAATAGAAAGATGACTGTAAATGAGAGAGAAGACAAGGGGAATGACATGCAACAAAGGTCCCCAGACAGACTCAAATATGGGATAATACAATCCGTGATCAGAGTCTTAATTCGTAAGCCACAGGGACACACTAAGCTTTTTTTTTTTTTTTTTAAATCAAGTAGCTTTGATCTTGCCCAAAGACATAAAACGACTGTGTGTAAATTAGGCCTACGATTTTAATCTCTATGACTTTATCTTACCACTGTTTCACTCTAGTGTCATATCCCTGATACCTGTACAATATGCATTTTTTAAATATATATATACGACAATGCTGTGTGCTTCATGACTGAAACAGTGAAATAAATTTTTTTTACCAAAGGCCACAGAGTTCTCTCCGATCTACCAAATGGTGAAACTGTGAAATCTGAGGTCAAATTTGCCCTTTTAATCATACAAAAGGTTTCCGCTCTCGCATAAGCAGCAATAATCATGATCTTGTATAATATTTCTACAGCTTTGCTTAGCTCTTTTCTAGGCCCCATTATTTACTGTTCCTACAACAGCTTTACAAGACTTTACAGACAGCATCTTTCCACCAAGTTGGCGAGAGGCCACAGGGAAATGGCCAAGTCTTTCATGGTGAGAAAAAGTTAAGATGACTTTAGCGCTGCCAAGCAGACATGTGGCTCTGGCTTCCAAGATCACGCTGACAGTTTCTGGTCCTTTGGGAATTTGGGCAAGAGCAAGCAGCATATCTGTGGGCAAGTGGAGGAGGACTAAACCTCTGGAGAAAACAGACGCTTTAGGGTGAGTGGTGGATGAAGCTGTCGTCCTAGCTTGATAATTCCTGTTTGCTTTTTATTTGTGGGAGTTTAAAAGGGGCAAAAAGTCCCTCTTTCTATGGCACAAAACTGTTACGCAAACCCTATTAAGCTTTGATTGCAATGCTAGCATAGGCTAATTGGGATCAGCTACTGTAAATGTATGAGCTGTAGATAGACTATATGATTTTCAGACACATCACATAAACATTGCTGTACAGCTTTGACACTCAAGAGTCTCACAGTCAGACATACAAGCAAACTGCAGTACTCACTTCAAAATAAGAAGTATGACTTTCTTATACTTGCCTGCTTGGCTTGTTAGCAAGCTTTCAATGACCTGGGGCTATTAATAAGAGAGGCTCCCCAGTAGGCCCAGCTCGGGGTCTCCTGTGTCTGTCTACCTGCCATCTTACGCATGAGTCTCTCGACATGATGCCTCGGTAGATGTGCTCCCCTGAGTTGCACTGACAGGTCATCTTTCACTGGCAGCCACTTGAGTGTCAGCTGGAAATCAATTGCCGAAGACGCAGAATGCCTCATGCGTGGTGACACGGGCTCCAGAGCGACTCACTGTGTTCCAAAGCCCTGTTTCATCAAAGTCTGTCCAGCCAGTTGGTGGATGGCTGAATGAGTGAGTTATTGGGAAACATCAGTCCTCTTGTGTGTATGCGCGCACATAAGTATGAGTTGATTTACAGCCATAAGAGTCATTTTAAACCAGAATATATGTGAACGTTTCAGGAGTGCATTAAGAAGAGGGGCATGGGGAGAGAGATACTATAGTGAGAACGCTGCCAGGAAGCAAATTAGGCATAAGCTGACATCTATGCAGTGCAGTAAACACCTGGTCGGGAAGAGTGCCGCATATTCAAAACTGCAATATAGGACAGAGCTTAGGTGTTGCTTTGGCTTAAAAAGAAGCTGTTTTATTCAAGACGTCAGCTCCAGGTGTATTAAACACACAAGATTCAGTTTGGTATTTGCAGTATCCCAGACAGCACACTGAGAAATGTCACGTGCCAGAGGCAGTTCAAACTTTTACCAACTGAAGATTCCCCCCCCCCCCCCCCCCCCCATGTACCAAAATCTGTCAGTCTTGACCCATTACGTCCTCAGAGACTTCAGTGTCTCCAGTCCTCCCTCCCGGGCCCCTCTGCCAGGAAGAACATGAGGGTCAGTGTGCTGCTACATTCACACGGATCAGTATAACTGAGTGAGGTGCCTTGGGTTATTGTCATTGTGAGTAATATCATTCGGAGGTGAATTCACTAGAGATGTTTTATGGATGGGGCTCTTTGCTTCCCCCAGAATTGTTTCTCACATTGAAAGACTCCTTTTTTAAAAACAAAGATTACCTTCTTTACATGAGTAGCAAAATGAATCTCCCATAAATCCATCCATTTTCACCAAGGAACCCAAAATGCATGTAATTGGACAGTAAAAGTAGACCAGTCACAGGAAGAAAGAAAGATCCCTGCAAGCCAATAGATGTCACAGCCAGGTTTTTCTACAATATGAAAGCTTCATGTGAGTTCTTTATTCAGCTCTGAATAAGAAATCTGCTTTTGTTTTAATAATAGGAAGAATATAATAACTTTTACATGTCCCAACATGCTAACACAGTCAAATATATGATCTTATGTTTGTTTTTACATACATGCATACTAATAAATACACATTTGAAACGAAATACAGACAAAAAATTGGGCAAAGGTTAAAAAAACAACTATAAAATGATAAATGTTTGAGTAGGGAGTTGTTTGGAACAGTCTTCCTCACTAGTTCAGGCCAGTTGTCTGTTCCAAAGTTTAGTAGCTACTACTTCAAAAATTATAATCACCTCTGGTTTTGGTACAGTTTATAGAACCCGATCAGATGATGGGAGAGATCAAAGCCTAGAATAAGATCTCAGCAGGAGACTGGCCATGTAGGGATTTATATATTATTAATACAATTTTAACATGAGTTCTAAGCCAGTGACGGGAAGCAAGAAAAGAGGGGATGTTTGAACCTAGCTGCCATGTTCTGGACCAGCTGAACATGGGTTAGGAAAGACTGAGAAATACACATGAAAAGTTTTGATTTTTGTGATGTTTCTTAGATGAAAGAAAAAGGACCAGATGAGCTTGGAGATGTGAGATTCAAATCCTGGTCAAAAATAATACCATGATTTTTTAGCAGATTATTTGATATTCCCAGCAAGGGTGCAGATGTAGTGGCTGACCTCCTTAGAGCAGCCGTCACGCCGAACGCGAAATTTTGTGTTTTACACAAAGGACCCACTGCACCAAAAACTGGAGTGAAAAATCTTCCACTCATCTTGTAAACTGTGGTCAGCCAGAATAGAAAACTGGCATATGTAGCAACCGGGTGTCAGGAGCCAGTGACCCAGTGTTTTGAGTTTACTTTGTATTAGAGCTGGGTGATATAAGATTTTTTCATATCACGATATGTTTTTTTCATTTCAGGCGATAACAATATATATCACGATATAAGCCAAATAACTAAATTTGTACGATTTAAATGTGCCGTTGCTCACAAGTAAAATGTGAAATAATCAGCAGCTTGTATTGATTTAAATATTTATTTCCCATAATAAGTTAAACAGGGCAGATGTACTTAAGGAAAATGAGACTTCAGTTTCAAATAAATAAAGGCAAATATTGCAAACTACACAAAAGGCAGCCGCTAAAGCGTTTAAGTTTGAAAATAGAACAAACAGACTACTAAATTGTCACTTCCACTTAGAAACAAAACATTAATTCTAAAAATAAATCTTAGGTTTTTTTTACAGAAGAACAGACAAAATTGACTAACTTTAGTCAATATCAAAAATAAACTGAGAACTAAAAGGAAATTCTCACTCTCCTTGTTGTATAGCTTAGCTTTTCCAACAGTTTTAAAATAAAGATGCTAACAGAACATTCTTTAAATCCTAGGTACACATCCAAGGTGACATACATACATACATACATACATACATAAAAAACTTTAGTCTGACAAAAGCCTACAGGTTGTGGGACAGGAAGACAAGTCTATCCACTGCTTCAGGCTTTAAAGCGGCCCTGTGGCAAGTCACAATATTACCCCCTGTACTAAATACCCTCTAGGAGGGGCTGCTGGTTTTATCTTATATTTAAAATTTCAATTTCAATTTTATTTCTATAGCACATTTAAAAGTCACAGGTACAACAAAGTGCTTCACAGACGAGCCATACTTGCAGGTTTACAGCAAAAGAAAACAATTAACAACAAAGAAATACAGTTATAGGATGGTAATATTGCAACAAGCACGAACCGGGAAGAAATTAAGCTAAGTAGTTTGAAAGGCGAGCTTAAACAAATGGGTTTTTAACCATGATTTGAAAGATTGAATAGTTTCCGACGCACGGACATCAACCGGCAGGCTGTTCCAGAGTTTTGGTGCAGCAAAAGCAAAGGCACGATCCCCCTTCGTCTTTAGTCGAGACATTGGTTGCATTAGGAGCCCCTGATTAGAGGATCTGAGTGCCCTTGTAGGGATATATAAATTAAGAAGGTCAATCAAATAACTGGGTGCCAAGTTATTTAAGATTTTAAAAGTGTATAGAAGAATTTTAAAAACAATACGGTATTTGACAGGAAGCCAGTGGAGGTTAGCTAGAATAGGAGTGATATGATCCTGTCTTCTAGTGCCGCTTAAAAGGCGTGCTGCGGCATTCTGGACTAATAAAAAGGTGACAGAGGCTGGTGTTATCAACATCATTGTTATATTTGACGTTTTAATCACTTGTTCTTTTTGTCTTGAATTGCCCCATTTGGTGGAATCATAATTTAATGTTCTTTATAGGAAAAAGAGCTGAGGTTCTGTATTAGCCAATTGGGATCCTGATAGAACCCCAGAATTCTAAATTTTATTTAGCACATTTTCTCAACTTGATTTACACTGAAGAGTGACTGAATATTTGCCTATTAGGCATGCCAACAGCAACTATTACCTCAAATAAATAGGCTGACATGAAGAATATTCTTTCTGATGTTTATTTTTTAACAATAACCATTGAAGTGATTTAGATCTCTAGCTTTTAATATATTTACATGGGCTCAAAAACACAATTAAAAGAGGCATTTTTAATTTTATTCTGCTTCCCAACTTACCGATAGCTGAGTGAAGTCGATGTCCGAAGCACTGCAGCCGGGTCCAGTTATTCAGGGATGTGGCCTTTACTATATTTGTCCCACTATCAGTTGTGATGCAGACTTGTTTGTCTTCACTCAGTCCCCAGGATGCAAGCGCTTCTGACAGTCCTAATGCAATTACTTCACCCATGTGGTCGTTGGGAAGGTAGGCAGTTTGAAGACATTTGCTTTTCAGATTCCAGTCTTGGTCGATATAGTGGGCAGTAAGGCTAAGGTAAGGTTCTGGCGTGCGACTTGACCACATGTTGGATGTAGTAGCGAAGAACGATACAGTTTGTAGCTCCTTCTCAACAGCCTCACGGCACTCTCTATATAGCTTTGGAAGCGCTGTCTGAGAGAAATGTTTACGTCCAGGGAGTTGGTAACGAGAATCCAGTACCTTAATTAGCTGCTTGAATCCTTCATTTTCGACAGTGTTTATTGGTAGCATGTCTTTAGCAAGACAGTAGGCTATGGCATTCGTTATGTCGCAATGTCTCTTAGCTTTTTTGTCATATGGTAAGACGCTGGAGAAAGCCGACTCAATTGACTGTTGCTTCTTCGCAGGGATTCCCCTGGTTGTTTTCGATGACAAATTAGCACTTTCAGTCAGAGATTGAGTGTGCTCTAGTGGGTGGCACTGCTTCAGGTGATGAAAAAGGTTTGTTGTATTTCCAGACTTGGTGGGAACATGCTTTCAGCACAACTTACAGTGCGTGCTACTCTGTTTTTTGTCGGACTTCAAATAGCCGAAATATCTCCACACTACGGAACTTTTCTGGCCCTTCTTTTCGACTATCTCTTCGGCATTCGAGCCGTCATCTGTGTTCTCTTCCGTTCTCTCGGTTGATTTTTCTCTACTTGGTACACTCATTTTCTCCATTACCCGGTCGACACGGCGGTTAGCTGCTTCGCAAACAAATACACACGTGCGGCTTGGCACTTGTGCTGTACGTAACAAGTCACGTGACGTGGTTCGGCTCTGCGCTACTTAATTTGGATTGGCTGTTCCTTTTTTCTTTTCTTTTTTTAAAGAGGAAGAGAGAGAGATGAGGTCTATCGCGATAATTGTATTTTCCTATCGAGAAGACGTTATATGGCAATACATATCGTTATCGTTTTATCGCCCAGCTCTACTTTGTATTTTTGATTTTCTTATGTTTAGATTGGAATAATGTTCAGTTCTTGTACTATTATTTAGTTAGGGATTAGTTGAGTTTTAGTCTAGGTGTGTCTCCGTGTTGGTGAGTCTTTTCCTGTCTTCTGTGTTGGTCTGTCTTGTCCCCATTGTTTAACGTTTAGTTATGCCTGTGTTTGCGTCTCCCTAATCTATTCTCATGTGTCTCTCCCTGTGTTCCGTGTTTCCCCAGTCTGTCATGTCTTTCTTGTCTCCGTGTTTTATGTTGTCAAACTTGTGTGTTGTTGTCTCCATGTTTCCTGTTTTATTTTGAAAGTCTTGTTTTTCCATATTCAGTGTGTTTAGTTTTGCTTCCCCTGTGGCGTCAGGTTACTTTGTGTCAGCTGTGTTTCTCCAGGTGTTTCTACTTCCCTCATTACCCTTCTATTTAAGTCCTCTGTCTTCCTATGTTTAGTGTTGGGTCGTCTGTTTGTTCTGCTTTATGTTTCTCCAGGTCTCAGGTTTATGCTCATGTTTTTTCACCTCATAGTTTCATATGCACCTGTCTAGATTGTTTCTTGTCACAGTTTTCATATTTAATCTTTTTTTTTTTTTTTGCCTGTCCTGTTTGGCTCTTTTGCCATCAGAATTGTTGTCTAAAGGCGAGGAAAGATGCCCAACGGATTTACTTTACCAAATTGACCATCCCAGCCTTGCCGTAATGGTCCATTTGATTCACCTTTTATTGTTTATTTTATTTTCATTTGCTGAATACGGGACAGACTTGACTGGGGGAAAGAAGGGGAGAAAGAAAGAGGGAAAGAAAAACAGCTGAGAAGAGGGACGGGGGAGAAGGGCAAAAAACAAAAACCAACAGAATAAGCAGAGAAAAAAATGCATATATCGATCACCTGGATCACCTGTTGAGAAAGAAAAAGAAAACAAGCAGAAGAAAACGAGAGTAATAGAATAAACAACATCACAATGATATATGGGAATATGACAGTAAATACTAAATATTAAACATTATTGTGCAGCACATAAGATCAACAGAACACAGTGTGCTTTGAGGTAGGAGCCAAAAAGGGTGTAGTTTGTGGGTGTGATCACCCGTGTGTACACCTGTGAGCATGGACGCGCTTGTTTTTTTAAAAGGTTCCTTCATGTAATGATCTGCTAGAGGGTGTGGGGGGGCCACAGCCCCGTCCTCCAGGGCATGAAGCAGGTATGGAGGAGATCAAAACTCCAGACATCCAGAGGCCCCCAGAACACAAGAGACCAAGGAAGACCAACAGAGGGGCAGCTGAGGAGAGCCCCAGATGAGGGGTCACTCAGCAGCCGCGGACAGAAGCCAGGGGGGGTTGCAGTAACGCGCCCGTGAGCTCCGCCGGCAGCCAGCTGTGCCTGAGTGACCGAGCCCCAGGCCGAGGGGCCGGGGGCACCCCACCTCCGGAGTGGCCCGAGCGAGCACCAGGCTCCAGGCCCCGATAAGCGGCCACCAAGAAGTGAGCCGGTGTGTACCTGGACGCCCATCCCCGGACACAAAGAACCACCAATGCACCGATGTCTGAGGGAGTCCGCCACCGGCAGGGGAAGTGGTGGGGGGGGGGGGAGATAGACCTCCAAACCTTGGAGGGTCTGAGATGTCCCAGAGAGGTGGCGTCTGATACCCAACCTGACATATAGACACAGACATACAGGCACACACAGATACAAACATCCATTCCCACCCTCATGCTCTCATATGCACTTGCTCCACACTCAACCAACGTGGAGACAGACATAAAGAGACGCTGTACACACGATCACACTCCCCAAGCGTACTCTACGAACCGGGTCTAGGTACCCTTGCCCCTGGAGGGGGGAACTGCACCCAGACCCAGGTGGTGTGACCCTTTTCCCTGCGGTGGGGAGAAGCAGACCGCCCCGACTCCACAGCAGCAGGGAGGCCCCACATTCCAGACCCCAGTCGGACGGCCAACTCCTCCTCCTAGCCCCCCCGCTCCAGCAGGCCGCAGAGAATGGGGGTGAGAGAAGACTCCAAACCTCCCTCCACCCGCTCATTGTAGTGTTGATGCATGTGTGTTCTAAGGTGCATTTAAAACCCAGGAGGGCATGGAGCTACCTTAATTTTTCCCAGTGTAGGTTTTAGTTTCGTTTTTCCCTCCTGCTCGCTTTGCTTTTTTTCTGCCTATGATATCAACCACAATAAAGGCTCGCTTTTCGTTTAAACCTTCATCACTCTCTCCCGTATCTGCGTTTTGTTTCACGCCTCAAACACATCAGCCATCCCGGCCGTCACACCGGTTCAATTAGTTCTACGATTTAAATATATTTAGTGGATTTTATACTGTATAGTTGTGTAAACACGTGTGGGATGATACATCTGTATATGCACTTTGTCCTCAGGTCTCTTTTCCAAATCTCACTGAGGAATATATCTATGATTTTCTGAATAAATCATGCTAAACAAATACGAACTAGAACAGACATGTGTCACATAATGGGAAGGCAGTTCTCTCTCAGGGTAGAAAATATGTGAAATTTCTTGCTGGGTCGTGAGTTGTCTCCCCACCTCATGTCTGTGGGGATGGAATAATACACAGTGAAATGAGATGCGGAGTACTGTTGTTTTGATCGCATGATACTGCAAATCTACTCATCCTCAAGCAATGTACAAAAACTATACCAAGTGTGCGACTGCAGAGCCATTTGCCCAGTCCTGGTAGGCTGCTGCTGTGAAATGAAATCTATAAAGCACCGCTGTGCCTGAAGCAGTAAGGCATTTTCAAAACACACTACTGGCTTTGTCACAGAGGTCTGGATATGATTTAAGTGACGCACTTTCAAGCTTTTGTGGAGGAGGCAGGTGTGTGTCTGTGTACATAAAGAGAATAAGAATGAGTGGTCACAGGAAATTCTTTTTGCATGGGGCCATAGCTCCATACAGGTGAATCATCTGGAAATAGGCCTTCACTTGAATAAGCACTGAGCAGTAAAATTCAAAGATGAATGCTCACATAGAACCTTTCCCTCATCGTTTCAGCTCCCCCATAATGTTGTTAAAAGAAATATTAGAAAATGTGTGAGAAAGATTTGTGCTGAATTTTAGTCTTCAGAAAAATCTGAAATCATTGTGACCAAAAGGTCAGTGAAACGTCAAACTGAGATTTTTTTTCACAGTGAGAAGACTAAGGCTGAGAAACCAAGAGACACTACACATTCAATTCAATTTTATTTATATAGCACAAAATCAAAACAGCAGTCACCTCAAGGATGTTTATACTGGAGGCTAAAGACTCTACAATATTACAGAGAACATCCCAAAAATCAACCCAACCCCTTTGAGCAAGCACTTGGCAACAGTGGGAATGAAAAACTCCCTTTAAACAGGAGGAAACCTCCAACAGAACCAGGCTCAGAAAGGGGCGGGGCCATCTGCTGTGACTGGTTGGTTCATAGGTTAACAACTTGCCAACCAAGCTTACCTGGTTTAGCTTCCTTTTTTGCTCTCATTGGGGCCATAATTTACTAAATTTTCATCATGTTGTGGTAAATATGAATTGAAAGTAGGAACTGATGCATAACTGGTCCATATCCTCATCAGAAAAATGTCTTTAGGCACCACATGCTGTCTGTTTTAAAGAATGCAGGTTTACTTATCAAAGCACATTATAAAGCCTATAAGTAATGCTATAGACATGTTTGTGGTTTCCAGTGATTTTACATTTTATTCATTGAGCTTAAAGTTTCAACATTTACCTGTTATCAAGATATAATCTGTGAAGACAGTTGCAGTAAAACTACTGTGACTAAATGTTGAGCTTCAGGTTCATTAACACCTGAGTTAAATGACTCATTCTTACAAGGTTTTTATTTACCCTCTACTCACTGTTCTTATTAAGTGAAAATACAAATAATTGCTGTTTTCTGATGAATTTCAGATGTTGCTGTAGAGTTTTCACACTTATCGCCCTGCAGGAGACAGACTTTGACTAACAGCCAACCTCTGTTCAGTTTTCAGAGACTGGTAAATCTTTTGCCTGCAAGGTAGTTACTTCAATAACAAAGACGGTTATTACTGTGAAGCTGTTGTGACCTGGACTTTTTTGTTGCTTTTTTTGAACTTTGCTCTCTTTTTAAAAAATGTTTCTTGTTTTGATTAAATTGATTCATCTGTTTTTGTGATTATAGTTTCCTGCGTTCTCTCTTGAGAATTTTTTAGCAGCTTGCTTACTGTTCTTTAAACCTTCCTATGTAGCCTGCGTTTGGATTTTCCACCACACCGCCCTCCCCTGAGATATGCTCTGTACATGTGAATATGGTGAGTTCTTTATAAATGCCATCCAAGAACAAAACCTCCATATCTTGGAGCTTAAAACTTTTCACAATGAATAGAAATTCTGTCCTGTTATCCTGTGCTCACCTAAGATGCAAGATTTAAAAGCCATGAAAACAAAACTTGCCACTTTTCTAGTAGCAAAAAATGTTAATGTAGACACTGGGCACACTTCCATATAATGCTCAAGTCAGAAGGAGAAAGAGCTGTTTACCTCATACCTGCATTTAATTACATTACAGAGTTTCTCTAATCTACATTTAAACAGGATTAGAGCCATTGAAAATGGAGATTGTGTTTTTCACTGCACAGCGGTCTTTAAAACTTGAGAGGAAACACATTAAATACCCAGAAAGCTTTTTGATTCTTACTTTTTAATAAGCACAGGTTGGACATCCTCCAAGCTGACTGGCACAAGGACATAACTCCATATCAGCTGCTTCACTTATAATCCACAAGCACTGACTGGCTACCAGGTGGCCGCTAACATCAGTAATTACACCTGCGTACACTGTGTTAAAATGCTCATCGGTCTTACTTCTACACTGCTGTCACAACTGTGTCACCACTGGTTGCCACCACTTTCACCAAGACCTGTGTTTCAGTATGGCTGACTTTAATAAAATCATTTTTTGGTTTATGTCTAGGATTAGTTCTCTCAGCATAATCCTTCCAGCTGCTCACATTTTTTTGACAGCTTCCTCAAATACCTGAGGCTTTCCTATCAAACTTAACAGTAAAACTGTTAACACCCAACTATCTGCAGAGGTGTTCTTTTTTTCTTGCTGTCATTTTAATCTCAAACTAGGAGCAAATGTACAACTCATGCAGTACAGTTTATTCCTGAGGAACAAACATGTGATTTAAGCCTATCTGAATGTACAAAAACCTAGTTTCCATCATAATTATAATCAATATTATTGTTGTTGTTTTTCAATAAAACTGAATTTTCTGGCAATTATTGCATGGTTCAGGCTTTAAAAGTTCAAGAGTTGGTCCTCAGATAGAGAGTAAAACATATACTGAGGCTCCAGTCAGCTCTGCTTTGGCCAATTTGTATTCACTGAATGCTGTGGAGGTTGGCAGGTAGCTCACCGTTAGTATCAACATTTACAGTGATTAAAGGGTGTAATTTCTCATTAGTGTTACATAAGTGACAGACAGCCTAATTGGCAGTCTCTCTTAAAACAGGACTCTGTAAACGGCTGCTCGTATCAATTACATACGAGTGGACACGACTTCAAAGAGCTGCCAAGTGAGCAAGAAAAGCTCAAAGTGTGCATTTTTTCAGGCCAGAACTGTGGTGCAATAGAGCATCTGAGACTGATGCTGAAGAAATGTAATGGTGATTTACATCTTTGCATCATAAATTTGTGCTGAGTACAGGCTGGATACAGCTTATCCTTGACGTGTTAACAGCTGTCATTTTTAAACTCCATATAGGCCATACCCACATGAGATAAGGTTAGTAATCCTACTTTGTGAGGCAGGCCCTGGGTCTATACGGTACATAGAAAAAGCAATTCATTGGATTAATTATTTATCCTTAATTATATTTTAAAATATCTGATATGACAGAAGCTTTAATGGAAATCTGCTCCAATATTTCAATTTGATGAGAATCTGCTTACTAAATGGTTTGAACTTACAACTGAACCATCGTCTGAGGATAATCAGTGGCTTCTCTGTGAACACGTTTGGCATCTCCTTCTGATAATTTTTTGTATGTAATACAAAATTAAAGGGTAAAGTTGAGGATATTCTGACAATTTCTGATTATCAACAAGTCGCATGAATATCCTGTGGTGTCCAAACTTAATATTTAAATTTCTTTATGCGGTTATATAAAAAAAAGTATTAATAGGTGGGTTAACATATTACTGAGTTTGGTCTTCTTTATTGGATTTGTTAAAAATAACAATAAGATATTAGCTTGTATTTTAAAAAACGTAAACCCCAGCTAATACAAACAGATATACTGACTGATGTTAGGTATTTTCACATGTATCATATTAGCATTGACAGTAAAACAAGGTTATAGCTGAACTCTATTGTTATATTATTTTAGTAAGGACTCAAATAACTACACATAACAAATGTCAAAATCTGTTTCTGCTTCATGTGTCTGGGGAAAAAATACCAGCTAATATATTTTAGATTTTTTTAAATTCGTAGCGTTATCAGTATTGATTTTAAAATTCCTAAAGAAGTCAGAACGGAGGCCGACAACTAGGAGACACACTAAATTTGTCTTTTCATTGTATGGTTTAGCAGCCTCAAGGAACAGAGACAGAAAACAAGTTCATATGACACATCACACTGTACGTAAGACAACACAGAAACAGCCGAGGGAGTCTCTGTCTTCCAAATTTTCATTCCTTCCTCACTCAGTATTGTCTGAAACTCCCAGGGAAATTACTGCTGACTTCCTCTGTGTGTGTAAGTGCTTATTATGTTTGTCTAACTACTTAATCCACTGTAGTGCATAGTACTTATTTCTTGACAATTCATTCTCCCACAGACTGTTGGCATATGGATGGCAAGTGATATTCCCAGATCCCAAACACCTGCGGGCTGTTGCACCAGCTATGCATACATAAGTTTAATGTGTTTATTTTAGATATTACTTTACATGTGTCACGTTCAGCCCAGCTCTTTACATATTTCAGTCTGCGCATCACTTTAGGTAGATAACACATCTGCAGACTGAACAGGTAAGCGCACAGCAAGTTCAGCTTCAAGTTAACACACTAAAAGTGCACTTAAAAGGAAAGTTCATGCTCAGATACTTGCTAATGGTGAAGGGAGACTGAGCAGTCCTTTACTGAGTACAGGGACAGGCCCATGTATTTATTTGCTGCAAGGCCATCTCTATTTACAGTCATGGCCGTTCTGCATTTGTTGGTTTGGTTACACACCTTTGTTTCTAGTTTCCTGTGTCCTCCTGCCATCAGTGTCCCCCTGTTTAAGTTTTGATGTTTTTCAATGTTAGTTATTTGTCTTTTGGTTCCCTCTGTTTTTGTCATGGTGTAAGGATTTTTTCTCCTTCTTCTCTCTTTCCTCTGCTCTCAGGTGGAGTTCGGGCCAGCTCTACTTTGGGCTCCACCTGGTGGTGAAATCCACTCTTCAGTTGACACACCTGTTCTGTATTTAAGGACCAGCTCGGGCTTACACTCCATGCCAGGTTGGAGTCATATTGGTTTGTGGTAATAAGGTTCTCTGGTGCTTGTTTGAATACCTAAAAAAAACCCTCTTTGCCTCTCAGTAATTCTCTCAGTTGGCTGAAGCACCAGAATAAAAACACACCTGTAATCTTGAGGTGGGCTGTCCCTGCAGAAAGAAGAACGGTGTTTTTCCTTACCTGAAATTCACCTGCCTGCGTGTCTTCCACTACTTCCTTTGCTTGCTGGAAAAACACCTGTTCTGGAAAAAAAACTCAAAATCTGAACTCACATCAAAATCACAGCAACATATCCGTCAGTACAGCTCTGGCCAAACTCTTCCTCTTTCCTTGGTAGCAGATTATTCCTGTTCAGTGAACACACACTCACGTGATGTTCTTGCTGCTCCAGATTGAACTGACTACCTGTGAAAGAAACTTTTCAAAAGCGGAGCACTGCGGTCTGGGTCCTGCTTCAGGTTTATTTTTTTAAAGTTTCCATTATTGGTTTACAGTTTTACTTTTTGTTTTTTTACTTCCAGCTTTTACTCCCTTCCTACTTCCATTGTCTGCCCCACTCTAACTGTTTCTACCTAGGCCTTGTTTCCAAATCTTCCCCTCTGTCTTTATGGGTCGGTCTATTCAGTCATGGCCATTGGTTATGTTCATGTTCCTTTGCTTTTGCCCTCCTGTCCAGTTCCAAGTCTGTTCTTGTTAAAATGTATTTTCTTGTAGACTTTCTTTGGGATTTCCTACAACCAGCCTGCAGTACTTTTACTTTTTTATTTTTATGTCTATTTTTTATTTCTCTATAGTTTTACTCCTTGACTTTCTGTCTGTAGTGTGGTCTACATTTTGGTCTGCTTAAGAAATTTTCCAAAATAAATTCAATAAATAAATTAGTTCATGACCAACTATTTAGGCTTTTGGCTAAATGTCTCACACAACTATTGAGATTTCATGTTCTGCGCCGTAACACTTACATAATTATATGCAAGAGCAAAATTAAGGATTCATTAGTTTGCTTTGACAACAGCATGTTTGCTGATGGCTATCAGATAAATGTATCTTTGGGTACTCAATTATTTCCTCAGGCGTTACCACAGGAGATAGATCCACACAGTTTGATCTGGCAAAGGGTTTACGCTGGGTGGTTGTATCGATTAGTATCTGTGAATGTTGTTTATTTGTTTTTGTTTTTTAAAACAACACTAGTCAGTAATATTTTGATTTTTTGCCACAATCTTGATTTGAATTTTGCCTGACAGTATTACTCAAAGCTTTCTAGAAAGAAACAGTCACAGGGATAGCATTTGTGTCACATATAAAACCTTTTCAAACTCATGGTCACCACTAGTGCTCACTAAGAGCTTTTTTAAAGCAGTAAGAATTTGATCAGCATGAAGGAAGGAGAAACTCGAGTACTGTTCACCACACTGCCACCACTCAAGGCTTCCCAGCTCTATTTGTGGTCCTTCTAAGCATTCAGTCAGTTTGAGACTTATATGTTGTAATAGTAAAAAAAAAAAGTAATGTCAACAAGGTAGTTCTGACTTGTACTTTGCAAGACATATATAGTAACAACAACTAATTACTTTTTTTAAAATAAAGAACAGGCTCAACCAGTATACACAACAAGCAAAGTATATATTGCAGGTCTATAGAGAACTCAAACATGATAAATAAATATCACGATTGTGTTATGTAAAGCCAGATAATGGGATGAGTATGTTCTGAGAATGATGCAGTCAAAGCTACAACATAGTCTACTACTAGCAAAGCTACTAAGGCAGAGTAGCTCATTGGACCAACCAGGTGGAGCAGCTGTTCCCTACAATAGAGCCACATTACTGCTGAAGTTTAGGAGTCACTACAGAAACCTGATTATTTACAGATATAGAGGGGACTGTTAGACATAACATGTTCATAGTCTGGTCTCATAGTCCTAGTCTCACGGTAGCTTTACCATTCCTAGTTTCCTGTGCTGCTGTTACACATTTACCTTGAACTTTGTTGGGTTTAGTTTTCCTTGCAAAGTGGATTGTGTCAGCTGATTTATCCTTTTAGTCAGAGTTTGTGACATGCTGAAACAAGACATGCTAAGGTGGCCCAATAGTAAGTTGTGCAGTGATAACTTCCTAGAAATGGGGACATTTAGAAATAAAATGCACCTTTTCAATCATTGAGCAATATCTGTATAGATGATAAAAAGCAATAAAATTGTGACATCTGTCATGTAATAGTGTACAATTGAAATAACTTACTTTAAATCATTTGTTGGGAAAATGTAAGATAATCTTGCCTAAACAAGGTCTTGTTAAGGTTTCCAGGGCAATTTAGAAAAGAGTCTCTTGCTAGAATGTAATAATTCCCTGTCTGCAGGAGTCTGAGATTCTCTCCTCTAATTTTAGGAGACTGAAGATAAAAGGAGATGGATCAGACTTTTTTGGATTGATGGGTAGATGTGGATCTCTCTAAGAAATCATGCTATGAGTGCCAACACCTAATCTCCTAAATGTTTTTTGTAACAACACCTAATTCTCCTGAGTGCCCTTCCTGGGTAAATAAAGCTGTTCTGACAAGATTCCCACAGAAAAAGTTAATCAATTAATATTTGCAGGATTGTCACTTCTGATACTTTCAAACAGCAGAGAAAACTTCATATCAAGTAAAAGAAAGCCTCAGATGCTGCCTTTATTAGAAAATAGTCTTTCTCTACACAAATCACATTTTTTGACATTTTAGGAACAATTTTTAGATTTTTTCATGGATTTTTCAAGCCATGAAATGTTGCTTAATTTGGTCCATCCATTCTCTTCCACTTATCCTTATCAGGATTGTGGGCCATCTGGAGCCTATCGTAGCTAGCACTGTTGTCTCACAACATGAAGGTCCTGAGTTTGATTCCACCACCTGGTTGGGGTCTTTCTGTGTGGCGCATCCATGTTCTCCCTGTGTCTAAATCGAATGCGAATGCTTGTCTGTCTCTCTGTTGTCAGATTCTTGGCTAGTCAAGTCTCACCTGTTTCCATGCATTCTTTACAGTGTTGACCTCTTATGGCCATACTAGGCTATTGTCACTGGAAACTCTGCTTGTCTTGGTTCTCATTGGAAACTGTAGCATGTCTCTATTTCATGTGTGTATTTCTCTTCCATTATCTGTTAGCAATGGATGGAGCTTGTCAAGTTCAGAAGTAAGCAGCTTTTTTCTGGTTGTTTGTGCATGTGAATTGTGGATAAACCTCCAGTCTTTGACAGGAGACTGATGGGAGACCGGCGTGTGAGGCAAGCTGCTGCTGGCTCTGCTTTCACTGCTCTGACATCAGTTACGAGCAGCATTTTGTGAGGAAATAATAAGAGGTTCATGGTGGTTTATGCTGTGCGCACTAGGGAAAGTTCTAACAAAAGTGTTGTAAATAAGTGCCTAAAATACCTTTGTAAGCAGTTCATACCATTTTTCCTTTTCCTCTGTAGCTTGATCACACTGGGTGGAAAACGTATGTGAACTTCAGGTCACTCCACATCCTTTGGGGGCTTGGCCTTTGGGTGAGCCACTCAGGAACAGTTAGCACGGTCTTAAAGCAGCTTCAGCATTGTCTTGGCGGTTTGCTTCAGGTAATTGAGGTGCTGAAAGGTGAACTGTCACTCAGTCTCAAGTTGCTGCACTCTGAAACAAGTTATTTTTTTCAAGGACCTTTCTGCATTTTGCTCCATTCATCCTTGTGACCACTTCCCGCTCCCTGCCACTCAGAGCACACCCACAACATCATGTTGGCACCTTAATGTTTCACAGTAGAGATGGCATTAGCAGGCGATGAGCAGTGCCTGGTGTTCAACAAAGGGCTTAAAGTTTTCCTCAAAGATTTCACTTTTTCTTTCGTTAGATCAGAGAATATTTTCTGCCACATGGTCTTTGAGTTTTTACATTTGGCAAACTCCACACGGGCTGCCAAAAAAAGGCAGATTGATGCTGAGACAGCCATCTAGGAGACTCTTCCATCTCTGCTTCCTCTGTTTTATGCAAACAGATAAGTAAAAAAGAAAAGCATGTTACTGTCTCTGCTGATGCTTTGAACACTTTTGTAAATAACTGATATTAGTTTGTGATTTTTAATACATTTGCAAGCACATATTTAAAATGTGTCACTGTTGTAGAAAACTTTGTACTGGCACACTAGTCAAACACATGAGAATCAAGATGGACATGTCTTCACTAGTTAACCGACTTAAATGATTATTAATAGGTTTCCACTTAGGTATAGCTGAGTGTTTCAGATATTTTGCGCATCAAAATAATGCTCCACCGAAAAACAAAACAACATTGCTCTTCTCAGCTTTCCAGCAATTGTTGAGTTCATTGAGTGTAGATAGCTGGGCAAAAATGGGAGTCAAAATAGTGTCTATGAGAGCTGAATATTTTGTGAAACCACAGTTAGTGTTTGTCGTAAGCAGACAGGAATTTTCCAGCTTTTGCAGACGATCTTTTGCAGCTGCCACACTGTGTGCGCTGTCATCTGCCTGTCATCCTTGAGGGAGCCAGTGGCTGGCACCTCCACCAGTGGGGGCATGATGGGTTACAGTTGCTTTGACACCGAGAAAATATCTGTGTGTGCGCATTTGCAAATGTGTGAGTGCTACTGCATGTGAATATCCTCCTTCACACCGCCTTTGGCAAGTTTCTTTGTAGCTTCAAACATTCAAATCAACTATGTTAATTCTGAATTTCAGCCAAATTGAAATGAATATTAACATCTTACATGCGCACATACAGCACAGCTATAATATATGACAGGACAGAATGCTGCATTAAATCTATTATTTCAGAACCTGTCTCCTGCATGTACACGCTGTCATTTCAAATCTATGACAGGCAGAAATGTAGCACCTGCATGTGACATTTCTGAAGTATATTTCCAGGAGAGTAGGTGTTGGATGCCAGCGGCACTTCTCTCCAATGACATCCTTCCTACTACAAAATCCTAAACCTTCTGGCCACATTTCTATGCAGAGCAGCTGATTGGCAGCAAGCTGAGGCATTTCGAAAATGTGTTAGTCTTAGCAAATTGCCTGGAGTGAGGCTACGTGGCAGTAACTGTTTAATCAAGACCTCTCTTTCCCTCACCATCCCCTCAGCACCATCTCTAATTCCTGTCTGTCCCTGCTCTCTTACAGCAAACCTGTGATTGGCGTGTGGGTGTTTTGGTTTCAGCAAGCTTTGGGTGTGAATTGTAATGGGTAATACTGTGCAATGAAGCTAAAATGAACCTTGTCATGTGTTTGTTGGCCTGAACTATGCCCAGTAAATTATTTTAGTTACTTAGTTTCATATTTACTGTGTGCATGAAGCCATCTCACATTCAGTTTGATAGAAGATAATCCACATATTCCCACCTGTGTCACATTTGTTGCAATAGGCAACGAGTGTCGTATCACTTCAGTTTGCTCTCTACTGGGAACTTTGGGTTGTCATTCATCTGAATCGTCTAGGTTGGTTTTTTTTCTGTATCTACAGTGCTAATGCCCGTTTTTGCATAATTGTCACAATTAAATGTTTCAGATCATCAAACAAATTTTAAGTAATCATGAGTTAACTGTGATCAACCACAGTTCAGTTTCACTAGCCACACCCAGGCCAGAATCAAGAAATCCTTTGAAGAGAGCATGTCTGACAAAGTTAAGTGAGCTAGAAAAGCAACACATCAGGCCACAATCTAGAAAAAGTCCTAACCTACATATAATGAAATAAAAGTGCAAAATAAAACCAAAGTTCTTGTTTTTTAAAAGTCATTAAATTTGTATGCTGCACAGTCCTTCCACCCTGGAAATAGAGTGTCCATCAAGGGAATTATTAAAAGCCACAAATTACCATGACATTCATGTCCATGATGAGTGTATGACTGTTAATATGTGTAAATTGGAGCCAGCCGGGTGCTACAGTGAAGATGCAAGTGAAGGTGAACGAGTTTAAATACCTTGGGTCAAGAGAGGGTAGTCAGGGTGGACGAGGTGGAGGCAAGTGTCCAGGGTGATTTGAGACAGAAGGAGAACACAAACATGTTTTTCTGGACGCTTGCAGATTTGCATAGAAGACATAAACTTCTCTGCACACACTCTACGACTGCTAGCTGAGTGCTAGTAAAATTCAAAAAAGTGTGACGCAAACTGGAAGTGGTTTACCATCAAAGTAAAAACTGTGCCTCAGCCATGCAACCATACTTTTTGAAGTTTTGCTACCACTTGCAGAGTGTTTGCAGACAAATCGGCATGCCACATGCAAACTGTGGAAAACCATGGCAATTTTATAATAATCACACTGCAGTTTTCAGCAATTTATTGTAGGATTGTGGATGTTGCTGGGGAAGAATAGAAATTCTTCCAGTAAAAGGCTTTTGTGACTGGGACTTTGCTTTCACATTGACTGCATCAACTTCTGGGCAACCGTGTACAGGTTGGGGAAAACACACTCTCACTCATGACTGGTGGTTGCTAAGTTATTACAGACCGGTCTCTAGGCTTTTGTGAATGGCATCTTATTATCTCGACCCTGCACTGTCACATGTCTGAAATCGTGGACATTATTTACTGCCAAACATAATTTACTGCAGAAAGGAGGCTCCAGGTTTATATCACCCAGTCAGCCTTTCTGTGAGTGAGCTTGTATGTTCACTTTTGTATTGCATATGCAGGTTCCCTCTGACTCCCACACAGGTTAAATGGTGATTCTGAATTAGCCATGAAAGTCCGGTGTGTAGAGGAAAGAGCTGTATGAAGGGTAAATGCATGGATTTTAAATGTGCCCTCTGATGTAAAGTACTTTGATGGGTTAATAAATGCCTGTCAAATAAAATGGTAAACCGAATATCTCCATCATGCCAAACTTACTTACTGTATTTTTTTCATTTTGGTATTATTGCTAGCGTCTAGATTAATATATGTAAGCTGTTAAATATCTATTATAATATCTAAGGCATACAGGGTTTTTTTTCCTGTCAAACAATTTGATTGGAATAAATTGGAATAATTATAAATCTATTATCATTAAATCATACCAATTAATGCATATTGTTTGCTAATGCCTTGATGTGTAAGCTGGTGTGTAAGGAAAACTGATGTACCACACTGAGTAGTTACATTGTGTCATTACCGAGCAGATAAAAATATGAATCAAAATCATATTCTCAATTTATTGAAATACTTTTCAGTAGCTTATCAAAGAAGATTAAAAAAGGCCATGCTAATTATAGTAGCGTGGTCATATGCTGAGGCCGACTGTGACAAATTTTATTCTCATTCGCTTCTTCTTTCACTCCAGATGATAATTGGTTTAAGCTGCTCCTCTTTATCTGTAATATTTCGCCATTTAAAAAAATGCCAAAACATCAAAACAGGCAGAGAAGGCTTATATTTTTATTTGACCCATTTGGACAAATTTTTTTCAAGCTTTGAACTGCCTCGAGGTGGAGATAGGTGCTTTAAGCCTTCATAATGAGAGCCAGGAGGGCTCTGTGCAGCTTCTGTGAGTCGCTTGAAATGTGGTTTTTAGTCAGACTCGACCAGGTGTTACTACCAACTGTCATGGATTAAACACTGTAAAACATGTGTGTCATGCTGGCTTTAATACACAAGGTGACGCATTGAGCAACAGGGTTTTTTTTTTTCTTAATTTGCATGTTATTTATTTTTTATGAACGATCCAAAAATATACTGTTCTTTAAATTATCCAAAATAGAATCACAAATAGAATCTACAGCATTTCAATTGCACTTCTTTGATTTTAATGTCTCTCTACTGAATGTATTTCTAGGGTTCCCCAGTTTAAATTTTAATTTAACAAGCATTAAAGTGACAATAAATGACAATATATGATTTTTAAACACACTATATGTCATGGTCCTGGGTCGTTGACCCAGCGTTTTGTTTTGTGATTGTTTCCCTCTGTCTAGTTATTCTGTGTCCTCCCCCCTTGTGTCCGGTTCGGGTTCTAGATTTCCTGTTTTGTTCTGAAAGTCTGTGTCTGTTGTCATTGTGTTCAGCTTGTGTCCTCCAGTCATCATGTGTATTCAGATCAGCTGTTCTTCCCTCCTGTGTGCGATTACCTGATTACCTTGTGTGTGTATATTTAGTGGGTGTCGGTCTGTGTTTGTTGTCGGCTCGTCTGCGTTCATCCATGTATCACTGCGTTAATCTACATTCATCTGCGTTCTATGGTGTTCCTGTCTCTGCGTCTCTCTGCCCCGCACCCCTTTGTATGGTCCCAGGTTTGTCACTTAGTTTCTCCCAGTTTAGGTTTCCGTTTGTAATTACTCGTGCTTCATTGCCTGTTTTTGCCACTACCACCCTGTAAATAAAACGTCACTCGTATCATCAGTTTGCTGCATTTTGGGTCCTCCTTTTCCTCCACACCACACGGCTCCCTCCGCCAGCCGTGACACTATAACTGATATCTGTGAATGTGTGTGTGTGAATGGGTGAATGACTGAATGTAGTGTGAAGCGCTTTGGGGTCCTTAGGGACTAGAAAAGCGCTATACAAATGCAGGCCATTTACCATTTATTTACCATATCTTTATTATATAGTGTGATTTAGCATTGAAAGCAAATACAAATAAAAATACTTACACTGAAAAAGTTTTAAAAGTTTTAAAAAGCTTTGTTCTCACCTTTGTATTGCAAACTCGTCACTTCTTGTCTCATTATTCAGTTTAGTGAGTGGCATTTATTTCACTTCTTCTGCATGCTTGTTGTTTGTGCTGTACAAAATAGTACCAAGACCCTCAAGGGTTGGTTAGCTAATGAACTTTTCCAACTTTTGCTTTAATGATAGGTGTTATAAATATGTATGAAGTGTTACTTCACATTCCTAATGTGTTTGCAGCATTACAAAGGGTGGTGCATAATCTGTTTGTGTGGATGTATAAATGGGGTGATATTCAAAACTCAAAGGATAAAACTTATATTCTTTTAATTTGTTACATTTATGTGTGATTTTTCATTCAATCAACGGTGAAGGAGCTTCATTTCAATTCTTTTCAAACAAATCTCTACTGCATAAAAAGGTGACACACAACAGTGAACAGTGAATAGAGAGACTGATGATTATACGAGGTTTTTACAAACTGGATTTACGAGACTAATTGTCTATGTAACAAGTTTTGTTAATAACATAACAAAAGAAATCAAAAAGCTAAAAATAATCAGGTGTTTATAAAGACATACATCACCTCCACAGGGGTATCTACCTAAATAGTCATTGCACACGTGCTATGGTATATGCATAGACACACACACACACAGACTTCACACTCTTCCACCTATCTGTTACCCTCAGATTTTGGCAGGAACGTCTGCGCCTCATGAGACATTAGCTTGTGATGCAACTGATACAGAATTACTCGCTACATTTGCTGGGAAGCGGCAGGTGTTGTTGTCCTCTCAGTAAGCAGATGATGTTTGATCGGTCTTAGTTAATGTTGTGTCAACATTTTCTGCAAAGGTCATATCCCTCTTTGAAAATATAATGTAAAGTTGAAACCATTTATGCTTGGAATACGGGGAAGAAAAGTTTCTTTATTTATTTATGTGAAAGAAAATGCACAATGCATCTGTTTCCAAAACTTCTGTCATATATACCTTACAGCTATGTTAGCATACAAAATTAAACATATTTAAATACTTAACATAAAATGATGTCATCACTGGCATTACTATTCATATTGTTTAGATTTTAAATTTCAGGTGGATTCAAACCCAGGACCTTCTTGCTATGGAACAATAGTGCTAATGGCCACAACACTATGCTGCTTGTATTGATGTTGTTGGTTTTAAAAACTGATAGAGTGGAGTTGTAAACATGATGGAAATGTGTTCCTGGCTTTAAATTCAAATGAATAAAATACAGTAGTAGTAAAATAATGCACTGTGTATTATTTTAATAGAGTTTAAATAAATTAATTGAAATTTAATCTAAAAAAAACATTTAAGAAAATTTTTAAATTATTCCTAAAAATTGGGTTTTATAAAAATTCTTTATGACATTTTTTAGTTTTTCTTATAAACGGCATTGATATCCATCTATATTTGTATTGTTTGTTTTGTTTGTTAACACATTAACACAATACAATGTGAAAGGCATAAACTGAAAACAAACAATAAACGTCATAACTATATGCATCTGAATCAGACATGCAGACTACTCCAACTGACTCCAATGCTGCGGTTTGAGCTCCTTCAGTCTCCAAATGCTGTTTTACTGACTGCACCAAGCTCCACCAATCCATAAAACTAGGTGTCTCCACTCTGTCACCACAGCAGGTGATAGCTGCTTCACATAGCTGTACTCTGCTGTGTGCTTCTGAGTTTTAATTGTCAATTTTTGTTATATGTACAAGACAGAGAACAGGGAGCATAGCCAGTCTCATATTGTTAAACTACATGACTTATTTACCTTTGTGAGCAAGTAAAATAAATTATTTGTGTTCTGTTTTCCAAACCGGAACACAGATCGTTTTTAAATTAATCTTATATAAAGTTCATTTTTTCCTCATTTTTGATGATAAAATCTTTCAAAGTGGTTTTTACTGTATAATGTGACTAATTTATGAGTTAATAATAATGACAGCTTGTCCTGTCCTGTCTCCCTCCCTTTACCACAGTCACAGCAGATAGCTGCCTTTTCCTGTGCCCGGTTCTGCGGGAGGTTTCTTCCTGTTAAAAAGGAGTTTTTCCTTCCCATTGTTGCCAAATAGAGGGTCCAGTCAAATCAAGTCAGCTTTATTTGTAGAGCACATTTAAAACAGTACAAGTGTCTGACAAAGTGCTCAGCAGAAGGATCGTGTAGTTAAAAAAAGAAACACACACACACAGACCCATAGCCAGTTTCAAAGTGACTCAACAGCCTGTGAAAATAGGTAGGTCTTCAAATTTGATTTCCAAAGAGGAGGAAGATTAATAAATCTGATTGTTGGGGCTCCTCTGTTTTCACTCTATTATTGCAGGTTCTTTGCCCTATGATGTGAAGTGCCTTGAGGCAAC
Source organism: Maylandia zebra (assembly GCF_041146795.1). Classification (NCBI taxonomy): domain Eukaryota; kingdom Metazoa; phylum Chordata; class Actinopteri; order Cichliformes; family Cichlidae; genus Maylandia; species Maylandia zebra. The sequence continues at coordinate 33,080,265 of NC_135182.1, forward strand.
TGTTGTTTTATTTGTCTCTATTTAAATAACACTGAACTGAATTGAATTGATATTAGGCTGCCAGAGTGCTAAAAGTCGTGATACTCACTTTTTAAATTTATAAATTTTTTTGCCACTTTACCCATGAATCAAGTTAACAAGAAAATGAGATTAAAAAATTAAAAAAAAAAAATTATTGTCATGCCTGTAGCTGCAGAATGTACATGAGTTTATTTAACAGCCTTTCTGAAGGTAACTGGTCACACCTAATTGGCAATGGGTGTTTCATAATTTGTCAACCATTAGGACAGTTTTTAATGTTTATGTAAGTATGCCAACTGTTAATAAGATTCTAACTTAAAACTCATTTATAAGTTGTATATTTTAATACAACAAAAGAGGATCTTGTCTGATCGAGGTTTACGGTGATGTGGATTACTTGATGTTTCTGTGTTGCAGTTTTCTTCCTTACTCGTCTTGCACCACTGTTAACACACTGAAGAGAAAAAAAAAAACTTGCCAGTGCCAGTCACTGTAGACTCAACAGTTTTGCAACATGCCAACAAGTCTCTCTTATCAGCAGACTGACACAAGCAAAGCCCTGGGTAGTTGGGTTTCTGCCAAACATGCAACATGAGTGTCATTTTTACAATGTGGTTTGACATCACAGTCCCACCGCACCACTGCAATTTGTGTGATAAAGGCAGCCCATGCAGCTTTGAAAGGGAAAAGGGCACACGAACAATAAAGACCCCGCACTGCTTGTTCGTCTCAGCTTGAAAGTTTGTTAAATTTAGTTTAAACACCCTGGGAAGGTGGCAGGTTGCTTTCAATCCCCTGTAATGAAGTGGATGAACGATTTCAGCCAAAATGGAGTACAATTTTGGTCTGGCTCAAGTCTCCCCGCAGGTTTTTGAAGGATGCATTTTTCTGTCCGCTTCCTGCTGAGTCTCAGGAACAAAGTTTTCTGGGTATGAGGCGGTTTATAAAACTTCAGCTCTTAACGGGTGCACAGAGACAGGAAATGGTAGGGGAGGGAATGATCTAAAAGAGACAAAGTATAGGAATTTTGCTAGAAGATGTCAGGAGAGGGAAGTGGATGTTATTTGATTTTTTTTAAGCTGAATTCTTCGACTAGAGTAACAATTCAGCCAAGACAGGACAAAAACATCAACACGGGAAGTTGCTAAAACATCCCCAATATCAGCAATATCCACCAACAAAATTAGAAATAAGAGATGGTTTAAAAATCAATCAAATTAAATTTGGTGACTTCTTCACATGATACTTACCAACACAACAGCCATGACTTCTGATCTGCTGATTTTTATTTCTGAGCAGTTTACTTTTGGGTCCAATATGTATTGATTTGTGTTCACAAAATAACTATTTTATACATCTAAGACACGGCAAAATCCACATATACAGACTGGAGGAGCTGCAATTGGCGGAACAAATCATTTTGTGGCTCAGACCAGAGACCCAAGTAAATATCCAAAATGTAACAGGTTATGGCCAACTTATTATTTTGAAATACATTATTAATTATCTTCCAAAATGACATGGTAGGGATAGGATATTAAATATATGTATATTATGGTTTTAAATAAATGTTTGCTACTTCTATGTTTCCTTGGTTGCCATATTCACATATCCCTCCTTTGTCTGGAGAAAACACATACTGCAGACATTAAATATGCTCCCTATTGAAATATAATACTTTCAAAGCTGTGCTTACTGTCACAAGAAAATGTTTGTGCCCATGAACATGGACAAAACGATTGCTGTTTTCTGAATGTTTTATCTTTCCTGATGAGGCTGAGCTGGTAAAGGAATATTTTCTGTAATCTAAGATCAAAAGTGCATGTACAGTAGGTGCTGGAGTGAAGAGGGCTGACAATAGAGCGAGAGGAACCTCAATTAGCAACCAAGACACAGTAATCCCTGACCTTCAAAAATAATAAGCATAAGCTTTATAGCCTATTTTGTTTGACCATACTGGGTCTAATAATACCAAGGCCGTCTGTGTTGAAGTACCAGGCTTTCAAGAGCAGTCACAGAACTGTGGCGTGGTTACAAGCCTTTGATGAAAACATCAAAGGAGTTGTTAAGGTCCAAGAAGGTGTTTTATTGTTCAGAATGACAGTCAAATAATAAACCTGGCTACAGTTAGGGGACAGTTGTTATTTTAAGACGTGTCATTTTGATCTGTCCCTTGACTTTTGCTTTCCATCTTGCAACTTAGAGGACTTCCTGAACTGGCAATGAATTTTGCCACTGGGCATAATTTGTGAGCATCCAATATAGATGTTGTTTTAAGGTATTGGGCTGGAATGTTAGACAGATCTGCATATGAAAGCAAATCTCTGTGCCTCTCTCAGTGTAGACAGTTTAATGCAGGGCAACAGATAAGGATAACTTATTCTATCTACATCCTTTTTATATAAAACATATGTGGAGAGTGGAGCAAAGAATGGACCTTTAAAAAAAAAACTGCAATTCCTAGCATTATATACTGGTGTGCCTTCAAGTCTATTGATCCTAGTGCTTATAGTCTTTTTGGAAGACAGAGTTCAGATCAATTTTAATGATGACTGAGATTGGGTCAGACACCACTGGTCGTAAAAGTACTGATTCACAACACACGAGTGAGACACAATAGTACATCACATTCTGTTTTTAACTACTGCTTTACAACTTAAGTCTCCCAGGAACAGAGACGAGCACTGAGGGAATGTTTTCACATCATCTCAGGGCCACTTTCAGCCTCCTATATTGGGTTGGCTTGTAAAAATAACAGATGTGCAAACTGAGCAATTGTTGTAGCCAAAGTCCAGAGGTTATGAATAGAGAGCTGTTGTCATGGTTCTCTAAGATACTGGACACATGGAAAGATTTACGTGTTTTCGGAATACATTACTCTGATTGAGTAACGTAACGGAATACGTTACAAAATACACTTTGGGGCATGTATTCTGTAATCTGAAGTGGAATACATTTTAAAAGTAACCTTCCCAACACTGCTAAAAGATCACAACGTTTAATTAGACAAGATACATGTTTTCGGAGCAGTAGGAAAACCTGTGTCCAAACTACAACCTTCAGAGTTAAAAATAAAACAAACTCTACAATGGCTCAGTCGCACTAGAATAAAACATAAAATAAAGCAAATTGGCAACCAATTACAAGTAGTTGTAAGGGGCAAACTGGTTGCTCAGAGGCTGAACATATAAAACCCTCAGCCTTTGCAGACTAGTTTCAATTGAAGAACAAATGCACAAGTGACCTGGTGGGATGCAACGTGTCCAAACAATCCAAACAATCAACATCCGATCTGACTTGGACCCTCAGACAGATTGGCAAAGGTTTGCGAATAGTTCCCATCTAATTTAGAAATGCTGATAGATTGCAATGCCAACTACTGCCAACAACTCAACTTATCAGGTTGCTAACTGGTTGTTTTCTGCTTATATTCCTACATAAAAGCAAGGTTGACGAGCGCCCATTCTGCAGCGATATCACTATCCACCAATTATATCACTATTTATGGAGGAAGTTGTAGCTGGTTTTACAATTTCTGTGTATGTAGATGTAACAGATTTGCAACAGATGGAAACAGGTTTTCACCAATTTATCAGTTAACCCGTTAAGACCTACCATAGAACCAAGAGCTTATCTTTATATTTTCACATGCTGTAGTGCCATTTTTGGGAGTATTTCAAGTTGCAATACATCAGTACAACCATTAAATCCTAAATTTTAATTATATGTATGCCTTAAGACCATAGTAACTACATAAATTGCAAAAGAAAAGTGCCATAAACTACAAAAAAATGAAAATCATTGTTGTTGTTTTTTACACATATTTCTAGTTAGAGAAATTTCAAAATGCAAAAAAGTTGCACAAAATAGTTTTCAACCAGAGGAAATATATTTATTAATTCCAACGTAGGAAGTGCTATGAACAGCTGATCAGATCAGCAAAGCCTGTTTCTGGAATATTATGTTTTTGTTGCTGCAAATACTTTTTACGCTATTTTTGCAAAGCCATATGTGGAAGAAAACCGTGACCTAGGACAAGCTGAATGCATAAGATGCAAGTACAATTCCTCCGGTTTCATTTGCAAAAACATATGCAAAAAATATTATTGCGCTAGCTTATGTGGTTGCAATTCTACTGGGCTTTAAAAATAGTTACGCAAAACAGAGCGTGCCCAATCCGACCGGCTATAAAGGGCTAATCACCATATTGCCAATTTGACTCAACTCAATCAGAAAGTGTGTCATTTCCATTGACTAAAGCAGCCACTGCAATGTCACTGATTGCTTAGAGAAGACACGTTTTGAAGCGTTGGTGTTTTAAAACCAGAAGTCACACGCAAGAAACAGAAGAATGAGATGGTAACTTGTGGCTTGCATATTAGGCTCATCCTAAAGCAATCAGCAAAATGTGGAAGCTTGAAAGTGGTAGTCCACAAATCAAGGGACTATGGTGCAGTGGCCACCTTTTATTTACAGTCTATGAAAGCTACTGACAGCCAGGATCATGGCTTTTGTACAATAATTACAAAAGTAAGTCTACAGCTAAAAAAGATACTGTTGTATTAAAAGTAACCTTCATCTCAAATTGTCACCTGTAGTCAATGGCCAAGAATGCTGTGCATCACCACAACTTCAGAACACATAAGGAGCTACTGTTTTACACTGTATCTTGTTGTTAGTATTCTATGTGCGTGGTGTCTGTTGCCTCTCCTGTCAATATGGGGTGTGGGTAACATGCCTGGCTCAAATCCAAGTCTCTATAGCAGCAAAGCTGGCAGAGAAGTATTGACTCTCTATAATTTACATCATGGAGTTTTGTGCGAACCATGATTGCATGCTAAACATCAATAAATAAATAAAGATGTCAGTAAACAATATGTGGGCAGCCAAAATGACAGCACAGACGTGGCGGATCGCCTGTGCGGCTGAAGCACATGCCTGCAAAATGATGCAGACTGTCAGAGAATTCATCTGACCTGATATAATTTTTATTAGATGCATTTTGTGTACTTGGGGAAAAAAAGATGAAAGTCATTTTCCTTGTTTTCTGGGAGCTTTGCAGACATGCTGTCTCATCTCCTGTGGCAAAAACAACAGATCGCATCTGATGGCAGCGGTGTAATTGGAATAAGTGGATTGTACTTGCAGAAGAGGACTTGATTGGCATACTAGGGATTCCAATGTGACAAGCTCTCCAGCACATACTGCCTCTTTCCATTTATAGAGTGGCCTCCCTGTCACTTAAATTTGCCATATGTGGCAGTGTGCATGGTTATAGTTTTAAATATTGCTCAATTTAAAAAGACAGAGCTAGTGCAGTCCTATATATTCCAACTAGTGTTACTTAAAGTGAGAGCAACAGTTGTTCTACTTTAAGCATAGTAACAGTTCCCATTTCCCTTTTATTGTTTGTTGTCATCACACCTCCTGTGTTGTGATGACAGTTTAGTTTTAGCCATCTGGGACCACGGTTTGCAGGCATCTGCAAAAAAACAGTAAAATATTTTTTTATTGCAGGGAGAAAATATACTATTTACAGTATGTACAATAAATATTGTTTATCATGCTAACATACACATTGTAACAAATACTGTATAGCATGTAGCTTCATCTATCCACTTCATTTGCCATCATAGCCTACCAACATTTGCTTATTAGCACTAAAGCTGAGCCGAGGTTGTTGGGGAAGTCATTACTTCTGCAGGAATTTGGCTATAAAACAAAACTTTGGTCTGACAGCAGAAAAGTTGCTGTACTTCAGCCTTTGAGGAACACAGATGTCTTTGAAAGTGAGTCAAATCATTTTATCTCTCTGATAAAAGAAAAAAAAAGTCAGAAGATTCACAAATGATTCAGTTTAATGAATCATTTGTGATTCATTAAAATGAATCCCCCCACCAACACCCGAAACACACACACTCTTGTGTGTAATGCAGACACGGAAACTGCTAAGATCCTGCTTTCATTTAAAAACAAGTAGGTACACTGATACCACTTTCCCACTCCATTCATAGTCGGATGCAGCTGAACGACATGACTGAGCTCAGATGAGATTTCCCTGAGCAAAAACAGTTCTCAGCTAGTGAAGTGTGACATGAGGAGTTCATTCTCTAACCTCTCAGGTCTTTCCCTCCAGCATCAAAATCACACAGTTGCAGCTTTTGGATTTTTCATAAAGGACACTGCCATTGTGACTCTTCTATCTTCGACCCATTTGGTGTGTTCATGAGTTATTTACTAACAGTGTCAACCCCTTTGAAGCTTACTCTCCCCGGGCTTGCACACCCAGAAAACTTTGTGCACACCTCCCTTATTATTACAGTTATGAAAATAGAATATGCATTTCTTTATTTTTAATTAAAGTCATTTATTTGCATCAGATAGTTTTGAAATTAAACTGAAATTAAAACGAGAACAGAACACATTAAATTTCACAGCTACTACAGTATTTACTGTAAGTTTCAGAATTTCAGAGCATTACAATCTGATCCTGTCAATAAATGAGCAAACCCGTGCTCATGCAATTTTATAGCAATTTTACACTTCAGAAATTCTGCCTCAATTATAGGTGCTTACAACCACTTTTTGCTCAATCTATACCTAGACTCTTTATCCATTCATGAAAGCACTACAAGTTCACAAAACCGCACCAAATAAAAGGCATGAAAAACACAATACTTATCCATTGTAATTGTATTTCAGGGCAACAAAAACGCACAGTAGTCGTGGCTGAACCATCTTTCACCATTCTTGTTAAAGTGCACGAGAAACATAAGAACAACACATGAAAGATTACCACTCCTATTTATCTAGGGAGAGGCTTGTGCTTATATAGCATGTTACAGCCTAGAAGATGCATTAATGTCTGTGCATTTCAATATCTGTCACATTTAGCGTTTATCACTGCTTTGATATAAAGCAAACAACGAATCACTAAATGCATGTGTTTTAAACAATAACAAAGACTACACATAATCTATGGGAGGAGCCATTAAACTAATATATGGTGGAATTTCATTCAACAAAACTGTAACACAAACTTCTTCAAGTTTCCACACAGCAAGCCAAAAGGCACCAAGACCACAAAATTCATGAAAAAAAGTCCAGCTCTTTGTGGAATTTGAGGTGAATCCTAGCAAAAAGCGATGGGCTACAGCTGCCTATAACACCCGTCCACTAACAGAAAGGGTAAATCATTTTATATAAATATAAATTATCAAGTGATATTTGCTTAAGGTCAAAACTGTTTCTTCTTCCAGGTTTTAAAAATTATAACCTATTGGGATTGATCCATTTTGACCCCACAAGTGACCCAAAAATGACTCTAATCAGTGTTTCATTACAGTACACCTCAAGTAGCTTCTCTTTATTCACCCTGTTGAATTCAGAAATGAATTTCAAAATCCTTAAGATTAGGCCCTTGGAGGGCACATATGCTATATTATGCCCATAGAGTTTCTAAAAGTAGAATGGGACGCAGAGCCTTCGCCTATCAGTTCCCTCTCCTGTGGAAGCAGCTCCCAGTTTGGCTTCAGGAGACGTGCATCCTCTCAATTTTTAAGATTAGGCTTCGAACGTTGCTTTTTGATAAAGCTTACAGTTAGTGCTGGATCGGGTGATGCTGAGTCATCTTTTAATTATGCTGCAATGGGCTCAGACTGCTGGTGCACTTCTCCATTTACCGCTCTTGTTTTGCTGCACATCATTAACTTTTGTCTCATCTCGTGCAGTCTGTCCTGTTTCTTTGGTCTTGCTGTGCTCCTTTTTCTCTTCTCATTCACCTCACACCCCAGATTTCAGTTCTTTATCTTCATTAAATGTCAGTTTATTGCTCACTACAGAGATTTATCACAGTGTGAAAAGAGCAGACAAAATTCTGCTGAAGTCTCAAATTGGCTGAACTTCGAGGATGCACTGGCAAGAAAACAAGATCTGTTAATTTTCTCCCCAGTTCTTAAAATGGAGTTGTGCAAGCAAAGACACATTAGACCCAGCCAGTATGTTTACATAGGTTTCAATTTTATCAGGTCTATTTAGTAAGGTGACTATCTACTGTATATATTTTAGTTTGGCCAAGATAATGCACTGTGGGATTTGCCAAGACATTAAAAAACAAGCTTGGTGATAAGAGCAGTTCTCTGCATCACTGTAGCAGTTTCACCTCAGACATTCCTGCTTTAACGTACTGTAGATACTGAGATATCCTTCTGTGCGTAATTTATCTCGCCTCTTTAATCACTGCCTGTTTATAATTTTGCATTTAATGATAACAGGGAGCAAAGAAATTTGGGTAGCGTTAAGGATCAAGTATCATTGCTCTGTATAGTTACCAAGTGTAAACACCCACTGTTCGGTGGATTGACACTCCTCATGCAGCCCTAACAGTGTACATTTATTCAAAGCTCTGTCAGGGTTCCCACTGGCATCCTTAGAGTGTCACTGTCTCTTTGCATCAAGCTCAAAGGGGACTGGAGGCACCCAGGAAAATGCAGCCGAATGTTTATGTCAGTGCCTAAAAGTAATCCATGCAGCTTAGTTGGCTTGCTAGCTGCCTTACTGCATTAGAAATCCTGCAGACCGCATTATTTATCAACATGAATCCGTCAGTGATGTAATCTGACCCATTCCTAACCGAATTTTCATTATGTCATTGTTTGTTTTTATAATTGTCCATTCTAAGTATTTAATCCTCTCACAAAGATTGATTGTGTCAGCTCGTGTATTTAATATTGGTAAACAGCAGCTTCATCTTTAGTTTGACTTTATTTCGTGAGATCCCAGGATTGAGTCAAAAGCAGCCTCAGTATGTTTGAAGCATTAATAAACACTGATCTTCATTACTGGAGCAGATGAAAGATATGAAGTTATTAACACCGAATAATTAATTAACAGGTCCTGCAATGGAAAAGCTGTTGTAATCCTTAATATTTAAAGATTGGCAAAGTTTGTTCATCTCAGGCTTGCAGTTGGGTTGTAAGTTTACTATCCAGTGAAAATAGAGATAATGTGGAAGGAGTGATAATGCATCTACAGTCACTTTAAAATGTATATAGATATATTCAGATTTTGGCCTCCTCTTCTTCACAGCATTGTTTCTAATCATTGAGGTGTACTCGCACTTATTTATGTACCAAAGGTCTCACCACAGCATTTCAATCAGGCAGAGGTCTAGATTTAGACTAGGCACTGCCAAAAACTTGACTCTTTTCTTTTAAAGCCATTCTGTTGAAGATTTTCTGCTGTGCTTGGAATCAAGTTTCCTTCTTTCCAAAGCTTTAACTGCTTTACATCTGACTCTAGAATACTTTGGTACGCAGCTTATGGTCAACCGACTGACCGCACGGTGTCCAGGTCCTGTGGGAGCAAGCCAAAGGTGGCACTGTGCATCACGGCCATACATCTCCATTTTGGTCCTGTGCGTCCGAAGGACATTGTAGAAATGTTGAGGTTTATTCAACTTTGCAAACCTACACTGTGCTGCTATGTTCTTGTTAAAGATGTGAGACTCCCTCCATACTTGTTCCTTGTTTGGTACTGTCATGAACTTTAACATTAAACATGCTAACTGATTTCTATAGAGTCTCAGATGTATTCTCAGATTGTTTTTTGATTTTTTGCAGTTTCTCTGAGCAGTGCACGGCTGAGTCACCCACTGCTGGGAAGATTGTGGCATGGTGTTAATATACAAACATACTTGAATACTTTTAAACAACAGATTTCTAATGCTCATTTAAGTCCCCTGATTAGTAGCACCTGACTGCTAATTGCCCTCTTGATCCTGTAACGATGTACTTAGTTTTTCAAAACCTTGTCACATGACTCTATCTGGCTACTAAGAGATTGAACAAATGCCAATGAGGATTATAGATTGTTTGCATTAACATGGATACTTGCAATGTGGCATGAATGGGATCAAAAAACTGCTGGAAATGATGCCACAGTTCCCCGTGATATCGCTGCCGCAGCTCTTAGTTTACTTCAAACTGATTCACATTAAATCACAGCCAATCATTTTGGAAAGTATGCTCTGTTTACAATTGTGTATGCTTATCAAAGCATTGCATTATTTATTTGATAATCAAATTTATTTAGTGACAGTTATCAGACTATTGTTGCATGATAACGCAGTCAGCAATATAGTAGAATTCAGTCATGTATAATATTATAATATGTCTAACAAATAATTTATGCAGACAGATGTTCACTTTAATGATTACACACTGTAACTCAAACAAGCTTCGAGAGTCTGCTAATAGAGTTTCACATTGTTGCAGAAATTAACAGAAACCAATTACATATAATTAATGGATAAGGTACCAAATGTTTTTATTTATTTATTATTCATTTTACTGTATAACATTTTGAAAATGCAGCGTTAACAACAATAAATATGTTTGGGTTATTAAATGATTAATGCACTTGCATTTTTGGCTGCATCTCCTGTTATATACAGATACTGGGTATTGCACGGTCAACATTTCTGCTGCTTAACAGCCACTTTGGAACGGTTGGAATTTGCTTATCTTGTGTGTCAGCAAGTAATAAGGAAATGACAACAACTTGAGATTTTTAAGCTTTTAAAAACAGAAGCAAAACAATTCTGAGCTGGAAAGAATTTCTGACAGTGCTGCTAGAAATGTGGACGCTGCCATTAGTGATATCTACCATTATACTAATGATGCCCATATCTGCTCCCAGTACTGAGTGCTCCTTCAGCCTTTTTGAAAGGAACAATGACTGACAAAAGATTGAGTGGACTTGCAATGAACTTTGATCATGATATTGAAATTGATTTTGAGGGTAAGTTTGACAACGGAGAGATGTAGAATAAAATGCAAGTTGGCAGTAATTAGCTCCCCACCCTTCTGGCTTTTATTGTAACGGTCCGATTTTGCAGTGCTGGTAATGCAGACTTTTAACTTCAGTTCATGAATATGCTAGTGTTGCAAAAGCAGAAACATGCATACCTCAAGATAAATCCAAAGCTGCCAGAACTGATTTCTGTACTCACTTGCAGGTAGGACTGCCATCCAAAGCATTACATTCGGGTGTTTGCAGAGCAATGTTAGCAATATCTATAACAGAATATTATCCCTTTAGGTTCTTCCTCCTTTATTAGTTTACCACATAATACCTTGCCTTTATTGCATTGTGACAGGCAGATAAAGGTCAACTCTTGGCCGTAAAACCAAAACAATCACCAAAAATGAAAATAAATCTAAAAAGCTACCACTCTGTATGTTCCAGATTGCATTTGCTAGTCTCCTTTTTAATGCATTTAAATGAACTCTTGTTTTTGTTTCACATTACAAGCACATCTCTGACACTGACACTTGGAGAAAAATTAAAAAAAATGCCTCTCTTTCGCCGCTTGACTCGATTCTGGAAGGATTTTACACAATTGTTCATTCAGAACATGAGTCTATTCTGTCTTCCCAGGGGTATCATGAACCCTCACAGCCAATTTAAAAGAGGCACTTCTGCTGCATGAACCGTTGGCAAAAGGTCCACGCTAATTTAAGCTCTGAGTGAGCAAATGCTGATGACACACTGTATTTATTCCAAAACTCTCTGGCCTATTGGCCTCAGCATCAGTATGCAAATGAAGGGTGGAGGATTGTGGATGTTGACTGGGTGCCCGGTAAACATTTAAATTACAGAAGAATGAAGACATAATCAGACCTAAATTACGATGGTGCTGGTATGCAGGGCTGGGGTGGAAATTGCAACAGCAATTCACAAAACAGTCACACATACGCATTCTTTGTGAGCCACAAAATCAATATGTTCTCTGCTGCCCACTCACATTGTCTTGAATTCACAATAAGGGCAGCTTCAACACTGACAAAGTAAGGTAATTAAGTGTTTTCCTCAGCAGCTGATTTTGTACAGATTTCCACTGTGACAGGGAGTAGGAAACAAGTTGAACCAGGCTGACATCTTGCACTCGAAGCATATTTGGATTTCAGTATTGGATTTAGAAGAGGGGATAGGTTAATTGGTTAATCCAAATTGCCCATAGGTGTGAATGAGAGTGCGAATGGTTGTCTGTCTGTGTGTTGGCCCTGTGACAGACTGGCGACCTGTCCAGGGTGTACCCCGCCTCTCACCCTATGACAGCTGGGATAGGCTCCAGCGCCCCCCGCGACCCTGAAAAGGATAAGCGGACGCGAATGGATGGATGGATGGATGCAGGGGCGATTCTAGGATCAGAGCTTTGGGGATGCTGAGCACCCAGAGAGCTACCCAGCCAGCCAAGATACACTTTACTCGTCACAATGAGACTTCTTCCCTGTCTCTTTCGGTCCCTGCATCCTCCCTGTCCTCATCGTCTGTTGTCTTCGTCTCCTTTATCAGTCATCATAATTTTACCATCTCTGTGCAAGTCTGCAAATTTCTTTATTAAGTCATAAGATTCTTAAATTCATCAAGTCTCTCTGTGCCTGGGTCCTCGTCACAAAACATGACATGACTGTTTTGTACATTTTAACAATTTAATCCCACATTTGTGAAAGAAAAACACTTTTTTGAAAAGTCTGTAACCAAACCATCAAATCTGATAAAGGTTATTTAAATGCTGCAAAAGAAGAATGGATTGGAATTTTAAAAAAAATACATCTCCTAACCTTAATTACTGGGGGAGAATAATAAATGATGCTCATAGTGAGTAAAAAGTAAACTGAGTGCATTTTTTGGACAGAGATTCACTTTTAATGTGTATGTATAATATAATACAGATACATACAAAACACTCCCAAAACAGAATAAATTATTACAAATAAATTATTACAAAATATTAAAAAAAGAATATAAAAATGGAGGCAACTTTGCCTGTGGTAGAATGTATACAATGCATGAAAAACTCTTTACTGCAGATACTAATTTTGTGTTGTAAGATTTATGAGTTTCAAGCTTTCATAGTGGTCCTTGGGAGAGTTTGACATTTTTATCAGGTGGTGCACACTGTAACAAGTTTGAGAAACACTCATAAGTGTATGTGTGGTTTTGGAAAACATTTAAAGCTGCAGTACACAATCTTTGAAACAAGCTAGCTTAAAACATTTTTAGAATATAAACAGAGCACTCTGCTTCTCTTTACAGCTCCTCACTCCACCAGGGCTGTTTGGCAGTTTCTCATAGTGTGCAAATGTGATGTACGTACTGTGGCAGTTTTACTACAGAGCAGGACGGATTGTAGGGTAGCAAACATCGTCGGAAAACATGTTTTCAACACAGCAGGTTACCTGGGTGTAATGTTTTTCAGCTAAAAAGAAACATGGTCTGACTCCTACCTAACTATATAAAGAGTAACTGAAGGTTAAATGCAGCCAACATGTCCTGTTTTAAGCCAGGCACTAACAACTCCGCTCTGCTGCATCTCAGCCACCATCGCTCTGGCAGAAAGGGTGCTAGAGCCAGAGTAGGGGAAAGGCAAGCAGGAACAAACCATTTTGGGAGAGGGGGGGGGGGTATCGATACTTTTGTTGTTAAAATGTTACGTCTCAACCAAGTTCTGTATGCTTTTTATATTTTTAGTAGTGTGTCACACAAACAGCAAATATTGTCAAAAAAAAGTAAGAAATCTTTGGGGGTGCTTTGTTTCATTTTGGGGCACCCCCAAAAATGGGCTAAAATCACCCCTGGATGGATGGATGGATGGATGGATTTAAAAGAGAGAATCCTGACCTGGAAATATGCTACCCTTTATTTCCTTTCCCTCTGTGACTCTCATCCTTGGTATTATATCTGGACAGAGAGAAAAAACATTTAATCTGAGAAAGTTTGCATAACTAACATGAATATTGAACCATGAGCATAGAGCTACATCAACATGGCCCCTAGTAACAGCTTGTAGCTACAAATATGGTATGGGCAACAGGTCCTCAATACAATCCTGGGGCTGAATTAACTCAAATCAGTTCAGGGCAACCACATTATACAATGAGACTTTCTCAGAGCAGGTTTTCTGATTTTAACATTGACCTCTGGGACCTTACACAGGGTACAGGCGTCTCTGTTGGTAACAGCTAAGTTACATAGTGAGAAAACAACATTTATTAATCACATTTGATGAAAGATTAAATAAAGAGTAAATTATCATGACTTAAATTAACATTTTTCACCAGCAGCAGACAACTACAGTATGAGTGCCATTCATGTAAAATAAATAGCTGTCATTCACAGAACAGTGAGAACCACACTTTCCTTCTCTAAGCCACTTTACTAAGCTTCCTGACATTCTGTGTTATTGTGACAAATGGCACCCATTTTGGAGTTAAGGAAGCTTATACAAAGGACGGTAAGTATTTTCACATACTTGGACATCCAAACCTGTCACATACTGTGTCTCAGTTACAAGAAAAAATAAGCTCTGACTTAAAATTTCAAGCTCTTTAAGAAGAAAACAGTAATGCCATGTCTCAGAGGCCTCACTGAGGCTGAAATCAGTTATTTCACTCTTTGTTCCAAAGGTGCTGGAAATATTTCCACACCCCGGACCTGGAGCTTGCAGTGATTTGGCTTTTACTTCACAGAAATTTCAATCCAAGCTGTGGTCAGCTAAGGTCACCCCAAGATGATAAATATCTTGGGGGCTGGTCCCCATAAGTCCTCAGGTGTTTCAACTGTAATAATATTTTTTTTTTTTAATGTAGGTTTCTGGTTACAGTAAAGCTCGGATCTCAGTTAGTTCCAAGGCTTCAGACAGCTCGAAATGCTCTGGCAGAAAGTACCAATAGTAGGAATATTTCCCTGCAACAGTGGATACTCCTAACCCACAGAGGCCCCACCCACTTTCACTTGGTAAAGGGCAGCCAATCAAAAAAAAAGCATGCTTAAAGGGAGATGACCTTAAATGTTTGATTCAGACAGGAGAGTGAACTGGAGAGTATAAGATCATTTTTGTGCATTTTGTTTTTTTTTTTTGTTTTTTTTTAACTGTGATGTATGCAAAGCAACTCTCTGGAGTCCTTGACTACAAATATGGAGCTGAGAATTTGTATAACAAGTCCCAGTTCAGATTAGGATAAGGCTTAGGTAACTATGTTATAAAAGTAAGTCATTGTAATGTCTGCTGAAGTGATGGAAACCTTTAGGTACATGTGTGAATGCTGCACACGTATATACTGTCCCCTGGCTGCAAGCTGAGGAGCCACATGATTTCAAATGTAGTTGAAACATGATGCAAAATTACTACTAGATTATATGAGTGCTTGTAGATTAAGTAGTGAAACTGTGAGGTGGATGGTAATGGACAAGCAGTGTGCTTCGTGGATCAGGTGGACTGCAATCCTGCTGCAACAAATGCAAGGAGTGACAGAGGAGAGGTCAGCACATAGCAGCTGAAACAACAAATGACTTGACAATTATTGATAACTATGTGAAATAGAAAGAAAGTGTTTTTAATGAAATTTGGTGATTCTGTGTTTATTTTATTTCATTTTTATGATGTCATCACTGAACTTAAAGATACAGTTTTTAATTTTTTTTAGATTATTTAATAGTAAAACGGATATTGTGATCATAAATATACACAGATTAATGTACAATTATGTTTTCCAACAAACTGATGAATTTTCATTAACTCATAATTCATCTCTTCAAAACAGATAGGAGAAGGTATGTGATTTGTAGATGCTGCCCAGTACCCCTACCATATTTGAATATAGTGACCAGGAAGGACGTCTTCCTCCTGACTAACCGTGTATTAAGTATGTGGCTAGAGACCGCTTACTCATGAAGAAGAGAACTCATGTCATGCAGGGACATTTAAATTCATGCCTGCATCTTCAGACTCAAGCTATGAAGCATCATACCTACATTTTATCATCAAAGAAAGGATCCCCTTCACTAAAGAAACGAAAAGAGAAAGGAAAGAGACGACGTAACAAAGTTACATCTTCTTCAAAAACAGTTACACTAACTCCAGCTAACAGCGACTAACTTAGGCTAACTTAGGCCCGAGTTTCACTGTCATCGGTCAGAAGTGAACTTCTTTGACTCACTGACTCGTATCAAACTCATTTCAGAAAGTTTTACAGCTTCTTCTAGAGTCAATAAAGGTTGTCGCTTCTCATCTGACATTGAAAGCTGAGGTAAACTTGATCACAATCCAGTCCATACAGCAGAAATATCCTTGCCAGCCATGCTCACCGCAGGGCACAGTCTAAGTTTAATGTTGGATTACTGAAACATGTTTGTCCACCAGTGGCCACTGTTACTAGGATTATATACTTGAACTTCAAGGAGATATTGAGTTGGAAAGACCTCCTCAGATCCCAGCTTTCAGTTGCAAAACGTCCACTCTTTGAAGCGTTTGCATCACAATCAAATCTATAGTACACTCCCTGGTTCATGTGAACGGCACGAGGCTGTCAGCCAGAATACTGCAGTCCATGTCCTGAGTGGAAGATTTATGTGTGTGTAGTTTGCTTTGCTTTGCTTTCACTCCCAGCCTTGTTAACTTTGGGGACCAATATTTAAGGAAAAGTAGTAATGGTTTGGATTTAAATATACTTTGTTTTATGTTAATCCTCCTTTAAAAATTACACTAAATGGTTCCCAGTCCATAGAGAGAATTTTTTCATATGTCAGTAATATTCTCTTCTAGTCCCTTTATCACATTTTTGTAACTTTACACAGTAGAGTCTACACACTGCACAACGCATAATTAGTCTACACAAAGGTCATTGGCGCATATGAATATGAAGATTCCTGCACTGATATGCCTATTAACTGCCAGTATCTGGAGAAATTAAGTGTTTCTGGTAAGTTACGAAGAGCCTGAGGTGTGAGTCGTCTGTCATTCAGTGGATGAATCCAAATAGAACTAATGGTTATGACACTGAGCGCTTCTGTCCAGACATTGTGTCCAGCCAAGCACTTAATCAGAAAAGTTTCCGAGCCTCCAAAGGTGAAAGAAAGCCAAGTAAAGCAGAGGATTATTGCAATGAGTTGTTACATAAGAAAGTTTGCAAACAATCATCTCACTGCGTGGTGTCAAATACAAGCAGTCATTACTGCCGAAACATTCACCGCCGCACTCGAGCCTCTCTCAGGTCTGTCAAACTCAATCTCGTGTAGCTAAATCAGGCTATACGGGCTCATCCATTCATTCAAAATCAGGTCATCAACCACCCACGATGAGTCCCTCTCTGTCTGTCTTTTTTTTTTTTGTCTCGCGTCTCCCCGTTGTGACAAGACTGTGGACAGGTGGGTGTGCAGGTGTGTCCATTGATCCACAATGACAGGTGGCCTCTGAGCCTGTTGCCTGGAGACAGTGTCTTGGCAGGCTTGACAGGGAGGGCCAGCTGCACCTCAGGCAGACAAGGGACAGGCCAGACCCGGTGCCCAGGTGGCGTGACTGAGGAGAGGTCGGCGATTGCAATGTATCGTGAAATTATTTCTTAACAAGAAAAGGATTCCTGCAGCGCTTCGCATTTATCATGTGTGCATTTATTTGTCAGCAGGCACACAACAGACATTGAGCCAACGGACAAGATTTTTTGCAAGGAGAAAGGACAGACAGCGGGCTGATGCAGGATTTCAGTGGAAAAAGGTACTCAGTGAGGCTAAAAACAGCCCTTCAGAGAGCCTGGAATATCTCTGTCCTAATCCACATCCTCAACAGGAATGTAAAACAATAAAGGACCATTTAAATAAGTCTAATTTATGCCACATTTCCATGCACTTTTTGTTTTATATTGCTTTTCTCATTTTTGCCTCGGTACAGATGATTTGACATTGTAATAATGTATTTCCAGCTCGGCTCTTATTAATTCTATTACCATTCCCTCAGAATTAAACCATATCATGCAGGGAGACAGCCATTGTAGAGAGAAACAGAAGCTCCAGTGGACTATGATGCAAACACAGTTTGAACCTCCACAATATTCTACAATAGCATTCACTGATTTGGACTGGAGTGAAATTTAGTTTTTTAATGAATCTTTCATTTTTATCTTTCATGAATCACATCCCAAAGTCTTCACAGAAGATCCTGGTTTGATGGATCAGTGAGTTGATGTCTCGCTCACCCCTGGCGTACAGCTCGTCATCCATGTACAGGAAGTAGCTGATGTTCACTCCACTCCTGAATCTATAACTACATCCTTTCTTTGCAACGAAATGGCTTAAGGGGTTGCAGCCTGTGTAGCAAAGCAGCAGGTACAGTACATTACGTTGCTATACTCTACTGATGCTTCTCACCTTCTATGTTCACCCTACTTTTATCCTCCAGACTGTGCCCAACAATGCCATCATTGCCCACTGGTGCTGAAAGCAAAATCCTGCAAAAAAAACAAACATGTCAGTGACATGTTTTTAAATTATTTTTTTTTATTATTATAGTTTTTGCCCACATTAGGAAGCATCTGCCTGCAATTTCTCTGTGCCTCTGTTTTGTATTATCTGTGCCTACGTTTTTGCACTCTAGCTTTTAATACATGCATTGCACCCAATGGGCAAGTGTCAATTAAAATAATCATGAACAAAATAAATAAATAAACATTGTTTTGATCTATCCGTTTTCTAAGCCTTGTGTAAAAAAAAAATTAAAACACAATTGTTCCCAAAAGGCAGGCACATCTACACAGCAGGAAAGTGCCTGGTCTGCCAGATGGTTACCTTCCACAGTTCCACAAATCAGTAGCTTCTCTACTGTTGATCAGTAGAAGCCAGTAAGCAGATGATGAGGAAGGTGAGCGTGTTTTAACTTCCTCAGGAAGTAAAGGCTTTTGTTTTCCCTTCCCCACCTGATCAGAGATGTATGTGGTCCAGATGAGGTCAGCTGAGATGTGAGTACCAAGTAACCCTAACAGCCCTCTATCCTCTCTACCTCCTGTCCATGTACACAAAAGTCAGAGTGGTCACACTGACCACTATAAATTTCTTGGTTTCTGTAGAGTTCAAGTCCAGGTTGTTGTGATAACCCCAGTCTGTGAGATGCCTGACCTCATCTCTGTGGGCTGTTTCATCATTGTCTTATATCACTCCTACTACTGTGGTACAGCCAGCAAATTTGACAGTGTTGTTGGTAGTGTGAATGAAGGAGCAGACATTGAGGGAAAGTGGGAAGTAGAGGAAGGGGCTGCAAACACACCCCAGTGGTATGCCAGAGTTTAGGTTTAGAGTGGATGACTTTCATCCTGACATCCTGTGGTCCAACTGTATAAAAAGCTGAGCTGAAATCCACAAAGAGTATGGGAGGGGGGGGGGGGGGGGGGGGGTTCTGGTCCAGGTGAGTAAGAGATGTGTGGAGAACTGTGTCTTCTGTTGATCCGTTTCTTTGAAACAAACTGTTGCAGGTCAAGGTCAGCAGTGATGACAGTGTTAGTGGAGAGAGAGGATGAGTCTTTTAAAGCAGTGGTGATGATTGGAGCTTGAAGCCAGTGTATCAAGGCATTTTACTGTACTTTTCTTCAGCCATTAAGACGGCAAAGAAATAAACAGCTGCAGAGATACTACAGAGCAGTCAACTTAAGTGTAGTGATTAAGATGGTATATGATTTGAATGTGTCGCTGTAAGTGTGCTCGTCCATCATAGTGTTTATGTATCTGTTTTACACTTTAAATATGTGATAAGTCTTATTGTTCTAAGAGGACTCTCTGTGTTTTGATCATTAAATGCTAATACAGGGAATCAGCAGATGTTTTTGTGTTTGTAATGTATCTGTGTAGAGGATGGTGGTTTATGTTTCTGACACCAGGACAGTTTAATCTGCTGTGAAGGCTAAAAGTGAAGACAGATGCTTCTTTGATCTCATTCTGTCCTTCTATATTATTTGATATGATATGAACTCTAAATGAACTACATGTGCAGCATTGTTTACTTTGTTGTGTATCTAAGATGCCACTAGTGTGTAGTAGTGGTCCTCTGGTGCTAACATAGTATATTAGAGTTTGCTGATATTACTTCTTTCTAAAAATCTAGTTACATTTTGTCACTCTGCACTGCAGTTAGAACAAACTGACTGAGTAATGCGCTCTTGCTTTTGTATTGTATCCTGGAAGTAGATCATTAAAGACTGTAGAGGGCTTGTTTTCTGTATGTAACAGAATGAATATTTAGTTTTTGTTTTGCACTGAGTGTTGTCTTGCTTTTATTGCTTGATCAGCAGCCAATCACCTCCCGTCTTCTTATTATAAACAGTTTCTAGCCGCTGTCTTAGTGTCTCCCTTACTCTCTCGCTCTCCTGTCTTCATTTTAAGTGGTTACCTTGGAACATTTTATTGAATTTAGGCCAGTTTATCTGTTCTTCAGGCCTATTTAGACAAAATGTCAGTGGTATGCATGTGCGCGCGACATCAAAGGTTTTGCCAATTTGATTACAATTTCAAAGCATTAAACAGTTTGCTGCTTAGAGTAAAACGTGTGTTTGTCTAATGAAATATTGCAGACACTTAAAAGTTAGTTAGTCAGGTGATTTTTTAAAAACGTATTCTTGCAAATGTTATTGTAAATGTTTTAACAACACTGGAAGGGGACCCTTTTTACCACTATGGATCATCTCCCGTCTCTCATAGCCCATCTGGCCACAAGTAAACTCAGCACTGAGTCGATATTTACATATGAATAGATAAAAGCCCCCCTTTTACTCATTCTTTTATTATCATCAGTAAACTAACTTGTAAACACCTGTGGCTACTAATTGTAATGCACCTGAATGCCTTTTTGGTTGTTGGCAGTGGTTTGAAGTGAATTTTCCGTGGGTAGTATTCCCAGGTTATTTGTGCTGGAAAAGTCGCCATGAATCTGGGATGCTCTATTTTACAGTCATTGCTATTAATTCAGTGGTTTCCTTTGTGGTGAGGAATCAGATCGGCACAGCAAGACATTCGTGGAATAATGAAGTCAACTGAATATGTGGACAAAACTGCATGGTTGAGATATGCTCTGATGATATTATATATAAGTCTCTTTGAGCTTCTTCATCATTGTGAACATGTTCTTATTAAGTGCAGTGTGACAGAATATTATCAAGTAGCAGAATTATAGTTTTACCATCACAGAGGTGTTGGGAACATGTTGGGAAAATAATTTTAAACAGAAAGAAAAGGACCCAGTTTACTACCCTGTGGAACTCACATGCCACAGCAGGTGGGGTGTTATAAGAAGAGGACCTATTGGAGAAATACCAATATCACAGAAAGTAAGTTGCCATGCTGACCAGTGTGGTAGTTTAAAGCATCAAAGGATTTAAAAAAAAAACAACAAAAAAAACATTAAAATGGCTTCAGAATATCACCTATGAATAACAAAGATGACAGGGAGAGCAGATTATTTAGTTGGTTAGTGAGGCTTTTCTTTCTGAAATGTTGAAATTACTATGAGAAAGGTTATTACACTGCTGTCTGAAACAACAGTCGGCTCCTCAGATTTAAAAAGTAGGGGTAATGTGAGCAGTTTTACAGCTGGAGGGAAAAAAGAAGCCTGATCCAGAGGATAATTAGATGGGGAAAAGAGGATATTTAGGCATCAGGAGAAGTCTTAAACAAATACACATTTTAATGGTAAATATTTCAGACATGACAATTTGTAAAAAATTTCAGGCAGGTCAATTTGTGTCATCTTAAAGACAACTGCTAGGAAAAAACAGGTAGGGCTTATTTAACAGATAGAGCAAATCAATCAATGAAAGTCCTTGTATTACTTTCAGCCTGAGTGACGAGAGCTTATCAAGAAAACTGAAAAAGTAATTTTCATCAGTGATGACAATAAGTGGCTGCCATGACGTTTTAGGTTCAGAGGTTCTTTGAGTATTTGCTTTTGGAAATAGAAAGCTTTAATACTGACCTCCCTGACCTCCACTGCTAGCTGGCTAAACAGTAACTAGGCAGCTATGACAGTTTACATATCTCACAAACCGCAAGGGTCAAATACATAATCCATTAGCATAGCATGCAATCAATGAAATGACCACAGTCTGACCACCAAAGGTGGAAAAAAACTGCTGTAACTCCAAATACCAAAATTCAACCTTACTGTGATTGTATGGCATTTCTGCGCTGACGACAACATGTGTATACAGCCAGATCGGTGTGTGAATGCAGTTGCCTGTACACACTGTTACACTAGAAGACTCACCTTTTCCCATCTGGTCTGTGATGTGAATGGCCAAAGTCCAGACGCAGTTCAGATTTGCCAGCTGTGAGCACCTCGAAGTGGCACAAGAAGCGCCATCTGTACCTGCTAATAGGAATGGGATGGGAGGTAATGTAGTGCTAAATAATGGTGCTGGGATACTTGGAATCCCCCTTCCCCCAAACCTCCCACCGCATTAAAGCACAATCACTTTTTCAAAGCAAGCAATAATGTGGCCTCATCATTTCGCAGGTCTCACTCTGTTTACCATGCTGCAGCTGAGGCTGGTAAAGTCGGGGAATATTGATGTTTTAATCAATCATCCAATCACTGTGTGAAGGTTCTAATAATGCAGTGTGCATTGTCTTGTATCTCATTAAGGTGGAAAGAGTAAATGTTTTTGTCTGACAACATCTGTGACCCTGATAATACAGTGGCAGCCTGTCTATACTGTCTTACACCCCGGTGCTTGTTGGTAAAGTCCTCTGAGACCTGAAAAGATTGAGAACTGTGTGTCTTCTATCGAGCTCTTCCTATCCTCTTCCTACGTAAATCAAAACCTAACAAATCAAAGGTAATTTATGCTTAAAATTGTGTTTCCAATCATTTCATAATTGAGCTCAGTATCTCCCAGTTCTCGCAGTTCAGGTTGTATTTACGCACCATTGTTTCCTCAAAGGATTTGTCTCAGTGGGGAGGCAATGCCTGTAAATCACAAATAAGAATATTTTATATAAACAAGGATTTTATGTTCTCATGCAACCAAATACTTCTGCTATGAGCCACCATTTATAATTTTCTCTTTTTATTTCTGCGGTAGGACTGCAGAAATAAAATATGCACTCACCAGGCATTTTATTAGCCCACCTGTTTAATACAAATATTCAATCAGCCAGTCAAATGGTAGCAAATCAACAAATCTAGGCACAAACCAAATAGGAAGGGAAGATGGTTTAAGTGATTTGGTACACGGCATGGTTGTTGGTCAAGTCTGAGTATTTCCACACAACTATCTCTGAGGTTTGCAGAGAATGATCTGGAAAAGAAAAAATATTCAGTGAGCAGCATTTCTGTGGTCAAATATGCCTCATTGATGCCAGAGGTCAGAAAAGAGTAGGCTAACAATCAGGGTCTGCAGAAGAGCATCTCTGATCGTGCAAAGCATCAAACCTTGAACAGGTCAGTGACAGCAGCAGAAAACCACACCGAATGTCACCACAGCCTATCAGAGTTGACCATGTCCATCCACATATTACCACAGTGCATCAGAAGCCTGATGTTACATAATAATGAATAACTCATCCACAAAAAAAAATGTTATTTTTTTAAATAATGAAGAAGCAAAATACAGAATGCTGTTTCAGTGAGTCACTGTAGGTGTTGCCGACGGGCACATCTGTGACACAGTCAGTGTTTTTAAATGATGCTTAATGAAGAAAACAAAACAAAACAAATGGCCTTCAGTGCAGATTTCCTTCACCGAGCATATATGTATTGTGACTCATGGCTGGGGATAGCATATTGACATCAGCCACAGTATGATACTCTGTGCTTGTGGTCAGGATTTCAGTAAGACCACAGTGTCAACAACAACTGCCTGCAGCAAACACTTCTCCAAAGGTCACCACCGTACATGAGAAAGGTCGCCACTGTACAGCAGCAGCCTGCGGTTTGTTGTCATGCCTTTACATAATAGTTTATTATATGAAATATTATAGCATTCAGGGAAAACAAATCCTGGTCTGCTAAATGCAAAGAATACCCTGAAGTTCTACAGAAGAGAGTCCAGTGACAGTCACATGTAAATAACTCATTCACAAACCCTCCTGCATCTAACTTCATCTCAGAGTTTGTCCCACATTCTCAGACATATGTTCTTTTTCATGTCAGTAAACCGCAACAAAAAGAGTTTTATCTTCATATATTCTTTATATAAAAATATAGCTTTTCAAATCTGATTTGCAGATCTCACACAGGTTCACCTTTTTATGCTACATTAGCCTGCCTACAGTTGCATCTGCAAGCAGCTTGGCAACCCACCTCGATCTCAGCTGTTCCTCTTCAGTGTCTCGTCAGTGTCAGTGAATAATTATCTTCATTGTTTATTACATAGGTCATAAGTGTGATGTTTATTAGCCCTGTGACAGGCTCATGACTTGTCCCAGGTATGGCTTACATAACAGTTTGAAGCTAATGAGAAATTACTATGATAATGGTATAAGACAAGAGCATCGAATAACTACGATACTGTATGTTAAAAACTCAAGTGACAGTATCGAGCTTAAACTACTCGTGATAGTCGCCTTGAAGGAGATGCAAAGGTCTGTGACAACCACCAGCTGAGATGTGCAGTCTTTGCGGTTCTGGCCTGGTGCCACTGCCATATGCAACGTTATTTTTAATATATGGCATCATTTATCACAGGTGATTTTTTTAACCTGACCTCCTCCTCTGCTTTGTAAATGGCAATGTTCCCTTCTATAAATCCAGCCTTCATCTTGTTATGCTGCCATAAACCTGATTATGAAATTGTACATGGCAATAACAAAATAGCTGCCAGGGTTGGAACCTTTTCAATAAACATAAATTGTGAAAAAATAAATAAATAAATGCCTCTGGTCTGTGTCCAACCCCTGATCTGTGTACATTAAATAAAGTAAAGCTTTTAAAATCTGATTATTTTACAAACACAGTCTTTAGAAAGCTACTAATTCGAATGGGAGTACATGTAACTTAATGTGTGTTATTCATTCGTCTCTGACCCTGAAGTCAGTTTATTTCAGAGCCCCTCCACACACACACATTCATCTCCATTAGAGTCAGTGAGGGGTCTGCCAAGCCCTTCGCACCTCTGTCAGTCCCCATACTTTGGATGACATTGAGCCCAGCAGTAGTCGAAGAGCTACAGGGGAGGTGAGGGTGACTCAGTGGGAGTCCTTGTGGTGTTGGACTCCTGTAACTGCATCAACTGCTACTACCTTTATGACTACAACTACTGCTTCCTCTGCTACTTCTGCTGTCCTGTGATTTGTCTTCTCTTACTGCTACAACTGCTGTACATCCTTGCTATACTACTACCACTGCATGAATAAATAGCTTTGCACTTTCACTAGCTGTAGAGATGGTTGCAAAGTGTAAAGGGGAGGCAGCTCCCCCTCCTCTTTACCCTTTCATCCACCATTGCCCATCAGACCCAAAGTCATCCAGGAAAGTGGAGGCCACAATTTTATTGGCACTTATGACCCACAGCAGACCTGCAGTGATCAACAGGGGGATGGACACTCCGACATGGCATGGCCAAGGAGGCCAGTGGACCATGGTAGCTTCATTAACACCGGTACATTAACTTTAAATCCATGCAAAGCCACCCCCAGCCCCTGGATATCAGGTGAGAGGCCTCAGCTACAGCTTGTGAGGGTCAATCTGCAATAAAAGGCATCCGTTTTCACAGCCTGCGGCAGAGAGATTGGAGACCTCCCACTCCTATTTGAGCCATTAACTTCACCCTTTCATGGCAGACAGAGGGACTTGTGACTGAGCTCCCATAATCCCTGGCATTACCTTCACCTGACCTTCATATGCCCAAGGAAAGAGCAAGGATGTATGAAAAGATGAGTCTGCTGAAAAGAAGCTGCAGCTGTTGAAAGAACATTAGTAAAAGAGATATAGAGGGAGTATGTGTGATTTCCAAATTTGTGTTTTGGAAGGAAGTTACTGTGTTTCTGAAGGTCATACTGTAGCTTAATACATACAAGAAATTACCCCCGATATCTCTAGGTCTGTTCAGAGGACGTGGGCTTAACAAACAGCCACTGCATTTGTACTGGTCAAAGTTAGGATTATGGTTAAGTGTTACATAATGACTAAATGAGTTAAAACTGAATAGAAGTGCTCCCACAGTTTCACACTGTGCTGCTTTATCTAGTAATCATTATTCAGTATCTGCCCACGGGCCACACTTTAAGATAGTGGGGAAGTTCTGAAGGCTGTCGAAGTACAGCAATGGCTTTCTCTGAAAACTTTCAATAAATCTTTCAGCCCTAATGAAGACAATACCAGTCAGGTAGCTGTTTGGTTCACTGAAAATTAACTGTGGTCCATTTGGCCAGTCAGTGCAGAATGTTTGTACTGCTGAGAAAGCTGATATTTGAACTCTAGTTCAGCTCAATCAGCTTTCTTCTAAGCACACTCATTTGTTCATCACATGAAAACCTAAAAACAAACCCACCAAGCACTACTAATGCAGAGACATACAGGAAACCAAGTGATACATGCATGTAACTAAAGAGTTTCAGTTTATGTTCACAGAGAAAGAACATTAAACTTTTAATAATTTTAAATAATTTTTAAATTTTCTCTGCATCTGCCTCAGATTATCGCTACTGTCACTACACAAATCTCAGATATATAAGTTCTCCTGATAAGGGACACCAAGTCCCTGGTCTTTAAAGAAAAACGCTTGTTGCACAGTCGAGTTTGCCTCATCCAAGCATTGCTTTCTCGGACAGCTTGTTCTTAACAGACAATAGGTTTTACATTTCTGGTTGGGGGTGCTCTTGCAGTGTGGCCTGCAAAGCCAGCTTCCTCTCACTTAAGATGAGCTGCTCCTTTCTTTGTGGAAATGGGAAAGCTCTCTGAGGACCAGCTGGGCTCAGCTGCCTTTGTAGGAAATCAACCAGCCATATACCAAGGAGGTTAATGTTATTCGATTCAGTACTTCCCTTTCCATACTTTGCTTCAGCATCTCATGTAAGGGTGGCTATTTGTACCCTATTATTTTTTTAATATAATGTAATAGTGGCTGGGTTTGAATCCACCAGCTGCACCAGCTGGCCAGGACCTGTGTGTGGATGTTTGCTTCCTCACACAGTCCAAAGACATGCAGTTAGTAGAGTTCAGTTAATTAGTGATTCTAAATTGTTCACAGATGAGCAGTGGGGGGCACAACTTTAAGCCTTTAAAACAAAACTAATATATATATATATATATATATATATGTGTTGGGTATCGAAGAATCCATAGGTCCCTCATCCTATTCATGTAGCCCCTTCCGCCGGGGTTACTTGCATAGTAGCATTCCAACAACGCCCTGTTTTCGTCTCTTGCCCACCGATGCCTTCTTGTTCCAGTAGCCCACTTTTCGTCAGGGTGCCCTGGTTCCTCAACACCTGACGCGGACCTTGTTGATCCGGGCGACGTCCGAGCCGGCATGCCTTCATATTTATCTGTCTCGCTCACGGTGGGTGAAGGTAACGGTGGTCCCCGTGGTAATCGGAGCACTAGGTGCGGTGACTCCCAAGCTAGGCGAGTGGCTCCAGCAGATCCCAGGAACAACATCGGAGATCTCTGTCCAGAAGAGCGCAGTCCTGGGAACAGCTAAGATACTGCGCAGGACCCTCAAGCTCCCAGGCCTCTGGTAGAGGACCCGAGCTTGAAGGATAAACCGCCCGCAGGGGCGTGCTGGGTGTTTTTATATATATATATATATATATATATATATATATATATATATATATATATATATATATATATATATATATATTAGGGGTGCAACGATACACAAAATTCACGGTTCGGTTCGGTTCGATACTTTGGTGTCACGGTTCGATATTTTTTCGATACAAAAAAATGTTCATGCATTTTTAATTTGTCATTTATTAAAATTATAAATATATATTTTAACTCAAAAGTACAGTTTTTAAATTTAACCCTAACCCTTGTGCGTGTTTTTTATTTTGACAGCGAATGCGCACCTGCGGACCACTTATGTGCAGCCCTGGTTATTTAGCTCATCATATCGCAGCCACAGAAATTCTTTTGTCCATGAAACCATAAAGCTGCACTTTCTTTTTGCCTTATAGTCTGATTTGTCATAACTTCTCCGTTTTGTGGTAAGCTTTTCTTTGGCTGTCACTTCTTCACCCTGACCTGTCTTATTTGGCTCAGCAGAACTGAAATGCTTTTACACGCTCACTCACATAAGCTCAGCGATTCTCTGCGCGATCAACCTCTCACATGTGTAAGCTGCGGGAGATTTCACTTGTCATGTTTGCATAGTAAGCTAACGATTAATAAGACGATGTCAGAGGAATTGGTGCACAAATTATCATCACTCACAGATCAGTGCTGTCGCTCTCTATACACAGTTCGCACGATTGCAAAGTGAAAGCAAAAAAACAAGCGCAAATTCAAACGCGACTTCAATATGTCACATATTGACAGTGGCTCACCGATGCCAATGACATAATTACCCAGCTACATTTCTGAAAGAATGCAAAAGCATTGACATATATTTTTCCTACAATAGCCCGACGGGCAGGGAAGAGAAAGATTTTGGTAGCCCGACTGAAAAAAATCGCTAGCTCCAGGACGTCGGGCTAGCGATATTGCAAGCCCTGTATCTGATTGAGGAATCACTCATCTTTGGAAAAGAGAGTTTATTACAGAGAAATGGCTCTTTCCAAAATAAAAGCTATACTATCCGCTTCTTCTGGGCTATATTCTCAGCAGCATAAGGAGAATCATGTGCTAACAGCTGTCTAAATGACTCGGCTAAAGTTAGTAGCATGCTTGCTTTTTTTTGTCTGCTTCCACTTGTCTTTGCACTAGGATGATGTCGGCGTAAATGTGCAGTCATATTCGTTGTGTTCCCACTAGTGCTTTCAGGTTAATCTCGTTGAAATGACCTTAACGCCACAACACGGCAAATCTCCGTTAACGAGCTACCGCCGATCGCTCCGTGCATGGGGCTAGACGGCCAACACGTTAACGAGCTAACTGCGCTAACACACTAGTTCACACCAATGTAATTGAGCATTGCATGGCACATCCAACATACTGTTTTACTTTAGTCCATGACTCGCTTACCTTCAGGGTCATACGTCACATGAAAACCAAAATAATTCCAAACGCCAGATCTGAATGAGGTTCAATTTGCCTGTTGCAAGTAGAGCTTAACTTCTGTCTCGCTAGCTTGCCCTGCGCTCTTCCTTCTGACTATGCTGTCTGTGTTGAGCGCTCAGTGGATCTGCGCTCGACAGTGCAGCCTAGGCGGAGTAGTCGAACACAGATTCACTGAGCGCTCAA
This sequence comes from Maylandia zebra, assembly GCF_041146795.1. NCBI lineage: Eukaryota > Metazoa > Chordata > Actinopteri > Cichliformes > Cichlidae > Maylandia > Maylandia zebra. Next base: position 33,109,453 of record NC_135182.1, read on the forward strand.
CACAGACAGCATCGTCAGAAGGAAAATTGATAAAATAAATTACAAATGGTGCGGTTGGTTAGCACAAGAACAAGCTCTGAGTACAAGATCCATAGAGGCTGGGGTCTATCACACCAGGCAAGACCCCAGGTGCAGGCTGTGTAAAGATGCCCCAGAGACTATCCAGCACATAACAGCAGGGTGCAAGATGCTAGCAGGCAAGGCATACATGGAACGCCATAACCAAGTGGCCGGCATAGTGTACAGGAACATCTGTGCCGAGTATAACCTAGAAGTCCCGAGGTCAAAATGGGAGATGCCCCCAAGGGTGGTGGAGAATGACCGAGCTAAGATCCTGTGGGACTTCCAGATACAGACGGACAAAATGGTGGTGGCTAACCAACCGGACATAGTGGTGGTAGACAAACAGAAGAAGACGGCCGTAGTGATCGATGTAGCGGTTCCCAATGACAGCAATATCAGGAAGAAGGAACACGAGAAGCTGGAGAAATACCAAGGGCTCAGAGAAGAGCTCGAGAGGATGTGGAGGGTGAAGGTAACGGTGGTCCCCGTGGTAATCGGAGCACTAGGTGCGGTGACTCCCAAGCTAGGCGAGTGGCTCCAGCAGATCCCGGGAACAACATCGGAGATCTCTGTCCAGAAGAGCGCAGTCCTGGGAACAGCTAAGATACTGCGCAGGACCCTCAAGCTCCCAGGCCTCTGGTAGAGGACCCGAGCTTGAAGGATAAACCGCCCGCAGGGGCGTGCTGGGTGTTTGTTTTTATATATATATATATATATATATATATATATATACATATACATATATATATATATATATACAACACAGTATTGCACATTGCCCTTTGGTTGGTCTGCCACAGGGCACTTTGTTTAGTCTTGAATTCTCAAAGGGGAAAAAGGGAACATACTGGAAGAGAGCATAGAAATAGAATGAAAGACTAATTCAGTTGGGGCCCTTAAAGGGAAATATGGATGTCCTGCTGGGTGGATACTCAGAGTCCCTCAGCACAACAAAGCACTTTGAGTTCCAGTTGCACTGCTCACCTTGCGTTTACGCAGACAAATGGATATGCATTAGTAAAAAGGTGTGCGTGTGTTTGGGGCAGCGGTGAAGTCCTGGCTTGATACTTGTCGGCCTCGTCAGTCTAAGAATACAAATACGCTGCCTCTATTTGATTCCCAGAAACATTTTTTGGAATACAGAACCCGAAGAAATAAATGACATTTGGACATTTGCTCATCTTGTGATGTCTTGTGTTCTGTGCTCTTCTGCAGAGCTGTGAGGATTCATGTTCTGCATACTCTTGTTTTAGTACATGTGGATATATCTTTTTGTACATCTACATGCAATCTTCTGATTGCACTTGCAGTGCACTTGCACAGCGCAGTTGTCCCTGCATCAGCCCAGGAGCCTTCCAAGTTCACACCTTGTTAAATTCTTTATGGAGTATTTCTGACACTGAGATCAGAGTGACTGTGTTATCAAGAGCTTGACTTGTATCATATTGAAACTATGCGAGACTATAAACACATGCAATCATGTATTCTGTTTTTGTTTCCTTCACAGTATCAGGGTTAACCTTTGAATACACAATCAAATGTCATATCTGAGGCGTACACAGAAAAGGAATATCTGAATAGCTATCACAGAGCTGGATTCTTCTCTCTTTACAAATAGGACATCTATAATAGAAGCTGTGATAAATCTGCCCACCTACATCTATCCTTCATTAGTGCCGAAGGGGCTATAGCTGCTATTGATTTTGGTAAATATGAATGGAACAAAACTATACAGGGAAAAAAGCTCATGTCTCACTTGTGGCAGGTTCTTATCACTCAATTTGCTTCCTAGTTGTCTATTGCTAGAGATAACAAAACTACACTTATTCCAAACATCGCTTCTCTCCACAGAAACACCGAAGCAGTGTTAAAATGCAGCATACAGCTCAGTGAAATAGGAGCTTTGTGCACAGAAATGCTGGAATCCCCTTAAATATCAAATGTGGAAGCAATTCAACAGCTTCCCTACAAGACTTCAAAGAACAGATTTTCTATTTCTGTAGCATATTATTATCTAACACCTATTTACAAACACCATTTTGACATTTTAGTACATTGTATAGTTTAAGTGAAAAGTGCCCAAACAACCTGCTAGGCGGTATGTGCGCCCCCCCCCCCCATTCAGATTTTCCTAAGAATATTGTTTTTCAGAAGCTTGAAAAACTGCTTTTATGTAACAAAAATTTGTTGCATCATTTGAGTCACAGCAGTGCATAGCAATTCACTGAGCTACAGTACAATGTGTGTGCAATTGACAGAAGAGACGGTGGCAAAAAGAGCAGAGCCACGGCACCCCCTGCAGGAGACAAGAGGAGAGGATTCATTTCAACCTCCTGTTAGCTTGTGCTGTAAAAATGTGTTTATCCTGGCATTAAAGATAATAAAAGCTAAAACAATAATTTGATCATGTAAGACAACAGAAAAAGGTCTGCATGTGCATAATGCCTTTAAACTGATACTTAACCTGCCATCGTGCTCCTGTTAGAAACCTGGTCATCTACAGGCATTCTTTGTTACTGTTGTATTACACAATGAAAGATTTGCTGATTATCCTAATGTCGTAAGAGCCACACTCTGTGTTACAGTGTGATAGTACTGTGCTCCAGTTGTTATTAAGATAAATACGCTGCACAGTGAAGACAAAAATGCCTAGTTACAAGCACAGAAAGCGCCTTTTATTGCATAAAGCGATACACACTTAAATGCCGGCACATGCTGACATTTGGAACCTCTTTGACACATTTTCAAAATCCTGCTGTCGACTGAAAATCTAAAAACTTCAGTGATTTAAAAAGACTTGTTACTCTAAAAGTACTATGTGTTCCTTTGTCAGACTTATGCTAGTCTCTCCCATCATTGCGTCACTTTTTCATTGGTGCAACAAAGGCAAATATGCCTGTTAACTCCAGGAGGCACGTAGGATTCACTTCCAACTTGGAGCAGATCAAAATCACAGAGGGTGGCATTCTACACATACTCTGTAATACTCGTGCAATCAATCATCTTTCTTTACCTCTCCTTCTCTGTGTCTCTCTTACATGCCCATCATTTGCAACCCAGCTCTGGCTTTGCAGGAACTTCTTCCATGAAAAAGTATGAAAGGGTATTGTTTGAGCTAAGCACGATGAATGAGAGATTGAATGCACCGCGGGGAGGCTTTTGCTTACAGTACATGGACTAGAATAGCATCCAGGGCTCAGTAAGGCAGCACTAAACCGTATGTGTGCGGCACAAAGAGGGGAGTGGGAGATTCAAAGTGAGAGGTAATGATTTTTCCTCCTAGTGAGACACTGCCCCATACAGTGCTGACTAATAGAGAAGAGGAGATAAGAGAAGAATAAAAGGAGGGAAAGGGGGGAAATCTTTTTCTCTTCTAATCAGTCCAACTTTTAACCAGTCTTAAAACGTCTTTTGACTGATACAGATTAGTGAATTAGTTTACTTAATTAGTTCAGCGGCTTCATACTGTGCAGCATTCAGTTTCATGATTCTTCAAATAGCTTTAAAAGCTATAAGAAGACGAATAAGTTTCCCATGTGAATGCACTGGGCAAACATCATTTTAAATGTTTTGAAGGGTCATATTTTAACCTTCTGTTTTCCTAAACTAAGCTAAGCAGTTAGTAAAGACTTGACTTTTTCTACCAACAACTTCCCAGCTGCCTAAAGAGAGCTTTACCACACGTTAAAAGAATCACTCAACTTCTAATATCATAAGCAAAGATGCCAAAAGCCGTTATTTGCATTTCTCAGTAATGGCAGCAAGATATTTGAATCCAGGTTATCAACAGTTATTATCCATACTTTTACAAATAGGATGCAGGTTTATAACCAAACTAGCATATTACCAGTGGCTCCAGGACTCCTACTCTTACCTTTCAAAACAATATATTGTAGCTGCCAATTGAAAGGGAACTATGATCTTTGCATAATCTCACACATTCAAAAAGAAACTTGAGTTTAAAAAAAAGCATTCATCAAAAGAAATTTCAGAATCTATCTTATGAGCTACAAATTAATTAAAAAAGACTAAGGAATGAAGGCATTCATGCTTTTCTGTGGTAACACATTTCAAGACCAGAATGTTAAAATTTCTGCAATTTGTATGAAACTAAGCAGTCTACATACTGAGGGGTCTGACACACTGACACTGTTGAATTTAAAATGTCTTTTGTAAAGAAGGCACAGGCTTTAATCAAGCTGTGTCATTCTGGAGGGTTTGCATGTTTACCCAGTATCTACCTGGAAGTCCTCTGTGTGCTGTTCCCAATATTGTCAGGTCAGGTTCTTCAGAAACTCAAAATTCTCGTAGGTGAGATGGAATATAAATGGATTATTAGAAAGCCTCAGTAATCAAAGACTTCTGCTTTTACCTTTCATAAATCTCAATGATGTGGTTTAAAAGTCTAATTTCCCTCCAATTGGGGGAACAGCACATAACTGTTTTTTTCTTATTTTCTCTTGCACAATTTTATGTCATCTTGTCAGGTGCCACCCGCTGCAGATATGTATATGATGTCCTCTTCACCCCCATAGATAACTGCCCCATTTTGAAACCTACAAAGTCAACATTAGGAGTTTGGAGTGGTGGCAGAGGGGCATTTATCCATTTCACTTTTTTTCTATTTGCTGATTTGTTTTGGTTTCATTCACACATGAGTTTTACTCTGGTTAGGTTTCTGTACTGAAAACTATTTGGTTAGGTTTAAAAACAATGTGCAAAGAAACATTCATAATATTAACTCTGCACATTATAAAAGACTGACTTAGGGGTGACAGAGCATTCTCATCTATGATGTAACCATCAAAAATACAGCTTTTGTACAAATGAGCCACTGCGACAAAACAGCAAAGTTACACACTTGTAAAAGAAGCTGTGCTCTTTTATTGAGCTCTCAAAGCATACTGACAACAACACCAATATCACTGGAGAAAGGAGCCTCTTTTAGTAAGCAAATAGCATCTGATAGGACAAAAGTATTGAAATTTGATCTCAGGTGGTAAACTGCATGAAGGAAGCTCAAAACTATGTCTTTACTACCCAAAACTTGTATGACTTTATATTAACCTCCAAGGTGAGGAATGCTTTGGGCTTAGGCAGGATTCACCTCCCAGATGAATGTGCAAGGCCCTGTCTGCCTCAACCAGCTGTGCACATTCGAGATCTCTGAGCTCGAAATCAATCCCACTTTAAATAGTGAGAGCAGCAGCTTGTATGTAGATTGTCTTTGTTGCGATTCATGGACTGCTTAAATTCCAGCACAGCCCCCTTTAACGCAACAATCTGACAACAATACAAAACATCAGTGCCAACATCCCAGCAACCCGTTTCTCAGTGTCACGCTCTGTTTAAACTTGATTTGCAGCAACATCTTCCTCTTGATGTTCACATTTGATGCTGCAATCCAGGGTTATTTCTCCCTAACTATAATCTATAGTCAAACTTTAATGCAACAAATGCACTCACTAAGCACCTGTGGTTGCTCCTCTCTGCTGGCTCTTCTCCATAGTGAAGCGTCAGCTAGTAGAACAAACTTTCCAGTATTAGAACCCACTCTGGCAGCATTAATGACGTCTCAGTTCCTTTAAATAATACTTTCTACAACAGTGGATGTGCATTCCATACAACTGAAATATTCGATGGCAGAGTGGAAAATCCACTGACTTCCCCAATAAGGTCTGAAACTTACACTGTCTTAAGATGAAAACCCACAAACAGAGACTACTACTAGTACTTACTCTCACCACTCTGCTCTTATACAACACCAAACAGAAAAACGTTCCCTCTAAGGAAGAAGAGAAAGAAAAAGGAGCACACACATAAAAAAATCTCTTAAAGCATTTTGTTATCTCAGTTGTCCCTTCACCAAATCACTGAAGAACTACGGGAAAGAATATTGGAATCTTATGTTGCAGGTTTGTCAGAGAAAATCAAGCAAGACATTCCCAGTGCACTTCAGACCCAGCAACACCCTTTGACAAAATCTAGTTCATCACAGGGGCAAAACTCCCAAACACAACCCTAACAACACAGTGAATGCTGTGCAGTGAGATGTTTCTACATGGGAGAAACAAAACAGCAACTCCAGAAACTCATGGCATGAGATGTGATGGCTAACCCAAGTGGGTCGCAGATTGGATGTCCATTGTAAGCCCATGGTCACTTGGAACCCCCATAGCCCAAATAAAACCCATGTGGGGCCCACATACACGTGTTTGCTGGGTGAAAACCTACACATTCGTCTGGCACTAATAACCATTATTTGAATGATGCTCTCAGTAGGAGATAAAGTCAGCTTTATACTCGTAACGAACACGTCAAAGTTAAACGTGTGAAACAGAAATACGTTTGAATGCTTTCAATGCCGTTGCTTTCTTTTGTTTGTATTTTTATACAGCATGCCAGTGGGGGTTACAGTGAGACTGAAAAGGCTGTAACCTTGGGGAGCCAGAAGTGGCAATGACAAAAGCTCAAAGAAAAACAAAAAAGAATGGCTCCAGTAAAAGAGTGACTGAGGCAGCTCGGGGAACTGGGAGATTTAGAAGCTCTTTGATCACTCATAAAGGTGTAGCTATCTAAGTAACTCAGCAAGACAGCTTTTAAAAAATCTGTGACTTTGACAGACATTTCAAGTGATGTGAACAAAGGCTGTATCTATTTCCATACCGCAAAATAACTCCCTGAATTACACGGTAAACACACCAGACAATAATCCGCACATTGCTTTGGGAGTTCCTTTACACTTGTTCAAAGCTGTTATTATTATTTTTGACCAGTGAGGCTGGCTGCCACTTTCTAAAGTTGCGGCTGCATAATTTTAAATGCATTAAAGGAGAGTTGTGTCAATCAGGAAAAATGTGAAAGTCATTAATATTTAGTCTTAATAAAAATAGTAAAATAAACTTGTTATACTAAACTTTGGTCCAGAGTGGACCCAGGGACAGATCATATAATAATAGTGGATTGCATTTATATAGCACTTTTCTAGACCCTCAAAGCGCTTTACAATTCCACTATTCATTCACTCACTGGTGAAGGCAGCTACAGTTGTAGCCACAGCTGCCCTGGGGCAGACTGACAGAAGCGAGGCTGCCATTTCACGCCATCGGCCCCTCTGGCCAACACCAGTAGGCGGTAGGTGAAGTGTCTTGCCCAAGGACACAACGACCAAGACTGTCCGAGCCGGGGCTCAAACTAGCAACCTTCCAATTACAAGACAAACTGCCAACTCTTGAGCCACGATCTGCATGAATCCTACTTGACTCCTCTTTTTTATACTGTAAGGCCACAAATTTAGGCTTTTTTGGAGCTGAAATCTGATTTGTAAAATATTGTAAATAACATACTGCACACTCAAGATTATTTTTTTTTGTTCACATGAAAATCCATCATTAGACATTAAAGATGGAAATTGCAGTTCATGTTCTGTGGGCATGACATGTAGAAATAGGGAGTGATTAGTACACACCCAATGGGTGGTTGAAGCAGTAGGTAGTTAGCAGTGTTGGGACTAACGCGTTATTAAGTAACGCGTTACAGTAACTACGTTATTATTGTGGTAACGAGCACGGTAACTAGTTATTATGCCAAAATCAGGAACGCGTTAGTCGTTACTGGGATTTAGATAGGGTCGTTACTCGTTACTTCGTGTGGTGGCTATCGCGGAGCTTCCACAGATTCAGTAACATTAGCAAGTGGTGGAGGCCAGCAGGTGGATGAAGGAAAAGGGACGCAGAAGGAAAAGAGACCCGAGGCGGCCGCCGGTCCAAGTGTGAACTGAACTTCAGGTAAGAAGTTATGACCTGCAGTCTATCTGGGTCAGATATAAACCAAGTTTAGGTGGAGTTTATTTTCGTTATTCTGACTTTTTCCGTACTGCGTGCTAGCTAGCATGACGGAGTTTCTATACAGCTGGGTGGTGCTATGAAGTTAATGATGTTGAACTTTATTTTGTTCATAAGTTATTAGAGTTGCCAACCGTCCCGTCTGGTATTCAGAGAAAATATTACGCGTTTCTTATTGAGGTGAAAAGGAACAGTTTGTCCCGTAATTCAGCAACAATGAAAAAGGCACAAAGCTGGAGTTATTCTGTGTTTACGCTGCACAGCTGCCTCTTCTTCTTTCATTCTCTCCCCCTCCCTCTCCTGTTTCTACTTCAATCATGAAAACTGATCAATGATCAGCTGATCGGCTCTCTTGTTTGTTTATCGCTCACTTTGCGCCGAAAGAGGAAACCAGCCGATGCAGCGCTAAACAACAGCAGCACGTTTAAGCTTGATCAGCTATTGTTAGAATTGATTTAATATTAATTTCTAGTATCAGCTGATGTTTGCTGGAGCCACAGCTGTAAACCTGCTGGTCAGGATGTCGGTTTGGATATGTGGTGAGAGGGAAACATGAAGATGAAACCAGGAGATGTCCTTACTGAATCATCAGAGCTGAGCAGGTGATGGAGAAACAGGTTTACCTTTTAGGTGACATGAATGAGTTGAAGGGAAGTTATGAACTGTTTCTGAGAGACAAATAACACCAGGATCCTTTTTTAGGTAGCTGACAGCTGGTAACTGTGCAGGGGCGGGTCTAGCAAAGTGTTGCCAGGGGGGCATGTAGGGCATTAACAGGGAGAGGGGGGCACAAAGAAATACTTTTCTTTCTTATTCTCATTTAAAATGTCTCGCTTTTAAAAAATAATTATCTGAATCTTACAACAAACGATTGATAGATTGATGCATATATACCATCAGAACAGCGTACATCACTGTCACAACAGCGTTTGTTTGCATTCAAAGACTTTATGATTTTTCCTATAATGGCGGCCGGTCTCTAGTCAAAATGCCCGGGCCGATTTTTTTGTCCCAGTCCAGGCCTGTATGCAGCTCATCTGCAGTCTGGTGTTGCCTACATCTTCCTATTCAGAAGGCAGAATTTCCGAGTTCTGAGTACAATCAAAAGCACCACGACTCCAGTTTTTGTGTTGGATGTAAAAAGCGCACATGACGCTGTGACGTAGGCTAGAACCATGGCAGCAGTCAATGACGGTCCAGGTGTGGGATTTCTCTCATGGAGATATGCACATTATCTTTTCCTTTCTATTGGTAGGTGGCACAGTGCACTTGTGGCAAGTAAGCAAGCTAGAAGACTGGCAAAGTTATGGAAGAAACACATTAACAAGAGAATTCTGAGTAAAACCAAAGTTACTTTCCCTAGTAACTAGTTACTTTGAAAGTAACGAGTAACTTGAAGTAACTGAGTTACTTTTGAGAGAAGTAACTAGTAATGTAACTAAGTTACTATTTTAAAGTAACTTACCCAACACTGGTAGTTAGTAGTAGGACTGACATTTCAGAGGCAGGAGTGGGAAGTTTTGGCAGTGTAAAAGTCTCGGCCAGTCGTCTCGCCTCTGTATTTTGTCCTTGTACTTGTCGTAAAGTCTTCGTTTCTGTTGCATGATTCCCAGTTTGACTTTGTCCTGTTGTATTTTTTGGTCCTCTGTCTCTTGTGCCTTGTCTTACTTCCTTTGTTAATGTCTTGATAAGTTTCAGCTTTGCCCTGTTAACCTGGTGTTTCTGGTCTCTCTGATTAGCTCCTATGTCTATTAAAAGTTTCAGTTTGCATCGGTTCTTTGTTGAGTCATGCTGTGTTCCTGTTGTCCTCCCTACTGTGGCCGATTACTGTCTAGTTTATTTTCTGTTTAAAGAGTTGATCTCTGAAGTCTGGATTTGCAAATCTGCTACCTGCAAGTCATAAAGACAGCAGACAACACCTTTGCAGGTGTTTGTAACACTGATAATCTTTAAACTGTTTTCAATAGTAGAAGTGTTCAAAGCCAGCATTACAAATAAGAATTTACTTGAACTGTTATATAATGTGGAAACAATCTGGATTAACAAGGCTAGAAAGAAAAATGACAAAACTGCATTGAATGTATTGCACTCTTTGTCCCGGGCATAACATGTATGTTATGCTACTCATGATTGGAGGAAAAGATAAGGCAAGGCCTTCAGTCATCCCCTTTCTTTAAAAAATAAAGTCACAATAGAGCCTTTTCTCAAAAGACAAACCTGAACTGTAAATAAGGAAATAAAGATAACAGCATGCATTGGTAGCTACTGACCCATCATTCACACAGCTGTGATAGTCAAAAGATTCTGGACTTTTTTAATGAATCCGCTTTGCAAACACATCAATTTGATATTCAAAATGAAATAACTTAATAAGACTAAAAAAGAATGTGTATTATGAAATGGCCACCCATTAAACCTCCAGGATATTATTATTATTATTATTATTATTATTATTAACAACAACAACAGCTAGAAAAACTTCTTTGACAAATCAGTCTCCACAACGCTGAGTAAAGTAAGAAAATGTACTGAACAAGAATGTGTCACGTTTTGGTTAACGGACTCAGGCGCAGACCGGGAATCTTTACAGAGTTAACAATCAGTTTATTCACACAACGACACCAGGTGATGCTATTTACAACGTGCTGGAGGGAGGGGAGGGGGGTCCAGGGTTCCGGGGTATGTGAGGGGAAAGACGGGAATCAGACGCACTCCAAAGGCTCTCTCTCTTCACTCCCCACACTGGGGAAACACAAATCCACTCACTCGTCCACGGGATGACAGGCAGGCAGGGAAAGGTCCGGGAAAGATCTGTACACAGAAACTTTAGTTAGAGGCGAACAGACGGAAAGAACTCACAGATTCTGATTCTCAAACTACTGAGCGACTGACGCTGATAGGTCAACGATCCAGCGACAAGTGACACAGTGCTGCTGTCTTAAATCGGCCTTGTGATCATCCCGATAGGCAGCAGGTGCGTGGGCCAGGGGCGGGAGCCCATAATGAGCACCGCCCCGGCAGGTGAGAGAGAGAGAGAAAGAGAGAAAAAACATGTTGCCTAATACAGGATCAGCTGGTGAGGCACAGGGACCATGACAGAATGGGTTTAATGAGTCTCCACATGTCCTGGTACTATATGGGCTGAAGCTGGAAACATGTTGGAACTGATGGCCTTATAAAATAATTGCAAATGTAAGTTTATAAAATATAACACAACAGCACATCTGGATAATTTGAACAGATGTCTGGTGCATGAGAAGAAAAATGACCCGGAAACATTTTCAGTTCTATTCTTCCTGCCCTCCGTCTCCTTCAGTCTCTCTCATTATGTATTTTATATGTGAACTATTATTTGTTTTATTTAATTCCTATTTTATTTTGAAGGTCCTACATTTGTTTATTGTCCCTCGTTACTCCCCACTCTCTTTGGTTCCACCTATCCCCAGTTTATTTTCTGTGTATTTAAAGTCCTGTTTGTTGTTCTTCTTCTTGTCAGTCAGTCTGTGTGTCACCATGTGGTCTCTGTAGTTGTCATTCGTGTTTTCTTCTGCTTTGCTTCTACTGTTTTATTTCTAGGTAAGTATTAGCTTTCATTAAAACTGAGATCTGTATTTAGATCCTCAATATGATCAAATATCAAATGACAGTGGAAAAGACAATTACAGCATGTTTTTGTTCTTAAAGTGTCATTTTGGTGTTTTGTCTATGCCTCTAGCATCTCAGCGATTTGCATACGGTGGCCTTGATACAACAGTCGTGGCAATATGAGACACCAAGAGCACAAAGGCTGTGTCAGAAGGAATAGCTGTGGCATAAACTAGGATGTGGGCTGTGTAGGAGGGTTTCTGTTGTTGTTTTTTGGTGTTTGGTGAGTTTTAGGCACCAAAGCTTCTTCCCTCAGTTTTAGAAAAGGTCATACTTCACTGCATCAGTACTGTTGTCTGGCCATTTGGCTGCAGCAGACACAGATTTTGAACAAACGACTGATGTGAACTTGTTTATCATTTCTAGTGGCATTTCCATCCAGTAAATCCAAATCATACAGTGACTTCTTTTTTGTCTTTGTCATTTGGTGTTACTATGCGCTTTTCTCTTGATTTGTATATATTCCTCCTGTCTGTAATTTATTCCTGCTGTCTTAATATTTATATTTTATTCCCGCACAGTTGGTGAGGAGCACCCGCAATTTTATTATACAAAACTATAAAGTGGTATTCTGTTGTATTCTATTTTATTAAGAACAGATTGTTCCAATGTTTTAATTTTTCTGAGAATTCAGCTGAAACCAGTGAGAGATAAGCTAGTAAGCTGTTGATCAGATGAGTAAATGGTGAGTGAACGACCCCTTTCACAGTATTTTTCCCACCATTCTCTGGTTTTCCTGGGGGCATCAGTTAATTCCTTTTTGTGAAAGCTGGTGTGGGTACAAGGTGCTTTTAGTTCTGTAGTTTGATGCAACGGGCTATGACATCAGTGAGGCAGGTCTGTCACACTCTACTTTATTTCCACCTTGTGAAGAAGAAGTGTATTTGATCCCGAACGTCAGTCTTTTCCTAGCCAAGAAGTTTTTAGTGCCTAGACCTACAGTGGTTAAATAATAGACCTGTTTTGGCATTAAGGCACAAATACCAAAGGGCAAATGGGGAGGTGGAGATGGACAACATCCAACAAAACAATAAATAATGCTGTGGCATGAACTTTAACATTATTTAATAATTCACTTTTTAAAGTTTAGTTAAAAGTTTACGGTTTATGCTACAGTTCGGATACACAATCCACCTTAGTTTTCCGATCACAAGGAGACCATCTGTGGACCTAAGATCCCGGCTTGGAGAGTAGGGGTGGTGTACTTCAACAATATAGTTGGGATCGATGCCTCATGAAGCCAGATTGATGGGAGGGAAGTTTGGATGGATTTTCAGGCAACTAACAGACACTATACACAGACATGAAAACATTTTGCCAACACAAAGCAAACGACACTAAACATCCACTAGAGCTTCAACTACACTGGAAACTTTGCAGTGATTTAGCAACGATAGAAAGTGGAGCAAATTCACCAACTTCAAGGGACAACGGGTGAGATCATCACTATCGATGTGAAGTGGGTAGGACCCAAAATAAACTGTTCTCCATTTCTTCTCCACCGGCAAGCAATTGAAGCAACTACCATGAAGATACTATTGACTGACATATGACCTTTTAGTAAATACATAAGAGTGTTACCCAGGCAACCAGGGCCTGGAATGTCTTCAAGAAACCAGCCGCCAGTTTTGAAGCAATGCATGATGGGAAAATTGCTTCCAGTATGGAGACAGCTTTATCCACTCTTATGCTCTTTGCTCAGTGAGTATGACTGATCAGCTGAGTGGTGATACCATGACCATGTGATTCTTTGGCTTGTAAGTGTAATAAAAATCCAAAATGATTTGGACTGAGCCACAAACTTCAGATGACCATCTTTGTGTTATCGGCAGGTAGAGTCTTCACAGCCTTCCTGTTAATCATCCTCTGAAACTGCAAATGGGAACCTCGTCAGACATGGAGGCACATCAACTGGCCTTTTTGTTCTGTCTCCGCTAACCAAGGAGACCTGGGCATCAAAGTTGGTCTCTCTGCAAAGTTCACATTTGCATTTTGTATGGCAGGGGCCACTTTCCTTTCCCAATTCCCACTGCTCTTCTGAGAGTCGGAGGGGAAAAGTGTGCACCAAATAAATGAGCTGTTTGGTAAGAACATTAAATTAAAACACATTATGTTTCACTTACATATGCTTCTCTGCAACAACAAAATGTGACTGAGCTCATTGTTAACATGATGAAGAATGTTGGAAACGAAATAGATCTTCCCTGAAACCCCTGATCACCTTTTAAATTTCAGAGCAAGGACAGAGTCATCAAGAATGGAAATTCATTCATCCTTGTATTTTTCCACCATTAGGGATACAATTCTAGCACACGGGTGAATATAATAATGACATATTATTGAAAAACATAGCAGGCTTCAACTTCACTGCTCCCAGAGAGTGTCTGGAGATTAGAAAAATGGGGCACAGACAATTTGCTCAAAAACAAAAAGAGATAAAACTGTGCAGTTTGCAGGTTAAGCAAGTGAGCCAAGAATCTGCCACTCCTTTTTGTTCTCTCATACCACACTGAGGATTTTATTCCCATCGCTCTGGCAGATGAAATACTGGGTGAAATATTGCAGGACTCCGGTAAGACAGGTGGCTCATTATCCACATCATCAACAAAGAGGGAGAGAGGAAAAACGACCACCGAGGTTTTAGCAACACCTCTTCCTCCTCAGAGGTTTCTTAATGTATGTAATTAGAAGCAAGGACAGAATAAGGAAATGCTAATGAGGCATCTCTTTTGGTTTTTTGATGTCTTTATGCTTATAGCAATGCTTTTTGCATTGTACAGTTAAAGGTTTGAAAGGTAAGGAAAAGGTCATCCTCGAAGATTTCTGGATACTATAAGCTCAGTTTTTCAAAATGTCAACGTGCTGAACACTCCCTGCTGGTGGACGCCTAGTTTCTTTATTAAGTGGGAGAAAACAAGTGAGGATGAATTGCTTTGGAGAGATATGAAACTGTTGGGAATATTTGTGATGAATGAGCAATGATCCCTATGTAAATGGCAAAAACATTAATAAGGCGAGTGGGGTTTGGTAAAGGAAATGTGGGTTTTCATCTTGGTGATTTGAGTTAACCCAGTTACAGCCTGGTGCTTGAGGAATGATGTAGTTAGTGTTGCCACCGGAAAGTGTTTGATAATGAGGAAACTGCAGAACAGAGACTCATGTAAAAGAAAGGAAAGTAAGGCTCCTCTGACGCGAGGTTAATCAACTACAACTGCCCTCACATTATGAACTCTAAATCACACCCAGCTGTTAAACAGTGTTTAGCAATATACATAAAGTTGTACATTTTGCTGCATAATAGAAATAACCAAACATGTCTCAGACTGTTTTTAAATAACCGAGCCTGTATGTGAGCACTTATGGACACCCCGGTGCTATTACACTGTAGATGACTATAATCCTCCCAGACGTTTCTGGCTGAATTAAAATACTTATGCATGCAGAATCAGCTCTGTCCTAGAATGCTTTGGCTTTTTTCAAAATAGGCTTATTCACTTTCTTGAACAGAGTTAGCTTATCGGCTCAGCCTTTTAAAAATGAAGCTACAGCCAGCAGATGATTAATTTGTTTTAACTTAAAGGCTTCAAACAGAGGAAACAGCTAGCAGAGCATCTCTAAAGTTGGAATGTTAGAATGTCATATTTTTCTGATGCTGATGACTTTCCTAAATATTAAAATTTCCTTATATGGTATGTCCTTTGGATTAAAGAGCATATTTTGTTAAACTTGGCATAATTCATCCAACCGGATCCACAATCCTCCTTCTCTTTGTCCGGCTGCTCGTTTAGGAGTCGCCACAATGGATCATCTACCTCAGCGGTCCCCAACCCCATGGCCACGGACCGGGTCGTTTGGTGTGACAGTTGCTCGGATGTGAAATTTATGGTTTTCCGGGTTTTTTATCGTTAACTCGGTTTCCCTGAGTCTTTTCCCGTGCTGTAGCTGTGTGTCTTATTTTGAAAGAAATATTTACGCGTTACCATAGCGACCAGAGAGCATTAAGGGGCAGAGAGGAGGATGTTACTCCCAATGTTGTTGGTGCATTTCAGGAGGACGCTGCTAATAAAGTCACACAATTACACAGTGTTTTGGCGTTTATTATTATATTTACAAAATACCACAGTTTTTGTCAAAGTCATAACATTTTTATTTTGTTGTATTTATCTGTGACACCTTAAAGGCCGGTCCGTGAAGATATTGTCTGACATTAAACGAGACTGTGGTGCAAAAAAGGTTGGGGACCGCTGTTTTAGAGTAATGGTAAGACAATGCAGTTTCTAGTGAAGGTCTTGCTTATTTCAGCAAAATGACACCAACATTACAGCTTGTTAAAAAGGGACCAGTTGCTTAGGTGGCACCATTGAAAACGTTCAGAGCATTTTGAAACAACGCATATAACAGAGAATTGTCCAAAGTATTGAGAAGCTGAAATTTTACATGAAGCCAGAAAACACTACGTCAAGTGGTCTCCTCCGTTCTCAAAGACTTGCAGGGCCCCCTAATGGCTCAGTCACCTTAGAGAAAAAAATATGACAGCATCTTCTTTGTGACTGGGAAAAATCTGGTTCACTGCACTGAATCTTTTTTTGCAGTTGGAGGCTGATTACAAAAACGAGCTGGGTGCGATTGTTTTGATCCTAAGACAGTTTGGACAGGTCACCTGCCTCCGACCGTTACAGGTATGACAGGGAGTGATTGCAATCACTCTTAGACAGGCTGGTGAAGGCGTGAAAATAATTTCTAATTTATAAAACAGACTGTTGGGTCTGTGTTTCCACAAGCCCCGCTAATTCTAGAGACTTATTCATCATGAAGAAAACAAGACAGTCGATCGATCGATTATTTGCGCAAGGGAGGCCTCGTCTGTGTCCACCACGAAAATGACCCCCAGATCTGACCTCCTCCTGCTACCTTTTATTGAGAGACAGTTCACACAAAACACGTCAGAACAAAGCCACGCCCCCTTGGTTCTAAGACAAAGCATTTTATGTATATGTGTGAACTTCTGTAAGAGTGTGTGTGTGTGTGTGTGTGTGTGTGTGTGTGTGTGTGTGTGTGTGTGTGTGTGTGTGTGTGTGTGTGTGTGTCAGACCTCCTGCTGACCAAAGGGTCGTAAACCCAGGAAGTTTACATCAAAAGAAACAGATCTTTCAGATAGGATGTATCTACCTCCCCCAGCACAGAGTGGTTGGAGAGGTGGTCAGGATCAAAGGAATGGCTTTGGTCCTACTGCTTGAACTAAGACTGTACAAATTTAAGAAACACAATGGCAACATTCAACAATTAGACTTAACACAGACAAATTGCCAACACATTCCAGTGAGTCTGAGCCAGTCTGCGCCAATGACTGCAACTTGTCTGTGATGGATCTCAAGTGGCTATCAGCTGTTTGTATTCTGGTTAAATTCTTATATGAAAGTGAGGTTACTGAGCAGTTTTGTCATTTTGCAGCTAAATTGCTGTCCTGCAGCAACTACATTGCCATGTATGGAGGAATTTCTTATTTTGCCTTTAAATTCTGTGAGGTTCTGGCTGCACTCTCACTGTAAGCAGTTAATGTGAACTGATAGATTCATGATTTTCCCAATTTCATTGCAGTTTATTGCTGTGTCATCACAAAAAGATAGATATATAGACTTTCATTCAGAAAATGGCACCAAATTGACCTTATTGTTGTTTTTTGCTTGATGTCTGAAGTTTCTGTGACTCTGAAGCAATAATTTCAAAGGCAACAAGACTGCAAGTTCATTGCACGCGGTTGCAATCATTTTGGCTGTGCTGTGGTCTCCAACCACTGTTTGGAAGCTTATCATGATGCAACACAGTAGTAAACATGTCACTGTCACAGCTTTAATGAAACATGCTCCAGGCATCAAATTCAAAATGAACATTTATATTTTCAAAAAACTGTAAAATTTCTTAGTTTCAGCATCTGATATTTGAGAGTCTGTCAGCGTGTACAGCACATTGTGTGCAGGCTGTTACATCCTATTACTTACATATTACACAGCATGCCATCTTTTTTGGAAAAACTGATTGTAGAATAGCAACAAAAATTGTATTTTAAAGCTTAGAAAAGAAGAAAATTGTAATTGTAATATCTTGTAAAATGAATTCAAAATGAAACAAATGTAAGCTGAAACAAGAACTGAATATGAACACCCAGCATTATAAAATTGTTCAGTTTAATTGTTTTGATCTTAGGAAGAAAAAATTCCATTTTGCATATAAGTAAAAGTAAATGGGTGGATGGCTTCAGCTGTAATGTACAGTGCACTGCAAATTAGTGGAAGACATGTTTTGACACAGTTTCACAGTGAGCGGTGACACGCATACGGCACTGCAGGAAAACAGAGGAACACCTAATGAGAATGAAGAAGAAGAAGGAAAAAAGAAGCTGCAACCAAAGAAAATAATGAGATAGCTAGGGATTGTTAAGTGAAGTCGGCAGACCAGTGTGGTCTGTATCTCAGCATCGTTTCATCATCTGCAGAACAGACTCTGGTGTACTTTTACTGTTGTACAATTCCCTATGCTATACATTCAGATTTAAATACATCTCAACTAGCAGAGTAGTTAGCAGGCACATATGTATCGTGTCACTTTATTAAAACAACAACAATAACAATAACAACAACAACAACAGCAAAAGACAAGTTGGTAAAAATGAGGTTAAATAAGACACGTTTGCATATTTCTATTATCTTCAGCGTTTCTTTGGTTTGTTTTGCTAAAATCATGCTTTCATCTGTCCCTGTTTATACTCAGTCCTTGCAGTACTTGCAAGCCTTCAGAAAGTCGGGCTACACCATCATTCATTATATGTTGTGCTTTAAAGTCTTTTAAAAATTGTCTCACGACTTGTTATTAAAATGGACATCATCTCTCTGAGAGTACTGGAGGATTTTGTGTAATGAGGGAAATTGGCCGGCAGTGTCCTCCAGCTCAACTCATCCTTAATCAGTGCTGCTGGAGATGTCTGCCTGTCCGTGTAATGATAAATTTAGCAGTGGAGCAAGAACAGCAACTCAGTCTGCCCTTGTCTGCACTGTACATGATATCAACATCACTTTTGACACCGGCGGAGGAACAAGCAGTTCTCCTATGTGTTGAAAATGTATTTATGCTACAGTCAAGACATATAAAATATGACAGAGACACGATAGGTTTAATTAAAAAGGGCAAACAAGTGGATTAATAAAAATATTATTTAACACCACTGCACTGTACTGCACTACTTATGAGGATCTTTTTTAGTACTGTATGGAATAGAAGACCAGAAGAAATATAAACCCATAAGCTAATTTTTTTTTCAGTATAGCTGAGAGTACTAGCTAATTTAATACTACTAATACTACTAACAACACTAGCTTTGTGGATATAGCTGAAGAGGTGAGAGAAACTGCTAAGAGGTGTTGGATGTACCTTCTGGATGGAAAACAAAGGAACATCAGACTGGGTGGTGGAATCAGGAAGTACAGTAAAGTGTTCAAAGGAAGAGGTTAGCAAAGAAAACGAGAGATAGGGTGATGAAGAAAGTAGATGGGCTACTGGGAAGCTAGGTGTACAGCAAAGAGAAAGGTGATGAAGGCAATGGAAAATGGTTGTAGTGGGTGTAATGTGAGGCTGGACACTAAGGAAGGAGCGAAGGACTTGTATCAATTCAGTAGACAGAGAGACTGAGCTGAAAAAAATTTGCAGCCGGTTAGAGCGATTAAGAAAATAAATTTACTAAAAGTGAAGAGAGTGTGTTTAGATGATGGAAGGAGTACTGAATGAAGAAATAGAGGGAGAGAGGGAAGGACAGATGAGGAAAATTAGTGAATCAGGAAGTTCAGAGGATTCATAAGGAAGAAGTGAAAACAGCAGAAAAGCAAGTTGGTCTAGATGACATACCTGTGGATGTTTGGAGATCTAGAAGAGAGGGCAGCAGACTTTAACTAGATTGGTTACCACAATCCTGGAGTGTAAGAAGATGCTTGAGGAATGTTGAAGAATTGTGCTGGTACAGATTTTCAAGAGTAAGGGTGATGTGCAGAACTGTAGTGACTAGAGAGAGATAAAGCTGGTGAGCCTGACCATGAGGATATAGGAGAGAGTTGCTAAATCAAGCAAGAAAAGGGAGATTATGGCCTGTATTTGTATAGCGCTTTTACTAGTCCCTAAGGACCCCAAAGCGCTTTACACGTCCAGTCATCCACCCATTCACACAGACATTCACACACTGGTGATGGCAGCTACATTGTAGCCACAGCTGCCCTGGGGCGCACTGACAGAGGCGAGGCTGCCGGATACTGGCGCCACCGGGCCCTCTGACCACCACCAGTAGGCAACGGGTGAAGTGTCTTGCCCAAGGACACAACAACCAAGACTGTCCAAGCCGGTGCTCGAACCGGCAACCTTCCGATTACATTATTATCAGTGAGCAGCAGTATGGCTTCATGCTGAGAAAGAGCTCTATAAATGTGATGTTTGCTTTGAGAGTTTTGATGGAGAAGTATAGAGAAAGTCAGAAGAAGCTGCAGTCTCTTTGTGGATATATAAAACAGGTCATTTGGCTGCCAAGAGAGGAAGTCTGGAGTGGCAGAGAAGTATGTGGGGGTGGTGAAGGACCTGCATGAAAACAGTGAGGTAATAGTTAGGTTTGTGGTAGAAGTTACAGATGGGTTTAATGTGAGGTTGAGATTACATTGGGGCTGTGAGCTACTTCTTGCTTGAAGAGTTAATGGACAGGTGGACCAATGAGGTCAGGCAGACCAGAACAGACTGGATCAGAAATGAGTATATTGGAAGGAAGCCTCGGGTTGAGTGGTTTGGGCACAAAGTCAGAAAAGGCAAAGCTGAGTTCGTTTGGAGATGTTGAAGATTTAGCTGCTAGGCAGAAGATAAAGAGGATGATTGGAAAGAAGGTGAGTAAGAGATGCAGAGGGTTGGTGTGATGGGAGAAGAAGAAGAGATCAGTGACAAACTGAGATGGAGGTACAGTATGTCCGACAATATTTCCGCGGCCTTTAAGGTGTCGCGGATAAATACAACAAAAAAAACCCAGTAGTAGTACCAAAAAAAGAAGATTTATTCATAACACACGGGAAAAGACCCAGGAAACCGAGTTAATGATAAAAACTATTAAAAAAAATAACACTAAAAACCAATAAAAACCCTGAAAACCAAAAGACTCCTGGGGTTTGGGGACCGCTGCTCTAAAACATGTATGAATTATATACAGATGTACGAGTTTCATAAGTTGCCCTTTGAATTCAGCATTGACAAAAAGCCGGATGGTCTGTCAACAGTTTCTACATTTCTAGAACTTGTGGGGGGGGGGTTTTCTTTGTACGGAAAAGTTATAATAGCATTTGTTAATTTACTGAAAAACTGGTTTACTTCTGTGGATTTAAGAAGTGTTTCTGAGGCCATGCAATGATGATTTGGGCTCAGGTGTTATGTACCTTCTGTGCTAAAATGAAACAGGTGCTGTTTTTAAATTATTCTAATGTTGTATCAAGCCAGTGCACTTTTATTTCTGTCTTTTGTTACCTCTGTCCCAACCTTTTTTTTTTTCTTTTAGTGTGTTGCTGGCATGTAATTAAAAATGTAATGGGTTGTTTTGTGCTATTTAATTAAATATAGGCTTTATTGATTTGCCAATCATTGCATTATTTTTTTAATGTACATGTTATACAGCATCACAACTTTTTTGATTACAGGCTTTTAATAAAAGAAAGGAAAATGAACTGCCATAAAGAGACTCGTTTTAAGTTAAAGCACCATTATAAAAAATTACACTCCAATGACTAATGAATATAAATTATGTCTGAAGCTGAAAAACAAGAATGACTGGAGTAGTTTTAATTATTGCAGCAGAAGAGAATCAGAGTAGTGAGTGCATGCACTCAGTGAGATCCTCTATTTACTCCAAACCCAGCTCATTTCTACTTTATTCTCCTAACACAGGAACAAGTCCCAGAGCTGTAGGTAGTAATGCCCTGTCTGTTTTTCCTAGCGGACTTACATTTCAGACAATATTGCGAAATAAAAATTATTTTCAGTCGCTGCATATACATATTCTTTGTGCAACTAAAAACAAATGAATCAATTTGTTTCAATAAAGTCCAAAAAAATCAAACTTAAAAAAAATGCAGTGTGTTTTGTAGTGATGAGTAAACACAGTAAGCAATGTGCGTTCATCTGATGTAAAGAAACACATTTGAAAATCAGCTGACTGCTGTCTTCTGCACTGCTGTCACAGAAATAACAGCTATATTTAATACCGCTGCGTAATAACATTTGTTTTCCTGACATCCCAGTCATTACAGCAAGCTGGGGACCACTCTTTGCTAGCCAGTAACGATCAGGATGCATCTTCAAATGACATTACAGTCATATTGATGTCGGCCATTACCCGCTAATCCAGGCTTTGCTTGTGTGCACTTGTTGTGGCCTCTGAAGAGTAGAGAGGGAAGGCAATAAAGACCACTCGCAAAGATGTATGCTCACAATTTCAATAATTTTATATTCGTCCATTCTAAGTGCTCGAGGCTAAAACTTAATTTTTCTGAAAAGATACTTTAAACAAATTTCCCTTGAGCCCCCAAATTAGTCTGGGAGGTTCTTCTGACAGTAAGTGCTGCCATTATTGATTATTCTTGTCTAGATTGAAGTATAAAGGCTGGTAGTTTTTTAAAAAATCTCTTCCTCTGATCTGACTAAAACTAAACCAGAGGTTATGTAATCCCAAAGTTTTAAATGTAGGTTCTACCAGGTACAGATATTTGCTTTATGTTGTCACTAAGACAAATGCCAGAATCTTTGCAATATAAACTTTTTCTTAGGGAAAACTGTGATTGTGTTTGTAAAAGTCATTAGGAAACACTTGCAGAGCTGCTTCTTAGTCAGAAATACAAATACAGCCCAACAAACTCAACAACAAACTTGTTCTAATCAGGAAGTTAGTAAGTGTTGTTTCAAAGTGCGTCTCATAGTCTGAATTGTTTAGTCAACAACCAACACGTTCTCACTCCCAACTCGTCAAACGTGTGACGCATGGTCAGGCTCCCTCTGCTGCACTTATGGACGCACAGGGTACCCCTCTCGCGTCGGGAATTGACGTGAAGGGTCCGCGGAAGTGCCTTTTGTCGGTATATTTAGACATTTTCCAAATCACATTGTAGTGACGTATACAGAACACAATAAATTATATAATGTAAACAACTACCTGAAAAACAGGTAGAACAATACTTTTGTGTGGTTTATTGCATTTACGGAGGGAGTGATGTATGCTGGGTAATGGCACAGCTAGCTACTGGGTGACTTTATTCACCCGCTTCGGCTGTTATCAGTCCATACAATGGGCGTTATTAGCACAAATCTGTCCCATAGATATGGGCCATCTCCTGCTAGATTGTTCAGAAGGTTGTTCTCATCCATCCAGATGGAGGATCACTAACAGGAGCGTGGGAAGACTCCAGAATCCACTCTGGCTGGAATCCGGTGGATATGCAGTGTGTACAGGTAAGACCATTTAAACGGACAGCATTTATAGAATGACTATTAAAAGTCAGCGAGTGTCAATAATGTTAATGTGGTTATGTTAGTAATACACCGAGTGCTAATATAACAGCTGTAAGATGCATTTGTAGATGTTATTACGTGTTTTACCGTCTTTATGGTGCTAGCTTAAAGTTACGGTGTAAACGTTAGCTTATATTGGAGGAAAGCTGTTACTGGTTAAACGATGTTAGCACAGAAATATTAGCTTCTGTCATGACTGATGAAGTTACTAGTTGATAAAGTTTTCAGTAAAGTGATTAATCGCAGCCACAGACTGACAGCAAATATCTCGATTAGCTTCAGTGCATCTGTAATAAATATGTGCAAGTTTCAGTGCTTCGTTTAAACTGTATGATACTTATACTGACCCAGGGTCAGTGTAAAATACAATCCTAGCTGTGTGAACAAAGCCTGGATCCTTTAATCCTGCATGACAAACCTCAGGATGCAGGCTATTATTACTCTTTCCTGCTGGCACACCTGTCACACCTGAGAGTCAGCTAGAAACTTAGTGACGTGGACATCATGCAAAGACTGCCAGACTCTGTAATACTGCAAATGAGCAGTGACTCAGGTTATCACTAAACTTTAAACGGCACCTCTGTGTCTCTGTGTGCTGAACATCTAGGATTGGGTCAGGCTGCATCAGCTGAAGCTGTTATTTGTATATATAAGTATTTTTTATTCAGGTGTGGGGAAAATACGTAAGACTGCAGTGAAGCGATGCACCAGATTAATCCCTGGCCAAAGGTATCGTACTTAAATCAGACTACTGATCCAGCCACATCAGCCTTTTGTGAGGTCTGTTTAAAGTAGACCAAAAGTGAACTGCAGGTTCCTGAGAGGTGGACTGTGAGCACAGAAACACATGTTCATACATACAGCTGCAGCAAACTTACATTAATTTTAAATAGATTTGTTACTCTGATGTCTGTCTCTGTGTTAGTCCTCTGACAGACTGGTGACCTGTCCAGGTGTGCTCTACCTATGAGTACTGGGACAGGCTCTAGCCTCTGTAATAGAAATGTTCTGTTATTCTCATTTAAAGTATTTAAGTGCTTATGCATGTGCTTAGTTGTGACACTGTTACTGTTCAGTGAAAGTTTCTAAAACTAGATGAACTTACTTCAGCGTCAGCAGTTTGAGAAAACAACTCCCTTTACAGGTGCTGATAAGGCCAAGGGCACAAAACAGCTTAACCATTGATCTGATAGGTTTCATAGCGAGACACGTGAAGTGTGGTAGGATCAGTTTAACTTCCTCCCTCTTCCTTGGAATGCATAAAGGAGCAGGAGCACGACCTCTGTGGCAGCGCTGACATGACTGAACTGTGATGTTTGATGTGTGCTGGCGCAGTAATAAAAAGCTTGATCACAGCTCTTTCTGTGTTGCAGACTTCCACGACACCCCCCCCCCCCCCCCCCCCCCCCCCCCCCCCCCCCCCCCACTGTGAACATGAATTGAATATTCAGAAGACATTTGTTTAAATAGTTCTACAAATCTGAGCTGTCGGTGTGTCCTTGGATTGTGTGGTAATAATATTAGAGCCTGCAGTCTTTCTTACTGAAACTCTACTATGAGTCATGTTACCTGAGATTAATTCTATGTTTACCTGTCAGCCTGGACGAATGTGCTGTGTGAAGGAAATTAAATTAAATCAGATCTGAACTGCGCACATTTAAGGAACCTGTTCATATTTAATATGAACCAGTGATTTTTTTGATTGCTGATTCCAAGAGAGTCTTTGTGGAAATCCTGTTTGGCTTTTTGTTATTTTAATTCTCTTCTCTGTTTTCCAGAACAGTTCTCCACAGTCACTGTCCACATGGGTCAGTGGGACCAAGAAGCACTCTGCTAATGTGGGACTCTGACCAGCAACATCCAGCAAGACCCAGACAGCGTTTTCTATCTCCCAGCTGGAGTTTTTGTTTGTCTGTGACTGGAGAGTCAGATTTTTGTTGAGCTTCACACTTGCAGAGTTAAGTCAGTTTGCAGAGATCCCTCCCACCCTGGCTTTTATGTGCTAGATTTCTTATCTGAAACAGTAATATTTCAGTGACTGCTGCTTATACCACAGGTTAATACACTCTACTGATCCCTGATGGGAGAATCATCAATTTTGGCAACAAAGAAGCCTGGTGGATGTTTGTTTACAGTCTGATGGTGGGACATCATGCTCTGCATCTTCAAAGTTTGCCTCCTCATTATTATTCATACCCAGTAATGTGAAGTATGCTCATATCTACTATAACTGAACAAACGCGGTGGTCTTCATTTATGGAGGCTGTTGAGTCTGAATGTTGGATGTTGTGTATCTCGTGTTCTCTGGGCTTTGTTGTCCTCAGTCTTTTCGCAGGATCAGAAAACAAAACCAGGAGGCGCGTAAATGTTTCTTCTCCATGATGTTTCTTCAAATGTTTCTTCTGGATGATGATAAGACTGACACGTGATGCCACCTTTGGTCTTGTGATGAAGCAAAGCTCAGGAAGAAGTGGGATTAAATGGTACCCACATGTGTGCTGCTGAGAAGGATGTACAGGGGCACCTGCAGCCAAATCCAAGCCTCAGGTTAGTTGTAGTTGCAGAACGCTACAGGACTGAGACATCTAAGGCATCAAATGTTTGATTAAACGGATGAAAAAGAGAAGTTTCTTCCCTATAATTATCACTTCTTAAAATCTGTAGCAACTTCAAGTCTGTCAGCGTGCTGAGCATGCTCAGAATGTGACAATATATTTTTGTTCAATATTTAATTTCTTTCAGTTGCAATTGTTAAATGAAAAAAATAAAAATATATATTCTTATAATTTAGCAAACTAATTTATCAAAAAAATATATACATATATCTGTATTAGTTTTAATAAATTAATTTGACAGCTGTATTGAAAATACCATATTGTATTCATACAGAATCAGTTTGGTATCATTGTTTGTCTGCTCACTGATTGTTGAAACTAAGAGCTGCTTTGATCTGTTTAGATCTAAAGTATCCAAAGTTGAGCTCTGATTTTTCTTCACCCCTGTGTGTGATATGTGATTCCTACATGCTGGCAGAGCAGAGCGGCAGTTTGTGCTCACAGATGGTGACAGTGTGGAGAGACGGTGGTGTTTCCTTAGAAGAACCAGCAGAGTCACAAAGGGCACCAGTCCATCTCACCACCTTGACTTGCTGACTGATGTTCGTCTGCACTGCACAGAGGAAATCAGCTGACCGAGGTTTGTCCAGTGACGTGTTATGAAATGTATATTTGTTTTATGCTTACAGATATGTTTTTCTTGACAGAGGCTCTGCAGAGGTTAGACAAAGCAGAGAAAACATGTGCTTTACATTTTACTGTGATTTATTGAGATATTTGTTGCCTGATGTTCAGCAGGAATGGAGAAATAGAATCAAAGGAAGATGTTTTTGCTGTTTTTGTAATGATGTAAGTAAATCTTCAATATTATTTATTTGCTTGGTTATATTAGGAGTGTTTCTGAGTGAGGGGGGAGGAGTCATCATCCAGGTAAAGTGACGTGGATCAGTGGATACACTTGTCTCCCCTTTAAAGGAGACGATCCAAGTCATCCTTAAATGTTAGTGCTTTCAAATACACAAACATTTTTAAAGGACAAAAATGAACATCCAACTTTGACTGTAACACAAAATAAATCTTTGCATGTGTGTTTTCAAACTCTCAGATGGGCAGCATATCAGTCTTGGACTGTCTAACCTGCAGCACTGAATGACCACCACACATGAGCATGTTCCTGCAACATTCAGCATCTGATCCTTCATCTGTGTGCTTCTGCTTTTGGTAAGTAGAGTTACCCAACTCCAGTAACTCTAAACACATGCCATCCATTTCTAACGGCCTGGTTACTTCCTGTCAGTTACTTTAGAAACCATGTGGTCACCTGACCTAACACTGTTTCTTCTTCTTCCCCTTAATGTTCAAGTGTTACATGTCAAACAGCTGGAGAGGAAACTACACCAGCGTACTGGGATGTTTCACCAACACGTGCCAGATGCTGTTCCTTCATGGTGACATCACCAGAGACAGCCCCGCCCACCTCAGGACCTCGCCATTGATCATGATGATTATAATGATGACAGCGAGCGGAACTAAGACTGTAAAAATCCACGACCAGAATGTTTCTTTCTAATTATGAATGAATAGTGAGAGCCTCTTTCTCTGTTTTGTCTGTTTTGGGGTTGTTTTTTTTTACCTCATTTGTTACTAACAAAGTTCACAAACTCACACAGTTTACATTCTGTATGTTTCCATCTTTACCAGCCACTCTAACTGCATTTAAGAAAATAATCCTTAGAAATCGGTTTTTCTCTTTTGTAATTGATGATAATTCAGTGAATATACTGCGCTGCTTCCTTTTATTGCGTCACACATTGCTTTAAGTTTTTCAGTTCCAGTTATTTTTTACTGCTGTTTGAATTCTCTGAATGTTTGACCCTGTAGACTGTTTGATGGACTGCTTGTCTTCCTGTTTGTTACCGCCGCCTGTTTTTTAATAAAGATTTGGATTTCTGACTTCAACACAGCCTCTGCGTGTCCTCCCTTTGTGTCCTCTTCCTCTGTGAATGTGTTGCATGTGTCACAGATTCATTTTATTAACAGCTTTCCCACAGTGAGTTGCATCAGCATTCATTCACAGCACATTTCAGAAGGATTCAGATTAATACAGTGATCTTACAGTCAGAATGATCCTGACAGAGTGCCACTGTAAATGATCTTTCATCAGGTCAATTTCAAAGTTCAGTATTTTAAAGCAGGAGTTATGAAGACTCATACTGGCATTAGGACTAATAATATGTACTTACAAAGTCAAAGTTTTTTAATTATGCTAGAATACTGGAAGACAATCAACTTTGTGTTTTCCGCATATTAATTATTCTGAAATAGAGACGGTGACCCTAACTGTACAGAAGCACTAAACAACTGACAATCTAACAGACATCATTGGCCTGAGCCGTCATGCACAGTGAGTCTGATCCTTTGCTGTGAGAGTCTGACAAGCATGTTTCTGGTCAGTTTGGAAGAAATAATATCACAATGTTGATCTTTTTTTTCAATATTCCTTCTCTTTTACAATATAAACTGTGATCAAAGGTACTTATGTTCACAGCATGTAATAATACTGACAGTCCAGGGCATTGTGGTCTGTTGAGCTAGGGTTAGGGTTAGCAATTCAGACATATGTAATCAATATTAAACGTCTCTGACGTGGGCCACTGTCCGCAGTGTTGGGAAATCCATACCAGGCTGGAACGAGTCAAGGTAGGTGAGCATCCACGAGAAGACACAGCAGATGCATCCTACTGACAGGACCAGGAGACTCCAGAAACCGAGCATCTTCTCTTCAGTGCCATCCTCTCCTGTCACCCTCTCTGCCCGCAGCTCTTTGAGTATGGGGTAGATAAGGGCGCAGAGAAACCCTTATTACTAATTTGTATTATAATTCAATTTTCATGAAATATTCATATTCAGTATCGGTCCTTTTATATTATAACCACGTATCCACCCAGGCTCATGGTGGGGCAGGGCTCTGTCCTGGGATGCTTGAGTACAAGGTAATGTACACCCTGGCCAGGTATCCAGTCTGTCAGAATTGTTTTCAATATTTGGTTCAAAAACATGAGTGACAACAAAAATCCAACTAGGATTCTTGCATATGATGAATGAAGTCTGTCTTTGACTGTATTGTCCAGCTGATCCATCAAACCCCCAGCAGGTGAACCTTATTCATGACATAACACAGCAACAATGTAAAAAAAGAAACAGCAACAGTCTAAATGTAAAGTGCATTCTAAACTGCTCTTCAATAAATCATATGCAAAGAGTCATTCAGGACTGTAAAACGTGAACTACAGAACCCAGAGTCTTCATCATTAAATCTCTGGTTGCTTCATTTTTCTATCCTATATCAGATACTTTAAGGTTAGGTTAGGTAAACTTGCATTCTCATGGTGAGGCAAAGTGCTTTATGTGTGTATGTGCGTGTCATGAACGGCTATAAAAGGCCTATAATTAAAGAACAAAGCGGGGTTTGAGTTCGAGTTGCGGCAGACTGTCACTACTTGTAAATGGAACGCAGCCTTCCTACGGCGGACAGCTAATAACAGGAATCGGACGCGGTCCACCCGAGTCCACAGCAACCACCATAGCAACCGCCTAGCATGACCTTAAAAACATATTCTGTCTTCATAACTATCAAAAACGTGAAATGATTTGCAAAGTGTTTAAGTGTTACAGCTGCAGAGAGCTATGGCGGCATCTTTGGAAGCTGTTTACATAGCTAATAATATACGATGTAACCATGGAGACAGTCAGTCACGTGAGCTAGCGGTGCACGTTTACTACAGTGAATAAGGTGATTGCGTCCACACGCTGCAGAGGGTAAAGACATTACTTCAATATTGTTTTATATTGATATATATTTGCCTTCTGTTGACCATCACCTCAGGTTCACCATTACAGTTTCAGCAGACAGATGCACACTGACTAAATATGAACACATTCAAAAACTCATGTCTCAGAAATAAGCACAGATGTTCATGTTTGTCATTAGAGTTTTATTTGTAAGAAAATTATGAGCTTCATATTGTGTATCAAATAAAAGAACATTTCACAACTCTGAGTCAACAGGAACAGGTAACAGAAATGTCTCTAATGTAGACATGTACAGTGTAGTGTAAGCATTAAAAGATCATAAAGGAAACACTAACATTCATGTGAAACTAATTGTAATAAAAAAAAATGAACAGGTGGTTAATAGATGTAAAAGAAAGAATCTGAAAACAACACTTTTTTGGTCTAAGTGATCAAAGTAGAAAACAGAACTGATGCTCAAAAACAAACCGTAGCTGCACTAATATTACACATCTCCATTGTTGTGGTGAACAGACATGTTGCTTTTAAAACCACATGCAGTGTGTGACCGTGACTGTTCACTGAGACCATGAACGCCACTTTGCTGAAGCCTTCGCCTTCTTCTTCTTCTTCTAAATTGGAAGCAGAAGCAGCACGAGCTGCTTTGATCTACTGAAATGAAAAAGCAGAACATCTGAGTTGAAACCAGTCAGCTGAAATCATTAAGACAGGAACAAATTCAATGCAGTGTCTCAGGTGGCTTAGCCTGTTACAACTGTTGATACAAGCTAAATACGGTTAACACACAGTGTCAGGGAGCTCCAGTGTGGGAACTAGTGGCTTTAGGTTTGTAGTCATTTAACTTTCATCCATTCATTCATTTAATTCAGGAGGAAGAAATGTCAGGTTGATGCAGGCTGGTTACATGCATTTGGTCCCATGCTGTCTTTAATTAAATGACTTGGTTCATTTTATGGCTGGGCTGTATGTGGGGTTATATCATGTTATTTGGGCAGGAGTACCTGTCCTCTGTTAGACTTAGAAAGTTTCTCCATAAGTAGAGTTTCTAACTCTTCTAGCACATCTGTGGCTGACAGCTTTTTGGTGGCTCTTTTTACCCCACACTGGTTGTGAGTGTGTAAATAGCCCCACTAGTTCTTTTGGGTTGCAGTTAACTTGGGAGGAAGGGGTGGGTCTGCCATGACTAGATGAATAACAATTATCTGGGATACATAAATTTCATAATGCATGCATATATGTCTATAAACCTGCCTGTGGGCTGCCATTTTTACATTCAGTTATTTCTCTGCTGGATCTAAATAATGAATGTGTTACAGTTAAACTGACACTGATCAGTGTAAATGGCTCATTGGGACACAGAAACCTTTAAATTAAACCTGATATCGAGTGTCAAACAATATCAAAGCTGTAAAAGCTGTTTACAGTCAGAATTTATAAAACTATGATTGTAAATAAATTCAAACAAGTGAGCTTTTCTCTTTGTGCTGAACATCAACACTGTGGTTTCTTAGACTGTAAGCTTTACTTTAGCACAACCAGTTGTAGAAGCCGTCACTCCAAATGTCTTTGATAACAAGACAAAAATACCTTTTCAGTCCACGGCCTGAAGTTCTTCTCCGACATCTTCTGCCATCGGCTTTGTCTGCTGGTTTGAAGACAATAAACCACAACAAGATGATTTAGTCACTTTGTCTGCGTCATGCAGCTCGAAAGTGTCGTGTAACGATGTTGAATAGCCGTCGTTATCCCTCTGCTGTGTCAGTAGGATTGTACTGTACAGCATCTCATTGATATGTGAGGAATGCTAATGTAACACGATAACAGACTTACATCATTAAAACATAAAGGGCAGGAGATATTTAGATATTTTTATATTTATATTACATTTTATAGCTGACGGATATTACTAAATAGATAGAATATACTAAATAGCTGGATGAACATGAAAAAATATGTCTATAATAACAAATGACCATGAGAGCCAGTAGAATTAATTCAACTGGACACTCAAAAGACGTCCTTAAATGCTCTTTAAGTGGCAGAACAGATAAACAAACAGTTAATTGCTTACTTGAGATGAAATCTGCTCAGCTACTTTGAAAACAGCTTCTAACTGGTTCCTCCTTTAACAGGATGACTGCTCAGGGGTAAGGCCATCATGCAGTCCAGCAACCTTTATGGTTCTGCTTTGATTCACCAGGAACTATTAGGGAAACCTTCCAGCGCCTCCTGTGAAAGACACAGGCATGAACACACAAACATTTATTAACATGTTCCACAGTCTTCCAGTTTGATTTTCTCATCCTGTGGACAACAACGTACATGGATGCAGGTTTATTGTTAACTTTTGTAAGGTTTATTTAGTGAACATATCCAGCTGCAGCTCCACTGTGATCCTAAACTGGAGAAGCACTTAAGAAAATGTGTCAATAAATGGACATACATCAACATACTATAATTATCCAAACAGACGGGACCAATAATGCTTCACTGAGTCAGAGACTTTAATGTCTCTTCTATGTAAGAATGTCTCGTGCTGATATACCAGCAAACTTGACAACAAAGGTTTTTCAGACTGCATGTAGCTGTCCTCTATGTCAGCTAACACATTTACATTTATGTCACACTTATTTCTGCTTTCCCATTTTATAATTATTACTTACATTTTGATTAGATACCTTGAGTTTGTAAATGATCAGATTACATAATTGGAATACAATGTATCCAATTCAGGGTTGCGGGAGGATGAAGCCTATCCCAGCTGATACAGGACAAAGACAGGCTGCCAGTTTATCGCAGGGCTAACACAATATGTGTAACAGAAAATCCACTTAAATGTTTGATATTTCTTATAATAATCATAATTATGACTATTATTTAAAGGTTTCTTTAAATAATACATTTTGATTTTTTATAACGTCTAAAATATAAACCTGAGCTGTTTCAGATTCTGACCTCTGACCTCACTGCAGCTCCCTCTTGGAAGTACGTCTGCTTCTTGTCTACCCCCAGTGTTGACCGCCTGCCCTTGATATCACGTACTGTACCTGAGGAACAAAAAAGGACAAACACTTGCCTTCATTTAAGAAGTACATTCATACAGAGGTAATCTATGGAAACACACTAGTTCACCCTTTGGGAGAAATCAGTTCCTGTGAAACATTTCTGTAAATGAACATCATGTGGAGAATGAATGAAATGAGTTCTTCAGGTGACTCAGCAGTCCCACACTGACAAATGAAATCTAGTTAAACTATTAAGCATATTTGCTCTTCTGAAATCTGTGTTAAACAACAACAAACATAAATTAGTAACAAAAATACAGCTGAGTAGAGGCTTTACAAACCACCAGCAGCCATAATGCTGAATTTTAATCTTCAAATGTTTCTGAGCCGTCTTCAACCTGCTTTTAACACATTAAAGTCCCACAGTCAATGTAGCCTGACTCAATCCTAGATGTTCAGCACACAGAGACACAGAGGTGCCGTTTAAAGTTTAGTGATAACCTGAGTCACTGCTCATTTGCAGTATTACAGAGTCTGGCAGTCTTTGCATGATGTCCACGTCACTAAGTTTCTAGCTGACTCTCAGGTGTGACAGGTGTGCCAGCAGGAAAGAGTAATAATAGCCTGCATCCTGAGGTTTGTCATGCAGGATTAAAGGATCCAGGCTTTGTTCACACAGCTAGGATTGTATTTTACACTGACCCTGGGTCAGTATAAGTATCATACAGTTTAAACGAAGCACTGAAACTTGCACATATTTATTACAGATGCACTGAAGCTAATCGAGATATTTGCTGTCAGTCTGTGGCTGCGATTAAACACTTTACTGAAAACTTTATTAACTAGTAACTTCATCAGTCATGACAGAAGCTAATATTTCTGTGCTAACATCGTTTAACCAGTAACAGCTTTCCTCCAATATAAGCTAACGTTTACACCGTAACTTTAAGCTAGCACCATAAAGACGGTAAAACACGTAATAACATCTACAAATGCATCTTACAGCTGTTATATTAGCACTCGGTGTATTACTAACATAACCACATTAACATTATTGACACTCGCTGACTTTTAATAGTCATTCTATAAATGCTGTCCGTTTAAATGGTCTTACCTGTACACACTGCATATCCACCGGATTCCAGCCAGAGTGGATTCTGGAGTCTTCCCACGCTCCTGTTAGTGATCCTCCATCTGGATGGATGAGAACAACCTTCTGAACAATCTAGCAGGAGATGGCCCATATCTATGGGACAGATTTGTGCTAATAACGCCCATTGTATGGACTGATAACAGCCGAAGCGGGTGAATAAAGTCACCCAGTAGCTAGCTGTGCCATTACCCAGCATACATCACTCCCTCCGTAAATGCAATAAACCACACAAAAGTATTGTTCTACCTGTTTTTCAGGCAGTTGTTTACATTATATAATTTATTGTGTTCTGTATACGTCACTACAATGTGATTTGGAAAATGTCTAAATATACCGACAAAAGGCACTTCCGCGGACCCTTCACGTCAATTCCCGACGCGAGAGGGGTACCCTGTGCGTCCATAAGTGCAGCAGAGGGAGCCTGACCATGCGTCACACGTTTGACGAGTTGGGAGTGAGAACGTGTTGCAACCAACAACAGGTTATGGTGAAATTTGTCACCTTGCTGAGAACGTGTTGGTACTCAGCCCTTTAGCTAAGCTCTTATTCAGGCTGTTGTACTTAACTATGTTGCTAAAATTGTTCTACTGTCAAAAAGAATCCAAAGAGATTTCTAAACCTGCATTATAGGCACATTTTTTGAGATATCAGTGATCAGTGCTATCTGTAGAGCTCATAGACTGTATACAAAACACTTAAGCTGCCATAACTTCCCATTACTTTCTGAAGCCCTGTTATGCAGCCCCATTTTTATAGTGGCCGTGTTGCTTCATTAAACTAGAACTGACCATGTTTGCATTGGAGGCTCAAGCCCTAATTTATTGGGTAATGCTAGGAAGCTGGATTAGCACACTAGCTTCATAAGACTGTCTGGGTACTTAGCACGGACACAGATACTTCCTACTAAAAGCCAATTAACATACAAATAAAAAACAATCTAATTTTACTAACCAAAACTGGTGTTTATTAGATTAATTGTTAGTACAGGCATACCATGTTATTTGCTAGACAACAGCATTAAAAGCATTTCAAAAAGACAACAACACCACAAATGCCTGAAACTGTTCAGTGGCCCAAGCAGAGAAGCCAGCTTAGTACATAGAGACGGGGTGGCAATCATGTGGAAACCACTAGTTGGAAGGTAAATGTGTGCAGTTCATGGGCAATTGCCAGTAGTTGCTGACAAGCTCTGTTAATTTGATTTGCACAGCCTTCCTTAACCTCTGATCCAATAACATTGGGTTCATAGAGAAATGTGTTTTAATCATGCAGTATGGACTAAAAACTGATACGTTCAAAGTGCTAAAGCAGCTTTGAGTGTAGGAATAATTATTGTAATGGAGGACTAAATGCTGAACAAAATCAGATTACATCTTTGACTGAAATTAATTATAGTTTTGAAGATGGTGGATAACCATCAGGTAATGATTTGCTTTGTAATAATATCACAAAAATTTTTAATAAAAAGCACAGTGGCTAGTATCTACTAGTTGTGAATCATATATCACATTCTTTTTTCTTCCCTACATCTACGTCCCTGTTATTTTTAATCAAGCATATATTGTTAGAGCCAGAGCCAGACAATTGCATATATTTCATTTATTTACATTCAGCTTTGCGTTTTCATTATCTTTGTCCCTCTCCTGCTGAATCCTATTACTGCTGCTTCTGCAGTGATCTAAATCCCCACAGGGCTTAAATTAGGTTTCATCTTATCTGTCATTTCACACTTCATCACATTCGTTAAACCCATGTGTCACCTCTACAGAGCAATGCTGCAATTTGCAACAAGTAAAGACTACAGCTGGACTTTTTGGCTCCTCTAAAAAGGAGTCTGTTTGCTTCATATGTTCTGAAATAAGGATTGTTTTTATGGGTTATTATGTTAAGGCTTTCCATAGATGATATGCATTAATTGTGAGTCAATCCAAGGGCACAAATATGCCCACCCAAAAATCTACTAGTTCAGATAGAACAATGAGCTTTGACTCCATCTGGATTCATGATTAATCACTATGGCAACCCTATTAATGGTCATATTATTGCTGTCGCCACCTGGGAGGCATCAACACGTAAAGCTGCAAGAGGATGGAGAGAGGGTTTCTGAGGATTGAGGTTGAAGAAAATTAAGTCTCTAGACAGTTGTCTGCAATGCATTATGGGGGCCCCAGCCACACATGGCGAGACAAGGCATTAATCAAAGGCATGCCAGAGACCAGGAGAGCTCTGTTTGTTGCCACATATGCCTACTTTCCCTTCTAGTGATTGATTGGTGTTCATTATCCATTGATTTGTGCTTTTTCTCCATAATCTTTCATCTCCAGTTCCATCATGTCCTCAAAGGAGATCATTGCTGTAAGCCAGTGAGAGGAATGCTAAGAGTATAGTATGACAACCTCAGGAGAGAGTGAATGTGACAAGGATGGAGCTCTCACCAATCAGTTACCTCCTACAGTTAGGTCCATAAGGTTTTGGACAATGACAGAATTGTTGTAGTTTTGCCTCTGTACACCACAGGCAGGATTTTAAAATGCACAATCGAGATATGATTAAAGTGCCAACTTTCAGCTTCAGTTCAAGGGCTTTAGCAAAGGATTGTATTACATTTTTAGGAATTACTGTCATCGTATGTAGTCCCATATACTCAGAGAATCAAAAATAACAGGACATTTGACTGTTAAGTGTTGGAACTTCCATTTGACATCTTTTCACTTGAACTCAACATGAAGTCCAAAGAGATGTCGATTCCAGTGAAGAAGGCAATTATTAGTCTGAAACCCAAATTAAACCCACGCAGAGATCAGAGACATCATTAAAGCACTGTACACAACATGTTTACACTGCTCTGATATTTAACGTCTTAACATCTACCAGGTCTCTGGTGACCTATGATGGCTGCAGTTACAGCCATACAGTGTAGAGGCTTATACATAGCACTGCATTCACATTTGTCTTTAAATAAGGAATTAATTCACAGGACACTAAAAAACTGGTTTTGGTTTAGAATTAATTCACATAGCCTACTCACCTGACACTGTATTCTAAAATAAGTGCGCACATTTTAGTTTACACTGTTATGTATGATTTAATCTCTTTGTTTTCGGAGTTACCGTAGTTACAGCTGCTCCAGTCCTTTGATTGAGGAGCCAAGAGGTGGAAAAGGGGCGGAGCAAGCTGCAAATTAACACATTCCATAACTTGGGATCATGGGGAGGAGTTGGAGTTTGTTATGTTAGTTTCAGTTAAGTTTTGTGTGTTTTACCCCTTTTTGTGTCTTTTGGGCTGATCAGCCACTATTTAAGTTTCCCCTTTGTCTTGTTTAGTTAGGTCAGTTTGTTTGAGTTACCATAATTGTTTGTTGTTAACTTTGAGTAGAGTTCTGTTATTTTCTTTTATGGGCCCACGCTTTAGATTTTTTTTTTTTTTTTTTTTTTTTGTATGATTTAACCAACTATGTTTTGGGGTTAAATTAAAAAAAAGAAAAGAAAAAAAACTTTGCGGGGGACTTTAACTTGTGCCCGACTTTCTTTCACTGCTCGGTCCATCACATGACCCTTCGAGGAATAGTAACAAAAGGATGCAGACGGAATTTTTCATATAAACACTATCATATGTACGTATCATATACGATGCTACCATCACAATATTTGACAGCATACAACTTTAGCTCTACTGAAAATTTGCAGACTATGCTTATCTTATCTTTCTGTACCAAAAAGCTAACTATCTTTAAGGAACTACAAATTCTGCTAAGGAGAGTGAATATTCCAACAGAATTTTGCCAGAAGCTTGTTGATGGCTACTAAAGGAGGTCAAGATGCAACGTGCTAACAGAAAATTAGTCAAATATTACTGTGAGTGCTTAAAGTAATTAAACATGTGTGCTGTACAGTCATTCAATCTTGGAAAAAGAACAGTTTAAAGAAATCAACATGACATTTATGTTAATGATGAGTGTATGTAAACTACTGACCAAACTATATGTATTTGTAAATGTTTTCACAATTTATATGTGCTACTTATGTAGCAGACTAATGCTTACCAGCTAGGTAAGGACTGATTTGGAACAATGCGTGTTCACATTTAATATACATGATCCTGAGCTGTTCCTGCATCATCTGTTTGTTTTAATACAGTCATTTACATTCATTTAGACGACATCTGAGTCTGGGTGTCTCAAATCTCTAATTGCATGTAAGGAAATTATCCATCTGATACTCTGAAGATTAATTTAATTTTAGGTGGAGCATTACCCGAAAGGTAAGGAGAATCTGTGTGAAGAAAACCAATTAATGTAGGCAGAGGAGTTTCCTCTCTACTCCTGCTTGATCGGGATATTCGGGCACTTTGGGTTTTATATTAGCTTCACATCTGTCAATGTTTTGGTTCCAGTTATGGAAAAATCTTCCTCTAAAAAAACTTTTCTTCAGACACTTCTAGATAAATAAAAATGGTTAGAAATTAGTAGTGCACTTACGCTGTGATTGTGGTTTGAAAAAAGAGGAAATTATGCCTGCTTTTAATTTTGCATTTCCATTAAGCAGAGAAAAATATTGTCTTTTTGTAGCTGTGTTTTGTGAATGAGTTCAGAGGAAGTGTGTGGTGGTGGTGGTGGGGTGGGGGTGGAGAGGTGGCGGTGGGGGGGTGAAAGCTCTGTTTTGTCTTCCAAAATCAATTTAAATCCCTCTTCTGTAAAAAACCAGCACATTCTTACTAATGCACTAAAATCACTCAGGGACTAATAGTTAAATTAAAAAACAAACAATTGTGATTTTTACTTGTCAGACTAAAATGCTTTCAGAAACATTAAAAAATTACCTTTTGATTCTAGGTCTCCTCCTTGTTAGTGCAGACCACTTGCACCAGCCTGTTTTCATTCTATCCATCAGTCTATTTCTCTGCTGCTTATCCAGGTCCACATCACAGGTGGGGAGTCTTGTCCTTGCAACATTGGAATTTCATAAATGCACGAATGGCTTGGCGCGCCAAAGAATAACGTCACAACAATGTGAATGGTCACTTGCAATGTTGATCCTGGAACAACATTTACTATGTTGTCCCAGGAACAACACCAACATGACGATATCAGATCATCCAGTCTAAAAAGTGGCCTCAGCACAAATCGAGGCAGGGTTCTCAAGCCAAGAAACATGATCTCATCAGTGCGTCTTTGGTCTGCCTGGGGCCTGCGCCCTGTGGAACATGCCTGAAGCAGATCATGTCGGATGCATCCCGGAGGCCTCCTAATCTGATGCCCAAACCACCTCTGCTCCGAGCGCCTCCAGAATGACTCACCGAATCTCTAGCCGAGAGCCCAGACACCCTTTGGAGGAACCTATCTTCCATTCCTTAATGTACAGCACAGAGATGTGTTTTTAACCTATATGTGTTGTGTGGGTGGTGTTAGCCTGTACATAGCTGAGACATGTGTTTGGTTATTGAGAAGAAGTCTTTTCTACATTGCTTTGCCTACATTCTAACGCTCTCTGTGCAATCCACACACCTTAAGGGGTTCGGTACATTTAATGTAGCTTTCTCTTTGGCAAGATGTCGAGGCATTGTCTGATTTTTCCAAAACAGTAGCGTTGCCACCACACTATCCAGCTACACTACATCAAGGTAGCTACTCTATGCTTCCTGGGCAGAGTCGCACAGAAAAAGAAAAAGCATCAGTGAAGAGGTAAGCAAGGTCAACCCCAAAGCTACATTAACACTACCGAATCCCTCTCTGTCAGGGTTCCACAGAGAGCAGTGAAAGTAGGCAAAGCAGCGCTAAGTGACATAGAAACAACTACTTCTCAAAGAGCAAACACACATCTCCGCTACGTAGGGACTACCACCACCCACACAGACCATATAGCCCACGTCAGCGATATGTTGCTGCGCTGTGCTGAATTTAGCACAGATTTACTGTATACATTCCTCTGTAATGCCGACGTCACCACGAGGAAGTTGCCGTTTGGCTTTTATCCCCAGTCTCATTCTTTCAGTCACTACTGCTCACAGATCGTGGCAATAGATTATGACGGGAATGTAGGTCACTTTTGTACTCAGCTCTCTTTTCACTACGATAAACTGGTACAACAGTGTCTGCTCCTTTCCAGTATCTTGACCTACACCTTCCTATGCAGACTGAGGAGTGTGATCCCCTTAATTTAGAGCACACCCCTTATTTGTAAAGTACCTTTATCAAGCAACCAAAGGAGACCACTATTCCACTTTGTAATATTGGGTGAAAGTCAGAGGATTGCTAGGCAGAGCTTCTCCTTCATAGGGTATCAACTAGCTCTGTCTTTTCCTTGTAAGGTAAAGACCCTTAAATAATACAGAGAACATTCCAATAATCTGATGACCCCTATAACAAACACTTGTGACAGTGGGAAGGAAAAACTCCCTTATAACAGGAAGAAACCTCTGACCCAGGACCAGGTCTGGCTGCTGCAACCGGTTGAGGTTGAGGAGAGGAAGATGGGACAAAAAAAAGGCCAGACTTGAATAATAACTCAATGCAGAGTTGTGTATAAAAATGTGTCAGATTTAAACACAAGGTGTCTTTTGGAGTCAGGGCATCACATACTGGGCACTAGTGACATGAGTTTGTCACTTCCAACTCTATAAACTCTGTTTTTAAATCTGCTGTCCAAATAAAATGATAAGTGATTAAACCGGCTATTGAATGGTCAAGTGCTTGACAAGAACGCAACAGTGTTTCTGTGACTTGTGCCACTAACCATCTATTGTATTTGTTGGTCCTTCACACAGAACTGTGTGGCTAATATTGCCACAGCCAGTCTGTCAAGGTCAGTGACAAAACACAACTTGTTCTTAACAGATCTGTTAATCTATTAACTACACATGATATGAAAAAATACATATCATGTATTAAAGTGCTGTAGTGGCTTTGGTTTAATAATGGTTTATATTTATCCAGGTAAAAGTCTCAGGACACTTTTAAGAGTCACCTGGTCAAGACAGCTGCAACGATGCTGAACGTAAGAACACAAATTTGCCCATCACACACTGCAAACAAGTGAACACTAATAAAAGATCATGACAACAATTACAATGACCAAGTGTTTTATGTCTTCTTTTAAAATAACTGTAGAAACAGCTTAAATTCCCCCATAGTATCCATCTGTGGCAGTTTCAGGTTGTCCTGCAAATTATTCCAGGAAATGGGGACAACAAAAAAGCTGCTTTTTTTAACCCAATTCTGTTTTATCTGTGGAGAAAAACATTTGTAAAATATATTGAGATCCATACTGGATTCATTTTTACACATGTATGTATACAGATAACATGAACTAGCCAAAGAAGAAATTTATTTTAAAAACCCAACAAATGGGAAAGTCTCAGAAAGACAGATACGGCCACCCAGCAGCAACACATACATAGAAAACAGTGGTGTGTGTGATTCTGCTGCTTGATAACGATGGCGACTAACAGATCTAACAGATTACGATGACAAAGAAAGGCTACTAGCACTGCCCAGACCTGCTGTGATTACAAGAAAGCATGGCCAGGCCTGATACGAGATTTTAAGGTTTTAAACAAATAGGTTTTTCTCTTTCCAATTTTATAACATCCTTTCATTTAAGATAAGAGCACAACTTCGGGAAAGCTCCACTCTCGAGACTGCGGTTTGGCACTTGACTCATCCCAGCAGCCTTATAGATATTTGCTCAAAGTGGGCTCTGTTTGTCAGTTGATTATCATTTTTATTGCCACAGAACCCCCCCTCCAACTCCATTAGAGTGACAGTGAGTGTCACAGTCTTACCTGGAATGGGGACACACATGGGCATGAATTAAACATTACAGCTGCACACAGAGTTAGCTATGAGATGGCGCCTGCTAAAAACCATGTATTTTCAGTGCATAACTGAATGGATTTCAAGGAGTGCATTGCTATTGTTTTTAAAATGATGGTGAAATGACTGTACACTTAACTCACCTGATACTTCGGGCTTCATGAAAAATGTACAGAGACTTTGTCTTGTTTTTACATACAAACTCTGACTCTGGCAGAAGGTGAATAAGCACATTCTCAGTAGTTATCTAAAATTTAATGTCGATATTCTGGATTATTTGAGTTTACAAATAATCTTTCTGCTACTTTTCAAAACTATTTTCTGTTTGGAAATTATCAAATGGGACATTCTGCACACTCATTTTCTTTTTAATCCACTGCTACATAATCTGTTTACCTTATATACCTCAGATTTTCTGCAACGGACGCTGGAGCAGTTGGAGTACAAGGAACTGGTGAGGAACTTTATGGTGGTGGTGTAAGACAAAAGAGATGGTGGTTGACTTCCAGATGAAAAAGACTGTGACTATGCCCACCAACATCATGGGTCAGGAGGTGGGAACAGGTGACAAATACAGGTACTCGGGGGTTCATCTTAATGACTGACTGGACTTGAGGACCAACAGTGATGCTATGTACAAGAAGAGGATGAGTAGACTGTACTTTCTAAGAGAGCTCAGATCCTTTGATGTGTGCAGTAAGATGTTGGAGATCTTCTACCAGTCTGTGGCAGTGAGAGCATATATTTTGCTGTTGACTTCTGGGGGGTCAGCATCAGTGCCACAGATGCCAGCAGGATCAACAAACTAGTAAGGTTGGAAGGATCACTGGTCAGAAAAGGCCAGTGAAGGCATTTGAGTCTACGAGGAGGTCAATGAACAAACTGCTCTGCATCATGAACAACCCATCACATCCACTCCACACCACACTTCTGAGGCAGCAGAGCTCCTTCTCTCTCAGACTGATTCAACCTCGCTGTCGTTAAAAATGCTTCAGGAAATCATTCTTGCTGTTCTCTATGAAGCTGTATAATACGTCTTCATGCTGTTTCTCATTGGTTTAATGAAGAGGTTTTGGAGCCTTTTTCTTTAGACTTTTGTTATTGCCGTAAACACACTGTGAAACAGATCAGCACTTTCCATAGTGTTAGGAGGGTGTGTCAGAGTTCGTTGTGTTGCAGGATTTCTTCAGGGAAAATTTCAGATTTAATGATCTGCTTCCAGTTTCCTGAAGAAAAGTTTTCTTGTCCACATATTTCACTGCTTACAAAAGTTCAGAAATACCAAACTGGAAGACACCTTTCTTTTAATTATGTATATCTCCATCTCTGGTTTCAGACTGATGTCTGTGCTAAATCACCACCTCAGAGCCAGTTGTTATTATGAATAGTTGCTCTGAATCGCAGTGTGCAATAAAAGCATTCCATGTTGTTAGTCTGGTCTAATCTGTTTCCCTTGTAATTTCATACTTTCATAGATGGCAAACGATGAAATATAGCCAAGACAGGAAGGCAAAGTGCGTTACACAGGCCCTGGGTGGCGATTTGTTGCCTAATGAAGCCATTAACCTCACACTACTAAATTTGATACAGGCAAAATAATGGCTTCATTAGAGGAAAAAATTGCAGCCCTGAAAGGAAGAATTTCAACGCGCATGTGTCGGCAATGCAAATTATCTCACAACCCAAGAGAAGGAAGCTCACAGTAACAAACACAAATCTTCGTTTCTGTTAATAACAAAACATAAATGAGCAAGTAACCGAAAACAGCGTTAAACAGAAGCTGTTTCAAGTCATAATCCATATTCTGTTCAGCGATTCATTTGGAATGATACATCCTTTTGTTGTGCATAGAAATCATAATCATAATTATTGGGTATTATTAAGTTTATCTGCAGAGACAATTGTGTCAGGGTATTTACTCACATTGCTCATTACACATGCAGCTGTGTGACTGTTGTGTGCTGCGGTTCAAAGAGCAACGATTGACAACTTCAACCGTTATCCATCTTCATCTCTCCTCCTTCTAATATGCACGGCCCATCACTCAGTTCATTATAATTAAGAGGTGTTAATTAGCATGAGACAGATTTGACCTTTGCATTCCTGTGACAGCACTTAAAAGAAATCACACATTAACACCCAACCAAGTCCCTGCTCTGTTGAACCAGCAGTGGCAATGTGTGCAGTGCATCACCTCCTTCCTACCTTGCTTTGCTCACATGGGTCAAGAGTTTCTCAAGTAAATTACAGGCTGTGACTTGTTTGTATCTCCCAGCTCATTCCTTCAGTTCTCCAAGGTTCCCAACTCAGTTTAATGCATCATTCATTAAATTATGGAAAGCCATTAGTGTCAAGATTGGAAACTTGCAAATTCTTTGTGGCGTCTTGCTTAGCATATAAAGCAGAGTGTGCCGGCTTTTATGCCCAACTAAATATCGATGACGGTTCTTGTTACAGTTGATGGATGAGCTTCATAATTAGATGGTGCCACTGCTTGCGACTATTAATGAGGGTTGTGAATCAAGCCCTCCCCCTCTGCACTGCCCTTATTCCAGGCATCTCGTATTTGCCCGTCAGAGCCGACCTGCACACAACAGTCCCTCTGGAGGAGGCATGAATAACCATCAATGTGGTCGACGTAGCTGAAAAGAAAAGCTCCAAAGTCACTGTTGCACATTATTTCTGTTGTTTTTCCTGGCAATCAAAGTAATAAAGACCATTTAACAAACTGACTTGTATAAATAACCTTTTCCACTTAAGACTGAGGAGTTAATGATAAAATTATCCATAATTGTAAAAACACATTAGGTAACTGTACATTGACAGAGGCAGGTGATGAATGATGTTAAATCCAAAATTAAACTTTCAAACTCAAACCCAAAGTAAACAAATGGCACTAAAAATCAATACAAAAATCTCAACCTTAATGTTCGCTCAGAGCTGAAACAGTTCTGTAGTTAACAATAATAAATTAAATAATGTAAAGTACAAATAAGAGCAAACGTAAGGCTAACTATAGAAAAAATCAAATAAAAACAACAGAAAGCATGCTTTAACTTTGCATTGCACTACA
The DNA here is from genome assembly GCF_041146795.1 of Maylandia zebra. NCBI lineage: Eukaryota > Metazoa > Chordata > Actinopteri > Cichliformes > Cichlidae > Maylandia > Maylandia zebra. Next base: position 33,153,985 of record NC_135182.1, read on the forward strand.
GCTTAAACAGGGCCAGTTTGTACTTGTTTAGCAGGCAGGTCATTGTAATGCTAGAACCCTGTGTAACAGATTCAATCAACAAGAGTACTCAGAGAGCACATCCAGTGCCCTGCTTTGCATATTTAAAGAAAGTGATACATATTCCACATATCTAGCTTGTCGCATAATCTTGCTGATTGTCCTTGTGGACAGAAATAAGGGCATTTGTTGAGAGCGGTCCACTGCCACTGTCAATGAGCTGGCTTTTTTTTTTTCCTTTAAATGAATGGCCCTG